>NC_134105.1:23979242-24282272 GCF_040939455.1 Microcebus murinus | reverse complement strand
AGCAAAACAGCCACTACTTTTTACCCATAGAAAATTCCCACTTTGTCTAATCCGTCCTTTCTGGTGAGAGGTGAAAGGAAGGAGCTCGAGCTATCTTGTTTTTCTCCCTGCCTTCCCGTGGAGCTGGGCCTCCTCTACGTCCGGCACGTCCTCCTGAGCGCGTGCCTACGCAGTGTCCCCAGTGAATGACCCCTCCGTCTACCCAGCCAGAAACCTGAGCTGTCCTTGACACATCTTTTTCACTCATCGCCTTCCCCATGACGATTTCCCCAGTACGGTCAGTCATTTCCATCTCCGAAGTATTTTCTCTAACCTCTCCCTTTCTGTTCCTCTCCACTGCAACCACTGTAGTTCACACCGTCAGCTCCCAGACTACAGCCGCCCCCTGTCATTCTGCCTCCTCCTTTGTGTTCAATCCCCAATCCACTTTCCACCTCTCATCCAGAGCCATCGGTTTAGACCGTGAACCGGAGCACTCACGCTCCTACGTTAAGATGTCAGCGGCTTATTAGGGTTAGATAAAAGCTACAGCAGAGCCCACCTGGCTGTGTCGTCTGGATCTACCTCAATTTCACACCTAACCTCGTACCACCCACCTCCTCCATCCCTGTGCTGTAGAGAGACCTCTCATTATTCTTCGTAGGGTCCTGGAACAAGTGGCTCCCTGTCCCTGGACGCCTCCTCCCCACACTCTAGTCCTGCTCCTCCTCTGGCTCGTTTCCTTGCATCCTTTATTTCTAGTGTCCCCTTCAGCAGTGCCTTCCCTGGCCCCAGAATCTACCCCCTCATTCTTTGCCTTTATGGTGCTTTTCTCATGTTGACTATATATATATATATATATATATATATATCTGTGTGTGTGTTTGCTTATTGTTTTTCTCCCCAGTCAGACAAAAAGCTTCTTGAGAGGAGGGACCATGTCTGTCTTTCTTATTCATTAATATATCCCTCACCATTAGCCCAGAATGGGCACCCATTCTTTGTTAAAAAGCATAAATAAATACTTTCCAGAAAGCAAAATAATGTCCTCAAAGTCTAAAACTGGCTAAGATGGAAATGTGTTGCATTAGAAGAAGAGAATTTGTAGGTTAAGCACTAAGTGTGTTTGGTAAGAGGTTTGGTAGTGAATAAGGTATAATTATGTGGCTTAAATACATTTAGGGATAATTTGTGTTTTATGCTTAGTGGATGGAAATATAAAAATCTATTAAGTTGGGGAATTTAAGAAAACATGAAGAGTTCATTAAGACATTGGAAGAAACAGGTAATGTAACTCAGAGGGTGCCGTGTGTTTAACTCCTTGAGACCACAGCAATGAAAGCAGCTCACACAGCAATGGAAGTGGCTGGATTCTATGTCCCGAAAAGAGAGCCCCACAAAACCTAAGCCATGTGGCCACCACACCACTTGCCATGCTCCTCTCACTGATTACACCAGCAATGGAAAACCCAGCTGCAAATGGGTCTGGGACAAAACCGAGTCAAGCTAGCCCCAACTCAGAGAGGGATTGGGCCAAAACAGAAGGGATTTGGGAAGAGGTTAAAATGTGACATTATATGGGAATGACACCAAGGGGTCATTAATATAAGAATATACTGAGCTGTGTGCTTGAGGATGTCTTGAGTGCGTTACGTTACTCCATGTTTCTCCTGCAAGCATGTGGTAGTCAGGGTTAATCAATCAAGATTTTTGAAGCCATAGTTCCTCCCCTGCCCTGCTCACCACTGCTACTGCTTGGAAGAGAACCCCACAGGGTGCAGGGGAAGGAAAAGTCAATGGTTTGCACCAGATTTGAAAAGTCAGATATCTTCTTCCCATAATACTGATAAGGCCAACACGCCCAGGTGATATGACATGTAGACAAGATGAGCTCTCATGGGATAAGTGCATACACACTACATGTGTGTAGTTAATACACAATCCCCAGAACCTCAAAGTGAGATGACTCCTTGAGAGTGGATCTGTTGAAAGTGTCAACTAGAGAGTAAGTTGGACCATCACTACTGGGTCTCAAATGGTTAAACCAATGCTGTGCTGGAGACACCTCATACTGGCTTGCAGGGGTTGAGTGTAAACTTTTCGGGAATTTTGTGAACCAGGTGTTAAGCACAAACATTATTAAATGTTAAATTGTCTAAATTTACAATTAAATAAGTTTTACTAAAAACAAAGATAATCAATACTCAGAATTCATCACTTCCTAATTATTTTACATCTTACTGCTATCTGTGCTCTCGAAGTTGCATCTATTACATCTGAGTGGTGGAAATACTGCATCATCGTGTGCTACTGCACATCTCTTCCCAGCTCAGTCAGTGTTCGATGACATTATGTCAGTAGCTTGAATCTGCCAAGATGGAAGTATTTATACCATGGGAATCAAAAAATCCTACAAATCCGGCTTGATTTGTTGTTTTGTTGATTGTCTACACTTAAAAAAGTGATGGAGAAAATGTTAATAATGCAGATTAAACTTAAAAGCCTGTCATGTCTGTAAATGTTACATGGTAAATGACACAAAAATTGAGGATCTATTCTTCCAGTATCTGAAAACTGTTATCTGGTTCAGCAAAGCAGTCGCTTACATGGCTGACGAACAAGTGGAGTTCCGACCTTCATTGTTTCACTTTCATCTTGCTCGTTAATGAAAGGGAAAATATCAGGCAACATTCATGTCCGAACTATACTCATTGCCCCAACTGCTTCCATAGGTTGGCCATAGATATGAGTTCAGCAAAAATCAGTGAAAGCGTTCTATGGGGACCAATTGGCTATATGGAATTTACAATAAATAGCATATATTTTATGATTTGCAAATTGTGTACTATGTATCCTCTGTATCAGTTAAATTTGAACAAATGTATGTACATATGTATCACATGTGCATACTTTTTTGAGAGCTGTTTGTTAAACATTGACCAGCACACCACTTGGTACCTCTCATACCAAAGCAAGGTATTGAGTACAAGAAGACAGTGGATTCTAATGAATGACTTTGATAGTTTTGCTGAAAAAAATATGCCAATGAAAGGAAGCTGGACCACATGAAGACTTAAGAGGATCCGGCAAAGGGGGATTTGACTGTTTATCCAGCCCTGACCAGATTAGAGACATGCTGAAATAAGCATTGTTTAAAGAGTGTCTTTTGTTGTGGAGAGCAAAGGTTTCATTGGGTCTCACTGTCATCTGAGTCATGGCTTGTCAACTTTGGCACTATTTTGGACCAGGTGATTCTTTGCGGTGAGGCTTTGTCCTGTGCATTGCAGAATGTTTAGCAGTATCCCTGGTCTCTACCCACCAGATGCCTGTAGCACCTCCTCAGCCATGACAATCAAAAATGTCTGAAGACATTGCCCCAGGGTGGCAAAATTGCACCTGGCTGAAAATCATTGGCCCAGATAAGATATCACTTCAACTCCATTCAACTCAACAATTGTTATCCCTTGCTACGTGCAAGGCACCGTGCTAGGCACTTGGGATACATAAATGAACAACACAGACAAAGGGGCCTGCCTTCATGGGGCTGCAATTCTACAGGTCTCCGATTCGCCACTGAGCTGATTTTTTCCTCTAGAATGTGAGCTCCTTGACAGCAGAAACTGAGTCTTACTTATCGCTGGGACTCCAGCCTGTCAGGCCAAGAGGCTGGCACCTAGGTGCTCAGCAAATGTTGGTTGAACTGAACGGATCTGAACCGCCTGCGCTGGTTGAGCACACGGCCTGCCTCTGCAGCTCCATTCTCATTCTCCCCACCCCTCTGCCCACCACAGTGTTCCAGCCCTGCCGCATGTCCTCATGCTCTTCCACTTCGAGACCTTTCCTAATGTTGTTTACCGGGTGTGTTCATTTTCTACTGATGCATAACAAACCACTACAAGCATAGCAGCTTAAAACAACATCCATTTATCATCTCTCTATTTCTATAGGTCAGAAGTCAAAGCACAGTGTGACCGGGCTCTCTGCTCAGGGTCTTCCGAGCTGAAATCAAGGTGTCAGCTGACTCTGTTCTCTTCCGGCGGAGCTGAGGGTTATCTTCCGGATTCATCCAGGTTGTTGGCAGAATTCTGCTTCTTGCTGACTGTGCACCAGGGATGGCGTTCAGCTCCCAGGGGCCAATATCCTGCCCCTGTCACATGGGCAACTCCATGTGCAAAGCCAACAGTGGAGAATTCTGACACATCAAATCCTCCTCCTGCTTCGAATCTCCCCCACTTTAAGTCTCTTTCTCCAGGAAGGACCTTGTCCCTTTCAAGGACTCGTGATAGAGTCACATGATATGCCGGGTAGCATAACTTAATCAGGGACGTGAGATCCCACCCCAGTCACAGCTTCTTTCCACCTCAAGAAGGAGGAGTCACACAAGGGCGTGGATCCTTGGAGATGGTCTTAGAATTCTGCCTCCCACACTCGGACTCCCCAACTCCCGTTCCACTTCACTACCCCGGTCCGCCTGCCTTTAGATCTCAGCTTCGATGTCGCTATTCAGTAACGATAGCAGTTTACTTTTATTGAGTCATTTCTAAAAGCCATGTGCCCTAGTTTACATGCAGCACTGTATTTACTTTTCACCACCCTGTGGAAGGAGTAGAGTCCCCCTGCCTTGGACCATTCCCCCAGATAGTCTCCATGTTAGTTTCCCTCACTGCGTTCCGGTCTCATCACAAATGTCACCTCCTCGGAGAAGCCTTCCCTGATGGTCCTGTCTAAAAATAGTTCCCAGTAGAAAGCCAACTCATAAATGCAGAGGGAATGATGATGGAAGTAGGAAATCACCATTCGGCAACCATCGTCTTAGTAATTGATTCAGGCAAGAATTATCAGTGGATGCGAAAACCAGTGGGTAAAAAGCTTGATGAGAAACAGGATAATTGTGTAGACTCAAAGTATCTCCCCCCCAAAATACTTATTAATTGCAGAGGGAAAAAAATCATGCCTTTATGCTGGAGGAAGCTGACAAACGTCACCCTAACTGAATGATCAGAGTCAATGTCCCCAGCAGAGGGAAAGAGTCACCTCATGTGTCTCTGATGTGATGTTCCGAGAAGGACGTATCCCTTCTGTGGTTTTCCTGTCGTATCAGATATGCCCAAATTGAAGGGTCACTCTGCAAAAAAACTAGTCTGCACTTTTCAAAAATTTCAAGGTTACAAAAGGCAAAGAAAAGCTGAGCGACTGACTATTCCAGATTAATGGAGATTAAAGAGACATGACAACTAAATGGAATGTGTGGTCCAGGATTGGATCGTGGACCTGGAAAAAAAAAAAAGTACAACTGTTAAAATTTCAATAAGGTCTGCAAATTAGATGATAGTATCAATGTTAATATCCTGATTTTTATAACCGTACTATGGCTATGTAAAGAAAATGCCTTTGCTCTTAGAAAACACACATTAGAGTATTTAGGGGTAAGGAGCAGTGTAATGCCAAATGGCTCAGAAAATAATAAATAGAGAAGAAAGAATGATGATGCGAACAGGACAACGTGAGAACCATTAGGGAACCTGAATGAAAGGTATATGGGAGCTCTTTGTAATATCCTTGCAATTTTTCTGTATACATATTTGAAATTATTTCAAAATAAAATTTACTAAAAGAAAAAAATATAATAAGAGTAGCTCACCACCCCACTCTGCATTCCTTTCTCAGCTTTACTGTTCTGCATGGCTCTGATCACCACTGGTTATAGCATACATTACATATATATATACACATACATACATATTTTTAATTATTATGTATTTGATTTTTTTGAAACCAGATCTCCCTCTGTCACCTGGGCTGGGGTGCAGTGGCATCATCATCAACCTCAAACTTCTGAGCTAAAGCAATTCTCCTGCCTCAGCCTCTTGAGTAACTAGGACTACTGGCATTTACCACCATGCCCAGCAAATATTTTATTTTATTATATTATATTTTTATAGAGATAAGGTCTCATGAAGTTGCTCAGGCTGGCCTTGAACTCCTAGCCTCAAGCTATCCTCCCATCTTGGCCTCTCAAGGATTACAGGTGTGAGCCATCACACCCTCCCCATAGCATATATCATATTTTATTTAATATTTATAACGATCGTGCAAAGCAGGTGCTGCCATTGTTCTTTGCCTTTTTAATTCCTGCTACCTGGAATGCTCTCCTCCGCCACGCATCTATCTGCATGTCCTTTCCTCCAGCTCCTGACAATGCACCTAATGTCCTCCACCTCCTGGATTCATGCCTTTCTATATCCTCCTCTCCCCTGGGGCTGGATTTTGCAGCTCACACACAGCAAATAGAATATGGCAAAAGTGATGGAGTGCCACTTGCATGACTAGCTTAGTTCCAAAAAAAAAAAAAAAAATTATGGCTGCCGTCTTGTTAGTAGACTCTTGCTGGCATATTTTCTTGTTTTCTTGCTTGCTCGCTGCCGTGTTGTGAGCTGTTCCATGGAGGGGCCCACATGGCAAAGAACCAAGGTAGGCCTCTAGCCAGTAGCATGCAGGAATTGAGTCCTGCCAACAAACACCTGAGTCCTCACTTTGGAGACAGCTCCTCCCTAGTCAAGCTTTCTGATAAGACAGCAGCCTGAGCAGACACCGGGACTGCAGCCTGTGAGGACCCTGCTAAGCCACGCCCAGGTTCCTGAACCACAGAAACTGAGATAATCAATGTCATTTCAAACCACTATGTCTTAGAGTAACTGGTTACCCTGCAACAAATAACTAGTACTACAACCCTCTACATCTTCACCGCACCTGTGCTTCTCTGTATTAGTAGAAACATTGTATAGTGTATTTATCTGTGTTTCTCACCTTCCCCACCCCCACACTATACACTTTGTGGCACAGGCTAAAACGTGTTCACCATTTTATCTGTCATTCACAGCATAGTGCCTGTTTATACTGTGTTTCCCCAAAAATAAGACAGGCTCTTGTATTTATTTTTCCTCAAGAAGATACCCTAGGGCTTATTTTCAGGGGATGTGTTATTTTTTTTAAGTATGGTACAACAATCTACATTTATTCAAATATAGTTAAGTCGTCTTCTTCTGGAACATCATCATAACTCTCCACACCCCGAATTCCATCCTGAATTTCTTTTTTTTTTTTTTTTTTGAGACAGAGTCTCACTCTGTTGCCCAGGCTAGAGTGAGTGCCGTGGCGTCAGCCTGGCTCACAGCAACCTCAATCTCCGGGGCTCAGCGATCCTACTGCCTCAGCCTCCCGAGTAGCTGGGACTACAGGCATGTGCCACCACGCCCAGCTGATTTTTTGTATATATATATTTTAGTTGGTCAATTAATTTATTTCTATTTTTGGTAGAGACGGGGTCTCGATCAGGCTGGTTTCGAACTCCTGACCTTGAGCAATCCGCCCGCCTCGGCCTCCCAAAGTGCTAGGATTATAGGCGTGAGCCACCACGCCCGGCCCATCCTGAATTTCTTGCGACTCTATTTCCTTTAGAACCATTGGCCCCAATCTCTCATGTAGAGCAATAGAGCTCTTATGGGGCAGATGAGAAGGGCTGCTCGTCTTCTTTACCGTGACAAAATGCATGGGTTGTGCAGATACGCGGCATAGCCACGCCCATCACTAGGTCTTATTTTTGGGGTAGGATTTATATTGTGCAAATGCTTAGAAATCCTGCTAGGGCTTATTTTATGGGTAGGTCTTATTTTGGGGGAAACATGGTATTTAGAGCTCAATAAGTGTTTGTTAATAATTATTGAAGAGTTGGCACAGTGGCTCACACCTGTAATTCGAACACTTTGGGACCCCAAGAGGGGAGAATCACTTCAGGCCAAGAGTTCAAAACCAGTCAGGCCACATAGTGAGACGCTGTCTCTAGAAAAGTTAGCCAGGTGTGGTTGAGTGCTCCTGTGGTCCCAGCTACTTGGGAGGCTGAGGAAGGAGGATCTCTTGAGCCTAGGAATTCCAGGCTGTAGTGAGCTATGATCATGCCACTGCATTCCAGCCTAGGCAACAGGAGAGATCCTGTCTCTAAAAAAAAGAAAAGAAAAATTGAGGAATCTGTAAGGGATTATACACTAACCTGTGAATTTGGTCCATTCTAAGGACCTGATAATGATTTGAGTTTGCAGAGGTCAGATGCAAAGTCTGAGCTATGGACACTCCCCACAACTCTCCTCCCCCACCGCAGTGGGGCCCCCTTTGGGTGGCCAGCTGGTCTCTAGACAATATCTCCGTCTCAGCTACTTCAGTATTGTAATTCTTGAAAATAGTGTCTGTAACACTGAACCACATGAGAGGACAAAGTGACCTGCCCATCCACCTGTTCTAATTAATATACTTTTAAACCTTTCAAGGAAAACCATTTCTCTACCTTTCTTTACACCACACAAAGATTTTGCCATAAAACTTCGGCTTAGAGTAATCACATCCAGAATCAATGGCTTCTTTCTTGAGTTTTAAAAAAAAATCCCTCTAACGTGTTCATTTTAATTTTAAAAATGCTATTTTAAATGGTAGGGAGCCTTTTAATTCTCCACTCTGGGTTATAAAAAAATAATAGATAGGCAGAAATGTGTTATTAAAGCTATTTTTCTTGGCGTTCTGGTAATTTAATAAACTGCTGAAGCTGAGCCCTAAGACTTTATGAAGCAGCAAGAAGATGGCTTGTCTGTTGATTAATAGTTTTTGATCGTCCCCTGCCCCACCCCCTGCTTCCTGGGGTGATTTCTGAAGGACGACAGGCAATTTCTGAAGAATGAAGATGATTTGGAGAAAGATTGTGTAAAAAAGTCTCGTCCAAGGAATTTTAATCTCCAGGAACACAAGCACTCTCTCCTCTAAGGCCTGGGGTGCTGGAGAACTGGTTGTGATGAGTCTCAGAAGAGAACGCTTGAGTGGTCACTTCCATGGTGGACAATTTCCGAGCATTTCATCAACCTTGAAAAGTTTCCATGTCAAGGCTGTTGGGGAGGGGGGAATCTTAGTGTGGTCAGGCTGCCATAACAAAATACTATTCACTGGGTGGCTTAAACAGCAGACATTTATTTCTCCTGGTTCTAAAGGCTGGGAAGGGTAAGTTCAAGGTGCTGGCAAGTAGGTTTCATTCTGAGGTCACTTCTCCTGGCTTGTAGGCAGACACCGTCCCACTCTCTGCTCACGTGACCTCTTCTTTGGGAAAGACCAACCTTTCTGGAGTCTCTCCTCATAAAGAGGAGAATCCCATTGTGCGTGTGGGCCCCACACCCATGACCCCCATCCAACCCTAATTACCTCCCAAAGGCCCCATCTCCAAAAATGAATACCATCACAGTGGGGATTAGGACTTCAACATAAGAGTTTTGGGGAGACACAAACATTCTGCCCCCAACAGAGGGTGGTCCAGTTATTAGACCAGCTCCTTGGCCTAATGATCCTGAAAACTCTGCAAACCACATTTCTGCGTTGCCTGCCGGTTGCCTGTTAGGTTCTGTCCTCAAGGGGCACCAGGAGACCCGAGCTGGAGGGGAATGAAGGGATTGTTTATTTCTGGTTGGCTCCATTCTGGTCGGCATCACCCTAGCAATGGCGACTTTCCCCATCAGCAGCAGTTGCATCCAATTTGCCATTTTCCCAATGCTGGCAAAGCCAGCCTCACTGTGCCTCCTCCCCAGAGGCTGGGTCCTCACCCCAGAGACCCCTCTGCTGAGCCCAGAGACACCGACACCACCCAAGCACTCCCTGCTTCCAGGATCCAGGGGTCTGAGTTTCAGCTCCTCAAGGTTCCTCCCCAGCTTCCGAGTTTTAATCACCCCACCCCCTTCCCTCTGGGAGGTCCCTGCTTTCTGCAGTTACCACCTCTGTGTTACCCTTAGAATTCTTTTTATGCTTTTTCAGCTTTTCAGTGCAGAGGTAACAATTATTTATACTAAATTATTTCTGTTGAAATAACTGAAGTCACTTCTGTCTCCCACCTGGGGCCCTGACTGATAGTGGGGACTTGGCTCCATTCATTGGACAGAAAGGTGCAATCTTGGAAAAGACAGATGGGCCACCTCTGCATTCTCTAGGACTGTTTCTTTCCTGGTAAAGTGAAGCAAATGGTCGATATGTTTCATTTATGAGACTGACCCCACTAAGCCAATGTTCTCCTCTGTTTGGTAACGTCTGGGCAGTATGGTTGTAGCAAGAAAAATCTTCCTTATTGAAAAGTCTTTCTTCTTTCTTGCTAGAGAGCTCTGTGAGGGCAGAGAATATGATTGTTCGCTTATATAACTAAGCATCTCTCCCAGTACCTGGTGCAAGCAGAGCATTTAATAGATGTCTATTAAGTAATTGTGTGAATAAATAGATAGATAGATAAATGGAAGAATGAATAGATGGATGGATGGATATAATCTGATCTCAGGAACATCTAGTACTGGGGAGAAGAAAGCCTTCTCCCTTCGAGAAGGTTTCTTCTCCAAGGAATGGTGTTACATCATTTCTTAATATGTCGTTTAGGATTGGGATTGGCTCTATGTGAACAAAACCCAAAATAACAGTGGCTTCTAAAAGGAGTTCACTTTTCTCCTGGGTAAACAAAGCCCAGGCTTAGGTACCTGCAGAATATCAAAGGTACCAAGAGCCTAAGCTCTTTCTGTCTCCATCAACCTCATCATGAAGCTTCTGTCCCCAGAAATCACACAAAATAATTCTGCCTACATCCCTTTTGGCCACAGCTAAGTCACATATTCCAAATGGTCATGTATTTATCTGGAAGTGGGCTTCCATTCTAAGGAGAAAAGGGGAAATGCATATTTGGTACCAACTGGCAACCCTTTTTATACCAAGGAACAAAGAGCACAGAACTGAGAAGGTCCTCCCAAAGCAGGGAGGCTTGGAGGAGGAGCTTCAGGTGACGGGCCCCTCCCCTAGGGGAGGTCCAGCACTGCTTCCCTCCCAGCCCCAGCCCCTGCCTCCCGCATCCTGTGATGGTGGCTTAATACTGGAAAACGACTTAGCAGTCGCAGTTGCCTGAAAACTTAACAGCCACTAAGCATACGACACAAGTTCCAACCAAGTTAATTTACTCTGGGCTGTTACTAGAAATGGGGAGGCAGGAGGAAAAGTGCATAAGAATGTTGACTTTGAGTCACCCATCATGTGACCTTAAATAAGACACTTAATCACTTTGAACCTTAGTTTCTGCATATGTAATAAATATATACCTCACAGGGTTATTATGAACATTATATAATAAATGTGATGTATATAGCACTGTGCCTGTTCCACTGGAAGTGCTTGATGATTAGTAGCTGTTATTATTTCATGAAGTATTTCCAGGACCCAAAAAACCATGCTGCTCCTCAACATTGTTGCTGAACCCACACAGGGATGGTCGATAGTTTTAAGATTCACTAATAGAGTATGTCCAGGAAGGAGACTGGAGGGTTATGACTTGAAAACATATCACGTGAGAAGTATTAATAGATGCAGGGGCCAGGAGTGTGACAAGAGCAGATGTCACTTATCTGACCCTCTGAACCCGGTTTGGGTGTCCACGATATGTTCTCTGGTAGCTCCCAGTGTGTCCCTTTGATAACCTTATCACCTTTCGTAGTAACTAAGATTTAGTGCCCGTGCTTGCAAATTCCTGGGGACAGGCACTGTGTCTGTCTTGCCCACTGCTACATCCCTAAGAATAAGTTTTCAGTGAACACGTGCTGAATGAATGGAGTGGCATGGAGCGGGTGGCTGGAAGGAATGCCGAGAATAGTGGGGGTTTTCAGTCCCTTCTGGGCTTCATGGTCCTGAATCAGGGTCCCTGTTCCCATTACTCACCAACTGTTTCTGGAATTCCCTGACAGGTGAGCAGAGTCAGGGACACAATGTGTTGAAAAGGCATTGGGCAATGGCTCTGGGCCCTCCCTTAACTAAGTTTCCTCCTCAAGAATTTATTTTATTTTATTTACAATAGATTGGGGGAGGGTCCAAGTTGACTTCCATTACATGTGCATATATTATAGTGATGAAGTCTGGGCTTTTAAGCATACCCATCACCCAGATAGTGTACAAAATTCTCAAAAGTTTCTGAGAAGCCGATACTCAGACATCCTGGGACGAGGGATTGGGCAGGGGGCCCAGAGTGTCGGGAGGCAGCTCAGTACAATTCAACAAGCATTTTTGACACCTGCCATGTGCCAGGCATCATACTAGATGTTGTTCTACGTGCAATTCCTCTCTCTTTTAAATAAATGCTTATTTTTATTAAAGTAAGGCATGCAGAAGGTTTAAAAGCCAAACTCATAAGCAAGGCAGGGGTCCCTACACCACCATCCCCCCCAAATCCACCCTGCTTCTCGCAGGCAACACTTTTGGCCCTCTTGGCTTTTCGCACTGTTTGCCTCCAGATTTCTAGATGGTTGTGTGAATTCCACTATCTCTGGAATCATCCATTTTAGATACAACCTTCTGACTTCCTGCTATGATAAACGACGATTTGAACTCTGTTCACACCCTTCTCCCCACCTCCATCCTCCCATTACAGTTATATCACCATTTTTGGTAAAATCCATATTTGAGCTTTTTATTATTATGACCACGTAAATATTCACTGTGGAGTTAATAACAATTGTTTCATTTTTTATTTGAATTTATAGTCAAACCTTCCCACCCCCACCAACCGCTATAAAACAACTCTCGATACAATTCTCCATAGAGTCAACACTATCAGAATAATCAATCCTTATCTTTCTCTCCATGCCCTCCCAGACGCCCCTCTCGCCCCCCGCCCGCTGACACGCCCCTCCTCTTCCAGACGTTGCCACCTTCCTACTTGCATCTAGACTGGTGGTGGTGGCTCTCCAAGGCTCTGATTCTTCATGGCTCTTGGGCTAAGATCTTTTTTTCTCATCACCTGGGGAATCTCCTTAGCCTCCCTCCCACACTGAATTCCTATTTCCTGGGTTCCATGGCTTCTTTCATTGGTTTACCCTCTTGTCTTAGTGGAGTACACCCTCCCTTAACTTTCTGAGAAATGGGCAAGGGGGTAAATTGAGGCTCTGCATATCTGAAAACACCTTCATTCTACCTGCGTAGATAAGAGACTGGGTTTAGGATTCTAGGTTGAAAATCATTTCCACTCAAAGTTCTGACAACTTTGTCCCAGGATCTTCTGGATGCTGATGTCACTGTTGAGAAATCTGATGGCATTCTGGTTCTTGAACATCTGCATGTGAGCAGGTGTTTTGAAAATGTTGGAATCTTGTCTTTATCCCTGCTATTCTGAAATTTCATAAGGATACGCTTGACGGAGGTCTTCTTTATTCATTTTGCCAAGCACTGGCTTGGACTATTCAAACTGGGAAATTTTCTTATATTTTTTTCATTAGTATTTTCCCTCCCCTTTATTTTCACTCTGCTGCCTAGAACTCCTGCTAGCCTGATACTGGGTCTCCTGGACCGATCTGCTCATTTTCTTGTCTTTTATCTCCTATAATCCATTTCTGTGTCTTTTTTTATGCTTCATGAGAGCTTTCTGATGTTGACTTCCAACTCTTTCCCTGAAAAAATTAAATCAGCTATCACTGTTTTAATTGCCAAAAACACTTTCTTGTCCTGACGTTTTAAAATGAGTGTTTGGCATATGGTAATTATTTTTTAAATGTTTTATCCTTTCCCTTAGACTATTATGGTCTGTCTCTCTTTCCTTAGTTCCCTTTTACCTCAGTTTTGATCTGTTTATTTCTTGTTGGAGATTATCCATTCCTATTAAGAGGCCCTAAAAAGTTGATTGGAAACTCTTTGTAAAAGGGCATTAATAGCAGGGTAATTGTCACTGGCACTTCTGAATGCCTTAGGGCAATTCGGTTTCAACAGAGGACTTTCCAAACCCCAGAGCCTCTTGGTTAAAGCGTAGGTAGCTGCTGGCTTTGGGGTCTTCACAGTCCTTACGCATAGTCTCTAAGTTTCCCCTGAGAAAATGCCTCTTGTCTTCTATAGAACTGTCCATGAGCCTTGGCTGTGTGGGGCTAGGATAGGAGCTACTTCTCACATCAACCCCTTGCTTTCATTTCTCGCCAGGCCTACCTTCCATGATGTCCTGCGTCTGCACCCCCAGTTCCCAGGTTCTTCCGGGCTCTGCAGGGAAAATGGCTTGCTTCCTGTTGCTGTCTTCTTTGGCAGGCATTTCAACATGGGCTTCCCCTGTTCTGCTAAGACATGTACTGCTCCTCCACCCCTATTCTGCCTTTGTATGTGGGATGGGATTGCCAACTTCTCCTATTTTCATTGAGGATGGAGTTCGTATAGGCTTTTTTGTTCCCCTTGTTATTTGGGGATAAGTGTCAAGAGAAGAGTGGCAGAAACATCTTCACTCCATCATCTTAAAACCACAAATCTACATTAAGTAGACAGCAAGTCTATATTAAGTCTATATTAGCTTTTAATCGTTACAACTCTTGTCATTAATAAAACTCAGGTTCAGAGAGGTTAAGTTCTCCACCCAGGGTCAAAGTTGGAAAGTGGCTATGAAAGCAGATCTGGCCAAAGGAAAACACCCGCACTCTTTCTCTCACTCCTCTGCCTCCCAACAGGCTGTGATCAAGGGAGGGAGCGTAGCAAAGCATAGTCCATCTTGGAGAAACATCTGGAAGTACAACCGAGGAAGCCCTTCAGGGCAGACTATTAGCCAAGAAGAAACATGAGATACTGGAAATAGGGTCCAGCATTGGGGAAAGGGGCTGAAGGACTCACTGGGAATCCCAGACTCAGACCACAGAGAAAGGGAGAAGGCAGAAGTCCCAAGGGAATTTGGGAGAGAAATGTTTCCAGAGACCCAGAAAGAAAGGCCAGTGAGGCCAATGGTGTCACACTACGAGGGCAAGAGAAAAGCTCTTGTGGGCACTGGGCTTAAGCCCATCCCGAGACATTAGTGATTTCCTGACCCCCAACCCTCACTGCTGTCAGGATTAGGGCCTGATGTTCCCCAGACTGGCTCCCACTGGCCTCAGCCAGGGTGGGGTTTGGCTTCCAGGTGACCAGCAGGGTTGGTGGTAGAGCAGGTTAAACTGACAACGTTAGTCCATCCTGTATGTACACAGCTCACTTTTTAGACTGAAGAGTATGCCCTTACATTAATCCCCATTTGCTTTCGTCTTGTTAGAATTTGCCAAAGGATGGCGCATGGGTTTCATTCACAGACCACTCTGGTCAGTGCTGGCTGCCTGCAGCACCCCAGGGAGAACGATTCTGTGGCTCTGTCCAGGCCCAGGGGAGCGGAATGCCACAGTTGATTAGTGATGCCTGGCGTGGGACTGGAACATGTGCTGTCACCAGTTCAGGCCATCTCCTCTTCCCAGATTTGTGTTCTGCATAAATGAGATTAGGATGCGCTCAACGCCCTTATTCAAGTCCTTGATAAAAGCTGAACGACATAGATGCAAGGACACCACCATTAGGGGCAGTTTGGGGATTGACTTACTTCCGGCTGATGTACAAGAGACTGTCACATTTAGTATTAGTTTTGAAATTGTTTTCCAGGCCACATTTTCCCATCCTATGTCTAGAAGGGACTTTTTCTGTAAACCCTCCACCTGGGACAGGACAAAGGAGGGTGCATTCCTTTTAAGATGTCCCTTCCTGAGATGCATAAAGTAGGATGTTGAGAAGCGAGTGGGTCACAGGAGAGAAGAGATAAGCTCTGTCGCTGACGAGCCCTGGAAACCCGAGTTTAGACAGCAGTGCTGCGAGGACTCCAACGGAGGTTCTCTTTCCACGTCTTAAGTAAATGCTGCGTCCCGTGGCGGGGGGGGGGGGGGGGGGGGGGGGGGGCTCGAGCAGCGAAGATTGCACAGAATGTTACAAAAATAAACAAATAAACAGGCACACTCTGTTTCAAGCAGCTCATACTTTTATCACAAAATACAAACTTTCTACATTTAAGTGTCTTACTTCTATTTTACCAACAACAACAAAAACAAAAATCACTCGTGTAGCTAAATACAGGTGCGTGTGTGGACAAGCAGAGCGAGCGTGGATACGCGGGGGGTGTCTGTGCTGTGCGTGTAAGTGCTGGTCGGTCGATGGGTCTGGTCTTGCTGTTTTCTGTTGGCCTGGTCAGAACCTTGGCTTTCCAAACTTCATACCAAGCGGTTGCAGAATCCAGAATCCCAGAGCCCTTAGCCTTGACCCGAGGGCTAAGGGAGGAGGGGGGAGACGGGAAGGAGATCTAAAAATTTATGCCGTTCCCACTGGAAGAAAAATAGGGGCTGTTCATCACAGGCCCACCAGACGTCGAGCCAAACCTGCAAGAGAGGGAGGGAGGGCGCCATGATGAGCTTCCCGATGTTATGGGGGAGATTAGAAAAAAATAAGGTATTAATTTTGTGGCTGTCAAAGACTGCGAAGACCATGACAAGCTTGGAGGCTAAAAGCTTTAGCATAATAAGAAGTCTTTGGCTCTGGGAAAATGAAATATTAAAATGATACAATTGGAGGACAATAAAGAGCTGCTTCTGCCACTTACTTACTTAGATCAGAAGGCCCCTGGGAGCCTGTGAAGATTACTTTTATGGAGACTTTCGCCATGCCAGGGACCTCGGGGAGGGAACCTCTCTGCGTCTGAGCATCTCACCTGTGTGCCCGTGACCACGCATCTTCCTCCGGGAAGTCCCCACACCCTCAGAGAACCCAGGGGCCATTCCCAGCATTTGATCTTAGAGCCCGGCCAACCCCGGGCTCTTCCTCCCCTTACCAGAACCAAGCTAAAATCGGGCCCTTCACTTCAACACCTCCGTCAGGGAAGCCTGGACACATCACTGAGTGCCTGGGGCTTTGCTAGACTCCCAGGAAAGGAAGAGCTGAGAAAACACGAGCCTCACCCTCTGAGAGCAGAAAGACACACACCTCTCCTGTTCCTCCCTGGCACACCCTTCTAGTCACACTGGAAAATAGAGTTCAGAAGCCGTCTCCTCTGTGAAGCCTTCCCTGACCTCCCCAGATGGAGTCATTTACCCACACGTCTGGGATCCTACTGCAATTCCTTCACCCATCTGCTAGGACGTGTGAATGAATGGGAGCAGCGCTCTGCATAATTGCAGCAGAGCAAATGGCCAGCTTTAGTCTAATCCGGGGATTCTCAATCACTTTGCAGCCGGGCAGATGCATATTACAGAAGGGATTCACGTTCATGGCACCTTCCCATGAATGAATGGAACAGAAAGAAGGGGCAGGCAGGGGAGGGAAGAAGCAATGGGGACAGACCACTGCACTAATTTGTAAAGCCTCAGCTGGTGACAGTATCTGTTGCTCACTGTGAGCGACTATCAACAAGCTGGGCTTGGAGTATGTGTCAGCCCCTCATCAAGTTCCACGAGAGCAGGGACACTACACGGACTATTCATCATTTTACCCCCAGCTCCCAGCCCAGCACCTGGCATGAGGTAGGTGCTTAATAAGCAACTAATGCCAGCGGTAGCCTAACCTCTTTTACTCTCTTTCAAAAATTATGTTGGAAGATAAATGATTGAAAGTGATGTCATCATAGGGATAATAGAATAAAGGCCATAACCCATACTTCAGTATTTAACAATTATCAGGAGCAGATTACTCATGACACACCTCACATCTGATTGCCACACATGCATTTAGCTCTTCCAGGTTCTGATTGGATCAACTGCCAAGGGCATGGTCTGGACAGGACATATACTAGAGGGCAGGGAAAGGGCGGGGAAAGGCGTGATCTGCGTGGGCTGGAGTTATCAAGGAAGGCTTCCTGGAGGGGGAGGAGCTTGAGCTGCCTCTTGGGAATTGTGAACCCATATCCCAGTTTGCCTGGGCCAGCCTCTACGCTGGTGCTTCTGGTATAATTATGTTTTGTGCTCCTTTTAACTCTCAAATTTATTATTGCTTGGGAGATAAATCGTATGGTTATCCCACCCTGCTGAAAGTACGCAAGTTGACTTGGGAGGGCAGGGAGGGCTCTCCTCCTCCTTCCCCGAGGACTTGGAAGCCACTTGCTCTTTCCTTCCTCTCCCATCACTTAGTTTAGTCTCCCGATTCCTCCTTGTCTACTGACCCTCCTTGTTTCCCAGACTAAACTCTCCGCTGAGGCCCACGCGCCCTCCCCTGGCCCGTGCAGCCCCAGCTCCATCTGGCAGCATCCAGCACCCGGGTAAGCCGCCGCCACCGCCACCGCTGCTGTGCTCAGTGCTCTCTGCGTGCCACGCCCTGCCCTGCCGGCCCTCTCGTCATCACTCCGTGATCCCTCCCTCTCGCTCCAGGAGGCGCCTTCCTCACCTGGCTCCCTGCACTCCACACTCTCTCATCTTCCCTCCCACCTTGAGAGAGGCTCCTTTAGAGCCCTGCTGGTTCCTCCACGTCTTCCCAGCCTTTCTACATGCTGGTGCCCCGAGACGTACACGCCGTCCATGGGGTCTCCTCCCACCCCATCCCATCCATGCCTTCGAATACCATCCTGTGCTAATGGCTCCCAAATTGATAACCAGCCCCAACTCTTCCCCCCCTGGGCTCCAGACTCCCGCAGCCACCTGCCTGTCAGTGGCTCCACTCATCTGCATAGCAAGAACCTCAAATTTCACGTGACCAAGACTGAACTCGTCATAAACAGATCCACCTTGACCTTGGTATTTAGGCACTGCCATTCCTCCAGTTGCTCAGGTCAAAAACCAAGGAATCGTGCTTGACTCTTCCTTTCCTCATTCCACATCCAGCCACCATCAAGTTCCATCAATTCTCCCAGAGAAACTAACATCCCAGATCTTTTCGCCCATCTCCCCATGGTCACTGCCCTTGTCTGTGCCACCCGCACCCCTTGCTCGGTCAACTGTACCTCCTGCCATCAGCTCTTCTTTCATGGTGGTTCCTCAGACACTGGCCAACATGGTCTGTCTGACACAGAAAACTAGAACTTGTCCTCGCAGGTTTAAAAGGCTTCCACTGCCCCTTACCATGCCCACCTGGTATGACCCTGGGGCGGTCTGACCCTGGCCACCTCTCTGATTGCAATTCCACCTGCTCTTTCCCGCTCACTGTGCTCCAGCCATGTGCTCCCCCCGCAGAGCCGAGGTGCTTTCCATCTCTCTGCCTTGAGTGCTGACCCTCACACACGCACGGCTCATCCTCTCATTCCATTCGGGTCTTGGCCCAGACGTCCCTTGATCCTCTCTCCTCTTACCCCTAGCACCTGGCCACGCCCACTTGCTTATCTCCTGTTGCCTATTTCTCCCCTAGAATGAAAGCTCCTTGACAGAAGGAAAAACTTTGTCTTCTTCTCTCCAGCATCCCCAGTGCCTGCCCCAGTGCCAGGGGGTCAAAGGTGCTCAGTCAATATTGTTCGAGTGAACAGATCGTGCCCCTTGCATCACTCTTCTGACCTCACTGCCTGGTCTTCCCAATCCACCCTGTCACTACCACTTGTCCTCGGCACTCTCCTCTCTGCCTCCACTACCTCCTGCTGCTCTCCCCAGACTGTCTCCCCTTCCCCAACTGTGCCTTCTTCAGTCTCCAGCCCACTCCCCCTGCACCCCCCACCCCACTACCCCTCTGCAGACCTATGAGCTTGGGACCACCCTTCCTCTGGGACAGCCAGTTCTAGCTTCTGCAGCACACCTGTCTTCCCATGAGCTCGGAGTCGCAGCACGGAACGCAGGCAACGTGCCGGCCTCAGGTGGTGTGTCTGGATCCCTGATCTCACATCCTGACTACATCCTCTCTTTCCTTCCGTTTCTCTCCCCTCCAGCCCGTCAACTCACCCTGATATGCACAAATCTGCATTAGACTCCCAGGCCTAGCAGCCCAAAGCCTTTCCTAATCCAATCCCCATCTCCCTATTCCAATCCTATTTTCCACCCTTTTCGGGGACAAATCTATTTAATAATACTTCAGCCAGATGCCTTCTCTCCCCAGGCCTCCAGCCCGCTGTGCGTCTCCCGTCTGGGGGCCTTGCCCCTCGTGCCTGGAACGCCTCCTCCCACGGCTGCTGGCTGGGGCCTCCACGCTGCCGGGACTCCCCCTCGGTCCTCAGGGCCACTCGGATAGTCTTGGCTTTGCCAGGGCCCCGCCATTGCTGTGCCCACATCCCATCTGCCCTCAGCTTCCCGAAGGGAGGCAGCTCGGCCTGTTCACCCACACGTCCCCCCGAAGGCTAGCCTCATGCGCGCTATGTGAATCAACAGGGCACCCCCCGGTCTGTGTTGGGTGCCCACACCACGCCATGCTCTACCAGAAAAAGGAAGAAAGAGGGAGGGAGGGGGGAGGGGGGAGAGGAAAAAAAGAAAGATAAAAAGGGTGTGGATTTCACGCTCAAATAACACTATCGACCGCCTTCTTGAACATTCTCCATACACCCTAGGAAATTAAATGATCGGAGAATTCCAACAGTTAAGAAATCTGTTTATCTTTGTTTCTTACAGCTTTTCCCAAATGGATCTGACTACGGAAGCCACTTTCTAGCATTTATCCCTTTTAACAAGATATTTGGGGAAAACACTGATTGAAAGGATGGGAGTTTGGGGACCCGGGGCTGGCACTGCAGTGAAGGTTCTGTGACAGGGAGGTGGGCGGGTGGGAATCATTGTCAGATTGAGGAGTTTGGCCCTAATCCTATAAACTGGGTTTCTCAAATTGGGGCTGCCAGTCCCCAGGGCGTGCCTCGGAGGCTGGGACTCACAGGGATGACACAGGCCACCACCTGGGCCACCGCCTGCCGCCTGGAGCACCAACACTGGCTGAAGGTTCGGCAGGTGGGGATGAGCGGTTACGTATTGTTATGTTAAAACAAACACAAATTTATCACTCAACAGCGTGCAAAATGTGAGTGCAATTTCAGCTCAAATGTGGAGATTGTGTTGGCTGTTTGCTGCTGAGCCCTCAGACCACCCAGGCCATAGAGGCCCTCACCTCTGAAAGTTGGGGTGCTTGGTGGAAAGGTGTGAGCAGTGGACAGCCCTTCAGCAGGGCCTGTCCCCAAGTGAATGGGAGGTTCGGGAGATTACCCTGGCAAGGCGCTGGGGGTGCTGCAGCTGGTGGGGAGCTCTCAGAAGATTTCCTGGCTTGTCTTGCTATACACCATGCTCACGGGTAAAGGGAAGTGGGTCGTGCTTTACTACCTGCCCCACCAATGGGGTGGGGTGTCCGCCTGCTACTTACCGTGCAGTTGCATTTCTACAACCAGACTGGAAGCATGGAGCCCCCAAATTGACCTACAAAAGGGGGCCCCAACCCTGCTGACCTCCCACCAGGTCCCTGCAGGACCCACACAGCCACTGGCCGCAGGTATAAAGCCTATGGCACACATGTCCCAAGAAAGCACAAGGAAGCCCACCCCGCTCCCCCCGCTTGCCTCCCCCTCTAGCAGCTGTCTGGGTACTGTGGGGCTTCCAGTGTGGGCTGGGAACTCACCCATAGGCTGGCGGGAAGAGGTACTGCGGCCCGTCCCCTGCCATGGGGGAAGGGTCCCGGGGATTGGCAGACATCTTCGGGGGTGTCCTCTGAGGGTATGGATAGTTGGGCTGGACGAAGGGGATGTAGCTCAGCAGTGGGGTGTAAGAAGAGCGGAAAATCTGCTGTCCCATCTGCTGTGGGTTGTATGGCGTCACCTGCAGGTCAGAGAGGAGACAGGGGCAAGGTCACCATTCCTTAGCCCTAAACTTGACCCCAGCTGCCACTTGTGCCCCTCAGTCACTATGATGTACATAAAGGCAACATGTTGGAACAGCAAAAGCACAGGGCTCAGCTTCTGTAGTGAACCTGGCAACTGATCCTCAGTTTCCTCATCTGTAAAATGGGCAGACACTGTATACATTATGTGGAGAGGGAGTCAGTCCTTATAAGTAAGGAGACAGGCACATAATAAATAGCAAATAAATATTGTTTTTGTTCTCTTTCCTGTTTCCCTGGCTTCCCCTCTGTCAATAACCATCCCCGGGCCCCTTGTTCATTCTCAAGGATTTTATTACTACAAAAAAAGCTGTTGTGATCAACATGGCTCCCGCTTTTATATCAGGATCTCAACAGATTCCCAGTGCAAGACAGCCCTTCCCAGTGGAAACTCCTGTGACAGCAGCAACGTCCTAGCTCTGCAGAGCTCGGCGTGGCAGCCACCAGCCCCACGTGGCGATTGAGTACTTGCAATGTGAACAGTGTGAACGAGGAACTGAATTTTGAGTTTTACTTCATTGTAATTAATTTAAATTTAAGTAGCCACAGATGACAGTGGGAGTCTAGGAGGAAGGGCAAAAGCTCAAACCCGAAGGAAATGCAGGAATTCAGTGGGGTCTCCGAGCCCACCGGGAACAAACTTCCGCCAAGAACTGGGGCTCCCTCTGTCTTGCCCCTGACAAGGCAGGGACCTCATCTGCCTCGTTTACCGATCTCTCCCCAGACCTGAGACAGGGCCTGGCACACAGCGGCTGCTCCATGGAAATACACTAAATGAACGAAGGCAAGAGAGAGAGAAAGAGGGGAGGGAAGGAGGCAGGAGGGAAGAAGGAAGGAGAGGGGAAAGAAGAGACCACTGAGTGTCTACTGGAACAGCTAAAACTGTGGGGCGTTGGTTACAACATGAGCGCTGTGTCCCACTGCTGACAGCTCCGACTGTCACCGTGGTGACACAAAGCCCTCTCCCACAGGGCGCTGACATCTCCCCTCTGGTGTGCTGAGGGGCATTTCAGTCAACCCTGGGGAAGCTTCTGGATTTCCACTTTGATAGCAAGAGTCTAGAGTCCAAGAGCTCAGGAGCTGGCACCTTGTCAGCCCTGGCTCACCTGCAAGCCTTTATCTAATAAAAAGCCCACGCAGGCGAGCACTTACTGAGTGCATGGGGTGTACCACCAGGCCTTTCTCGTGGATTCTCTCATTAAAACTCCATAAAGCCCTGAGAGGTGGGATCATTATCATACCCATTTTGGAGATGAGGAATCTGGCGTTCAGAGAAGTCAGGCGACTTGCTAACGTCTGCGGCGAATGGGCTGTGCTCAGGACCCCAGCAGAGTGAGCCGGAGCCTGTCCCCGGGGCCAGCATCTCCCTGCTGTGACCCCTCTGGAAGCCGGAGCCCTCCCTCCCGGGCCTTCTGTGGTTCCCCCCGGGGAGATGGAGGACCTAGTGATGCTGGATGCGGGCCCCAGACCCCAGGATGATGAGCTCAAGGTCAGAACATGCCAAGAGCTCACAGAGAGGGCCTGGGAGGCGCCTTTCCAGGACAGAGCCCTGTGGCTCAGCGTGGCAGAAAATGCCCCTGGTCTTCAGGGTGGTGAGGAACTGGAATAGAAGAGGCAGGTCCTAGAACTCATACAGCCTTGTTCAAAAATGTGCCCCTGATTCCACGTAACTGATAAAAACCATAAAATACAGCTTTGTATCCTGCTCCGGAGCCATCCCCAAATATACTCCTCACTGGCAAAAGCAATAGGAGGGTGTGCCCAGAATGCCCCATTTGTACAAAAATGTTTATATAAATAGACATCACTGGAAGGGTATTGTAAGAAACCAGTACACAGTGATTGCCTCTAAGCTTTTAAATTTTTTACCATGTTTTCATATTATTTTATTCAAATATATGCACACACACATGCATATGCATGTAATTATCTAAAAAGATCCTCTTTGGAGCCAGCCGATGCTGTCACTGCAGGGGGTGGAGGGGACGTGGCTGAGGCCTTATGACCCGGACTGCCGCTCATCCCAACTTCAGCTCAGGATGCAAAGAGCCCCTGCTACTGAAAAAGCAGTCCTCGCCTGGGTGACAAAGTAGCCCACACCCAGGGCCCTTCCCTACCCTCTGGAACGTTCTAACACCCTTCAGGTCAGAGGTGCAGTAGTTTGCAGGGAAAGGGTGGAGCTCCCTGGGGAGAGAGAAGTGTGGGGGTGTCTGTCTGCCTGCGGGGGGTGCAAGGCCAGTCTGGTGGGGTGGCAGGTTGGTCTTCGGTGCCCTCTACGCCCCCATTCTAAGTTCCTTTCCTCACACTCCATCCCCGCCCCAAGACTCAGTGTCTGTCACCTGTTCCTGCATGACCTGCAGTGTGGTAGCATGTGTACAACTGTCCCTGTGTTTCTGTCTGCCTATGTGTGTATTTCTGTATTTTGATGCTGCACTTTTGTGTATCTGTGTACAAGATCCAATAAAGCCTGGTGACTGGAGTGCCAGACTACCCAAGGTCAAACCCCAATGCTGCCATTCTGCCATTGTCCCGCAGACGTTGGTCCCGCCTACCCGTGGAAGTAGCGTTGCCAGATTTAGCAAATAAAAATACAGGACACCCAGTTCAACTTTGAATTTTGAAAAGTAAGTTTTTTAACGCAAGAATATCCTATGCAGTATTTGGGATATACTTACACTAAAATATGTTTTCCTTATTTATCTGAAATTCAGATGGAACTGGGTGTCCTGTATTTTACTAGCAACCCTATATGGGAACAATAGGACTCCCCAGCCCCCCTGATGCTGCGCAAAGCCCTGCGATTTGCTTTGGCCGATGGGAGGTGGGTGGAAGTTCTGAGCTAAGGCTTTGTGTGTCTCTGTTTGCCCTCTGGTGCCCCTGCCACCCGCCATGGGAAGAATGACAGTCTACTGCATCTTCAGCGCAGACCCAGAAGGAGAGATGTGCTGAACATACCTGAGCCTGACCCACAGCCCAGCTCAGCCCACCTCTAGACCCAGAGTGGGAAAATAAACATGCTATGTCCCCGAGGCTATTTGCTGCCACTTGCATGTTAACTTTATAACCCTGGTCAAGTTACTTAATCTCCCTGTACTTAGTTTCCCTATTTATAACCTACCTGCCAGGGAGGTTGCAAAGATTAAATTAGTTAACGTAGGAAGGGCTCTGTTAACTGCCAGCTGTTACCACGTTGTGTTTTCTGCGAGCGGATTGGGATGCGTGTCTGCACCCTGGAGCCAAGAGTGGACCGGAAAGTATGGGGTGGGGGGGTGGGGGCCAGCTGGACAAAGACCAGGGAGCAGCTGCCCCCTTTGCTGCTCCCAAAGGCCTTCGTGGAGCCGGGACAGAGGAGGGGGGTCGTCTACTCACCTGCCGGGAGTAGCACCCCATCGGGGGGTGCACGGGCTGCTGATAGGGCATCCTTGCCGCTGCCCGTGGCGGGTACACGCCCTGGGGAGAAAGGGAGAGGCTCAGTGCCGCCAGGCAAGGGGCTTCCTGCGGAGAGCAGCAGGCACTCAGCTCAGCCGGCAGACAGGGCTGAGTCCGTCCCCTCGCACTGCTGGCCAGACCCGTGGCTGCCTGAGGCCGCTGGGATCAAACAGGACAACACAATCAGGCCACTCGGGAAGCCTCGTTAGCAGACTTCACAGCCCGAGGGAGTGTGTAAGGGAAGAGCTTCAGGAGTCTGGCTGCCTCTTGAATCCCAGGTCTGCAGCTCAATGGCTCTGTGACTCTGGGCAAGTCTCTTCACCTCTCTGAGCTTCTTTGCTCTTGTCTATAAAATGATGTGTGTTCAGGACTGCAACGCCTGTGAAGGTGGCCACGTTATCTTTGTGGCTGTCTACGCACCTTTTCGAAATGCCTGTCCCCAAACTCCATTTCTGCCCTAAGACACGGGATGTGTCCATGTACACCTGCATGTGTATGTGTGTTTGCATCCGTGTTTATTTGAGTACATGTGCATGGGTGTTAGCATCTGTGCCTATGCAGCTGTGTGTTGCTACACACAAATATAAGGCCAGGTGTATAGTTCAGGTTTCTGTTGCTGTGTGTCTACACAGCCATGCATATGCCTGTGTTTATAGCTTATGGTGAGGGTTAGTGTGAGGATAAATGAGTCAATGCGTCTAAAGACCTTAGAATAGTGCCCAGTACATAGTACGTGTTGGGTGTGTTGGGGTGGCCTTGGGGTGTCCATGTGTCCACACATAGACACACATACGCTCGTGCACACACACACACACACGCAGTACTGCTGCTGTGGAAGGGGTCACGGGCTGACCCCTCCAGTCTCAGACTCTGTGTCTACCTGCCCATCCAGAGTCACCCCTTAGCATGTGGCACCACCCAGCCCAGGACATCTTCTCAGAGGATTCCACACCCGAGATGCTGCCTCCATTCTCGGCTCAGCTTGTGCCAACGATAAACGTGTTGATGGCCGGCACTGTACCCTTGAGGATTTCCTCACGGCCTATGGAATCCCTGAGATGGAGTCTGCGGGCAAGTCTCCCAGCTCTCTAGGTCCCGAAGAGCGCACATCCTCTCAGAGCCCCCCCTTGCTTTCTGCTCCCGTGCATGGGATACCCCCACTTCCACCAAAGCGTCGCCTGCTCCCTCTACTCCAAGCCCTGCAATCCGGATGGCCCCTCTCTGTTACTGGTCCCTACAGGCCCAGGCTTGGCTTGAACCTGGATGGGGAAGTCAGACTGATGAGGTTGCCTTGCCTGTTCCCAACCCTGAGTGTCTCCACGGCCACTGGGCAGGTTGCTAAGCGCCCCTCTTCCATCTCACCTCCTCTCAACCCCATTAGCACTCTGCCTTCCACAGCCGACCTCCCCAGGCCAAAGAACTGTGGGCCCTATCACCCCCATATCTGCCTGTGCCAGGCAGCCCGGGGGTCTGTGGGAGACAAACAGCTGCCCAGGCCTGCTCAGTCCTGGGGAGCAGATTCAGGAGATGGTGCCACATTCATTAGCACGAGCAACACTGCACGGCTTTAAGGGCATTTCTAGTTGTTAGAATTGCAATTTTGTAAAATCACAAGTAAGGGTAAATAAGCATTCACTCTGTGCTGGAGGCCACAGCCTCTTCCCATACACCCTCCCTCCCTAATTGATAGCAGGGTCCCTTTATGCCAAGCCACCCGGGAGCCTCTGAAGCTCCTCAGGGCTGGGGACATTGTCTTCCACGTCTCTGAGTCCTTCCACCCAGATCTCTGAGTAAATTGAATTTGGAACCTCATCTTTATTCCTCACGCTGAGCAGGGAGGAGACCAGGAGAGACTGTTCCCCATTTCTCCTCTCTGTCCCCTCAAGGTCTGCGGAGCTCCCTGACCCCATTTCCTTGCAAGATCAGGGCTGCATAATAATAAAGACCAACATTTCTATCACAGTTTAAATTTTACAGAGTTCCTTCCCATCTGTGGACTCAATTAATCCTCACAACTGAATCAGCATATGCTGCTGTAATTACTACAAACCCATTTTGCAAAGGAGGAAGCCAGGCTCAGAGCAGTTAACTAACTTGCCCAAGGCCCAGCTTGGAAGCAGCAGAACATTCAAACTCAAGTCTACCGAGTTCAGCACCTGCCTTCTTTCTAGGACCTCAGGTCCTGTGATCGGCTGTCTTGAAGCTGGGCAGCACTATGAGACCATGCAAAGCTCGGAGAAGGTAAACTATGTTGTCCTTCCTTACTACCTGGAGGGCCAACGCCACCTACAGCCAACTCCAGTGGGGTCAGTTCCAGGCCTACACTGCCTCGTAGAACCCAGAGGGCCCTACCAGCCATGGTCTCCCCACTGCTTTCTCCTGGAAGCCCGGGTACCCAGTCGGCCCCGTAGGTAAACATCATCATGTCCAAAGACAGAGGACCTTCATGCTCAGGAAATGATGGGCCCAAATCTCACGCACTCCCAAAAGTCGAGCCAGAAGAAATTAACACAGCAAAGAGATGCTATCCCTACTTAATAAAGCAAACCACTGCAAATTAGCTTTACGTGGCGAGCTCTGTAAGTGCATTTTAGAGTGAATCAGTTAACACTAAATAAAATTAGGTGATTGTTTCTCTTTTAGGGTTGGAAGTGCATGCAGCTGGTCTCTGATTTATACTTCAACTTGCATTAGACTCCAAGCTTCTTTCTTAGTTATCTTTTTTGGGGGTGTGGCAGGGGATGAGAGGGTCTTACCATGTTGTCCAAGTTGGATTCGAACTCCTGGGCTCAAGCAATCCTCCTACTCAGCCTCCCCAGTAGCTGGGACTACAGGCGCGTGCCCCCCGCCCCCCAGCGTTAGTCATCTTGGAACCCCCTCACCTAGCACAATGGTCAGACTCTAGTAAGTGTGAAGCAGAGGTTTCTTAAGTTACTTAAATGAATGGTAAATAGAGAAATAGAAATGAGTAAATCCATGAGTGGGCGAATAAATGAACAGTGAATAAGCAGACACAAAAACACAAGGGTAGAAGCACAGCGGCGAAGGAGTCAACGAATCAGCCAATGGGACATTTCTCCCCAGACTACTGTGCATGGATAACATAGCACTAATATAAAACTGATACACTCTAATGTCCCCCTTAGTTCACCCAGGGGCAGAAGGGGTGAGAAAGCATGAGGAAAGGCTGAGTACTTGTTTTCTTTAGCAAACAAACAAAAGACCTGAAAACTAAACAGAGAGAGAGAGAGAGAGAGAGAGAGAGACTTTGCTAAAATTCCTTTACGATTCAGGAGCTAAGCGTGGTAAGCCAGCTCAGAGAGTCTATATATGGATTGGAGAGGACCCTCTCTGGACAGGACCTATGCCATAACGCCTTGCTGCTCTGCTGGAGAAAGGAGGACATTCTTAGGGACCCAAGGGCTGGAGAGAGGGGAAGGGACAGAGAGGCATGACAAGCCGAGTGTCGGGAGTTATTTCCTTCTCTACTTCCTCAGTCCAGGCTTTGGCAGCAGATTGCCGGGACCCTGGACGTGCAAGTCTAAGCTCCTGCCTTCCCTGCACAACTGCGCGCCGTGCTGGAGAGCAGCCAGCTAGGGGAACGGAGATGCAGAAATCTTCCACTCTGAACATCTTTACTGGAAAAAAAAAAAACCTGAGCACTACCTAAAGGGACTATTTAAGTTATTGGATTGGACGAAGGTTTAAACCAGAGTGGACATTTATTTAATTTTTCCCTCCTTTGCCCAGTGGGCGGTAGGTCTTAAGGGATATTAAGTTAAATCGACAAAATAAAGAAACTGCATTTTCCCTGCATAAATAAGTTCTGTGAGTAAAATTTCCAGCCCTGCTACAAGTGCTTCACCGTCCCTTTGTGTCTGGCCACTAATTCCCTTTTAGCCATGAGCCCAAGACCAAGAATGTGTGCCAAGCCTTCAGCTGGTACGAGCTCAGACTGCTTGGATGTGGCCATATACAGTCATCCCTTGGTGTCCTCAGAGGGCTGGTTCCAGGCCCCCAGCCCCATCCTGTGGATACCAAAATCCACAGATGCTCAAGGCCCTGATTTAAAATAACGTAGTATTTGCATACAACCCACGCACATCCTTCCTCCTGTACACTTTACATCATCTCTGGATTACTTGTAATACCTAATGCAATGGAAATGCCATATAAACAGTTATTATACTGCATTGTTTTTGTATTTGTATAATTTTTTATTGTTCCATTGTTATTTTTAAGTTTTTAAAAACATTTTTGATCCAAGGTGGGTTAGATTCACAGATACAGAATCACAGACAGGCAGGGACAACTAATTTGTCATCCAAATCAAGACATTTGAGAGTGAAAAGCAATGCCATTAATAATTATTATGGGGCCAAAGACCTAAACTGAGACTGTCCCAGGTAATCTAGGGATTATGTATGTCATCCAACTTTAAAGGAAGTCACAGGAAGGAGGTGGGAAACAAGGACTGTGCCATCATCCTACCCTGGGAGCCCAAGCCCTTAACCAGCCAAGACTAGCAATGCACCTCTGGAATAAACAGCACGGAGTGAACTGGAATTCAGACGAGGGAGAGGTAGAACCATATATGCATATGTGTGTGTGCACGCGCGCGTGTGCCAAGTGGTAGGTCTGATATGGCCACAGTGAAAAAACTTAACTGACAAGCTACCATGCTGATGGTGCCCACCCACAGTCCCAGTGAAGCCTCTGGAGTACAGGGTGGGCCTTCAAGGGAGTCTAAATGCTCTCTGTGGAACAGGCCCTCTGCAAGCCACACCTCATGCACAAGGGGCCCACTCGCTCACCTGATACTGGGGGAAGTTGGAGGGATTCGGGAACACCGGCGGAGGTGGATAGTTCAGGTTGAGCCAGAGTGGCTGGTTCAGGGTTGCTGAGGTCAAGGCTGTGGCAAAGCGTGGGGTGAAAACGTTCCCTGTGTACTTGAAGTTATTCTTGTCGGCAGCGGTCACAGGTGGGTTAACTGTAAGTCACAGGACAGGTAAAAAGTGGTTCAGCGATTGAGGCAGGGAGAGGCCAGAATGCCTTTAGCGTCACAATTGTCCCAGGGATTCATATTCTCAGAGGTCATGACTTTTAACCTCCGGGGGGGGGGGTTCCTCAAAGTTCTGGCGAATTTCCAAATATAGGAAAATGTGAGTTTACACGTTGCCAATTTGGAAGGGATGAAAATCCCAGCATGGTCTGCCTTGGAGCTTCTCTTTCCATCATTCACTAGCAAAGGAGGTAGTTTAGCAAGGGAATATAATAAACTTGAGTGCTAGGGCTGCATTTCGCCTACTTACAAAACAAAATTCTTTGAAGTGCTTTAGAAAAACCCAGCTTTATATGAACAATCGTTATGCCATTGGAATTCATTCTTATCAAACCATTCCAGCAGCCCCTCCCTAAGGACATATACTTGGCAACACTGAGAACCTTGCACAGGTTGTTGTATCAATAAGGAAATAATTATTTAATATTTTAAAACATTAATTCAGTGTGGAATGACTCAATATTCGTCTAAGTGAATGAGGTAAGTTTGAGTTGTTTCAAGAGATGAATTCCAGTTAATTCTCTTCCCTAAGACATCCTGTTAGAGAATTAGAAATGAATCCTCAGTTTCCCCTTTATTGGTAATCCTCATATTCCCCCTTTTTTAAGGAAAGGAGATTTGACTAAAATAGTTGCAGGGGAGCACGGGAGAGAAAGCAGAGACATAAATAATCTTAAAGTAGGACTAGTCTAAAACATGGATTATTATTTTTTTTTTTTGGCTTGGCCAACTTGAGAGGATATGATATATGCTGGCTCAGGGCTATATTCAAAATTGATCACTAATAATGCTCCTGTGATTCCTGAAAGATAAATGCATTTCTCTAGCAGTTGTATTCCCAGTAAGGGATATAGGGAGAAAGTCATTTTCCCTATTTCATGGGTTTAAAAATGGATACCCAGAGAAAGGCAGTGCCTTGCCCATGGATAAGACAGCCAGAGCCATTCCTGGGACCCAGGAGGGTTTCTGGAACCCCTTCCTCTGTGTTCTCTCCCTGTGTAGGGTTGGCTTACCTTTCAGCTCCGGCCCATCCACTTCTGCTTTGCTGCGAAGCTTCGGCTGCCCGCTTGGATTCTTCGTGGCCCCGAAGAACTCATAGAGCAGGTTCTTCTCGGCCGGCCCTGCTGGCTTCTTGGTCGGCAGGGTCATGGACATGGTGCCCACTGGGTCACTGCAACCCTCCTCACCGCAGGTGTCCTTCCGGCTCTGGGGCCACTGGCTGAGGAAGAGGCTCTCTCGACCCTTGGTCGGCTCCTTGGTGCCAGGATTCCGTTCTACAGCACGAAGGAAACTGAGTCAATGCCTCTAGAAGGCCAAGTGCTAGACACCAGGAGCACCTTGGTGTGGACAAAATGATGAAGCTGCTGTAGCACACACCCGGGGCTCAGACCACTCTGGGGGACTCTCTCAGCCAGATACAACCCTAGTCTCTCCCCGGAGCTGCCCATTCTCATCTGCCCAGCTCATGCATCCATCTAGTCATCCATCCGTCCATCCACCGGTCCATCTGTCCATCTCTTTGACTTCCTTCCTTCCATCCAACCGTTCATTCTTCCTTCCACCCTTCCTTCCTTCCAATCATTCACAGTGCCAGGCTGGGGATACAAGGATGACTTGGGCACGGTTCTTGCCTTCGGTGAGCACATGGCTCCTACAGGACACACGGTCCACGCACCGTGGTCCCTCATCAGGGATTCTACTTCTGTTTCTTTGCTCACAGGTGATTCAGCTCACTCGCCTGTGCCAGGCCCTGACCTGAGTGCTGGGGACACGGTTGTGAGTCAGCGCCAGACTGCCCTGCAGGAGCTCACAACAAAGGAGAGAGAGACATGCTCAGAAATAGCTCCAGGACAAGGCAGATGGGAACCAAGAGCTGACAGAGGGACAGAATGGAAGAAGATGGTGGCTGACAAAACTTCTGTCTGAGAGGGTCCTTCCTTCCAGAAGGAAGTAGCATTTCAGCAGGACCTTACATCCTGGAGTGCGGGGGAGGGAGGCTCAACAAGCCTGGGTAGCTGTGGGAAAAGGCCTGGAAGCATCAAAGGGACCCTGGACATGGCTGGAGGGCAGAGCAGGGATGGGACTGGCACCAGACCCAGGGCTCTCTCCAAAAACACTGAGTATTCATTCTCCAAATGCAAGGACACTGTCTGGACCATCATGGGGTCCTCCACAGCAGTGGTCTGCACCCACATTTGTTGTTCAGCAATGGGACTTTCTTCAAACTAAACTAAGTATGGAGAGGAAATTATATATAGTTGTTTGGTTTGGTTATTTGTTTTTTTTGTTTGTTTGTTTGTTTTTCAGACAGGGTCTCATTCTGTGGCTGAGGCTGGAGTGCAGTGGTATTATAATACCTCAAACTCCTGGGCCCAAGTGGTCTTCCTACCTCAGCCTCCCAACAGGCATGCGCCACCATATCCAGCTAATTTTTTATTATTTGTTTTGTAGAGACAGGGTCTCACTATGCTGCCCAGGGTGGTCTTGATCTCCTGGCCTCAAGCAATCTTCCCACCTCAGCCTCCAAAAGTGATGGGATTACAGGTGTGAGCCACCACTCCTGGACTAGCTGTTTAGTTTGTTTGTTTGTTTGTTTGTTTGTTTGTTGAGGCATTGCTCTCTGGTTGAAGAAGAGAGTCTTACCCTCCCAGCCCCAGTCACTCCTGCCTCAGCCTGGAGGTCCTTAAAGGTCTCCCTGGGAAACGCGCCCACCTGTCTGATGTCAGCGCACTGTACTAGACACAGGGCAGGCACCTGGCATCTCTCTGGTAGCAGCTGGATCAGAGGACCTGTGCCCTTGTGTTACCTGTCAGGAGTGGACCCATTCCCACCAGCTCTCAGCACCCCTAGCCCAGTGGCTTGGGAGCTGAATCTGCATGGGACTGGCCCTGCCCCCATAGTGCTGTCCCAGCACAGGAAAGACCTGCTCTAGCCTGAGCCAATTTAGGAGATAACGATATTTTTAGGCGATCACATCCCTAGAGTCTCTTCCAAGAGTTTCTCCAGTTGCCGAGTTTAGCCCCCAGCCAGTGTGCTGAGATAACAGCACCCACTAATAATAGCCCTTTCCCCAGCGACCTGCGCACCTCCAGCTCTCGCTCACACCTATATTTGCCTGAAACATCTACAAAGTTCCGTCTTCATGCAGGTACTACACACACACACACACACACACACACACAGTCCTTCCTGTCATTCCTCTGACTCACTCACATGCACACAGCTATGCATAGGACGGGCACATGCACGTGCTCAGATGTACCACTCCTAGCAGACACACTCACATCTGCAAAGCTCTCTCAGCACACCTTTGTCCCCACATCTGTACACACGGACGCACACCAACGATGGGGAGGGCGAGTGGGACAGGACCACCTCCAAACCAGCAGCCTGAACCGCCAAGGGGGCATCCATGTGTTCCTCCTGGAGAAGGGTGGGAGGAAGGTCCCCTCAACTTCTCACACCTGCAGCCCCTTGTCCCAAAGTCCCCCTGGCTCCTGGAGGCCTTCCCAGAACCCAGAGTCAAGCTTGCTGTCCACACCTCTCATCCCTGGGCCTTCCCTCAATGCTCCATCACACAGAATGTTCCCTTAGGGCAACCTTGTTCCTATCTTCTCAGGGAGATGGACTTGGGCCGCCTTCGTCCATGCTCATGGCCCGGGGGTCATTTTTCTTTTGTCTGACACGAGTATGATCTACTGTCCTCGTGACTGCTGACTGTGGGCAAATGCCACTGCCATCAGTCTGTCTGCTTGGAATCCTTGGGTCTGAGTGGCTAGGTCAGAACAAAAGGCAGGATCCTGGGGTTAAGGTGGAAGAAACTTGGGAGGTGGCTGGATTTCCTCCTAAATCCCTGGAGCCCCAGGGCACAAATCCTGGGGCCAGCACTCTTGAACTCTTCCTGGATAATTTGCACATCCACCCCTGCCCCAGAGAAAGGACCAGCCCTCGTGGTCAGAACAGGTGCCCCCATTAGACACAAATGACCCTAGCTGCCAATCTACTTCTGTCCTCTCTGGCTTAGAGTCCCTGTGCTGCAGTGTCACCCTGGACCCCGCTGGAGTAAACACTTTTTCAATGTACTGTGAATACCTGGCAGATTCAAAAATTGAGCCAGTGACTGCATGGTTTCTGCCTCTCTCTCTCCAAGCAGGTTGGGATCAGAGGCTCTGGAGCTGCTTACCCAAGCTGTGCCCTGCACAGGGGCAGCCAGCAAAGAAGGCCTGTGGGGGCTGAGAACAGCCTGCACCTGGGGGCTGTGCCCACCAGAGAGGCTGCTTTGTCCTGCTTTGCACAAAGATGCTTTATGTGCATGCTGTGGCCCTGACTGGCTTCCCGGGAAGGACCTCCTCTAGGCAGGCCAGCTCGCTAGCCCCGTTCCAGCCCCACTCACCCGTCACGTTGTGCCCCTCCACGGTGGGGTCAGCCTCGGGCTTGGAGCAGATCTTGGCAAACACTGGGAGCTGCCTCTTCTGAGCAGAGAGCTCAGAGAGCTTGTCAGAGGCCGCAGGAGGCGGCAGGGGCGGCGGCAGTAAGAAGGGGCCCAGCCCCGTGGACTCCTTGGGCCCAGGGCCATTGAACATGCTATTCTGCAGGAAGTCCTTGATGGCTCTTGTCTCCTCCAGCACCATCCTGTTGTCAGGGGCCTTGGATGCTTCCGTGGACTTCAGCGGGAACTGGGCCAGGAGCTTGCTGATCTCCAAGTTGGAGGCCCCCAGGCTGTGGCCCCTGTCTTCTGACCCCTTGGCCCTCTTGACCTTGGCAGCACGCAGGATCCCCGTGACTGTAGACATGGCAGAATCGCAGTCCTGCCGGCTGCCGAGAATAGGCATGGCCACCTTCTGCTCCAGGAGCTTGTCACCAGCACTGAAGGAGGCTCTGGGGCGCTCACTACTGCCTGTCACCAGGGGAGGTGCAAGAATGCAGGGAGCCAGCTTTTTGGTCCCTTCGGGAGAGCGGCCAATAGGCACCTCCAGCTCCCCTGAGCTCTCCTTGACCAGGATGAGGTGCTCTTTGGTGAGGCTCAGGAACTCCTGCTCCACCAGCAGGGAGATCTCATCTTTGCCACTGCAGAGCTCCAGGGCCCTGCAAACAGGTCGGAGAGACAAGACGGTGTTAGTGCCAGCCTGCCGAGGGGCGGCTCTGCAGCAGGACACAGGCCCCAGGGAAAGGAGATGGATACATGACACGACAAAAACACTCTTCCAGACAAAGGAACACATTGCTTTCTCAAGAGAGAAAATGGATAAACAGCAGACTCCCAAGAGAGCTCCACACCGGTGGGTGCAGTACCAAGATGTTCTGGGGAGGGGAATACCTGGAAATACCTGAGTTCTCTTCCAACGATCTCGCTGAGTAAGCTGGGGCAAGTCCCAGCTTCCCTGAGCCTTAATTTTAGTCCGCCTCTCCCATTTATCATGCTCAGGACCTGATGCAGTGACAGACCAGAGAGGTAGCTCACTGGGAAATTCTGCCCAGCACCAAAGGGGTCTAGAATGAATCAATAGCTCTAAGCCCAGAATGCACAGCACTCGGGCTGAGCTCTGGGAAGCCCCCAGGAGTCCAGTACAGCCTTCGTCCCCTCGTTGCATAATGATGGAGTGGACAGCCCAAGCTCATAATCTGATTCGGTCACTTCCCATCTGTGTGACCCTAGGCAGTGTCTCCGTACCCCAGTCTCCTCATCCAATTAAGAGGAGTATCATGGAGGTGCAAAGCACTCCGAACTGCATCTGGCAGAGGGTAAGGGCTATCCAAGGGTCAGTCATCATGTCTCCAGGACACATGTAGACCTGGTTGTGTCCCTGGACCCTGGATTCCACACTGTGGTCCCAGGGATACCCATGTCCACCCTGGCTGGCATGGCCTCTAACCAGATGACAGCCTCTGGACTGGGCTTCACTTTGTGGGTTGCTCCCTGCACTGACCTACAAGGGTCCCCCCATACCTGAATGCTGGCCTATACCTGCCTCAGACCCTGGCCCCACAGCTGGACCTTTCCTGGCTGGCACCTGCCTGCTGGCACCTGGCAGTCACCTGGACTCTCGGTCATGGTTACTGGCTCTCTCCAGTTGGCCCCACCTGCCACAGCAGCAGCCTTGGCAAGGGGTACCCCCCTGGTGCTCCCAGGAGGACCAGGGCCATGACCTCAGAGCCATCTACAACCCCTTCTCGATGGGCTCCTACGAGGAGGGATGGATGAGGTGGCCTGCACCGAGCATTCTGGAAACCACCCAGCACTCTACCTCAGGGAGCACAGCAGGAGATGATGATGAAAAGGCAGAGGGAAAAATAAGAGCAGAGCTCAGTGGCTGCGACTCAGGCTTTGTAGTGGGGGAGGCCCCGATGTTCCAGCTCTGACTATCCACTTGGAGCACGCAACGCAGGACCAGGCCTTCCTGGTGATGCTCTTTGTGCATGAGCACTCACACACCCACGTGCACATGGACATACATACACACGTGTGTTTGATGCATACAAGGAAATACACATATGCGGATGCAGAACAGAAATAGGCAGGCACACGACTCATGTGCCACCATACACAGAACCAGGGGAGTAGCCGCTGCATTTGACAATCAGTCAGAACAGGCACAGGCTCCAGTCCTCCAGGCTTCCTGCCGTGCTGGGCATCAACCCATAAGTGGCTGGGTCCTGATGAGGCCCAGGGGTCCTGGGGCAGAGGCTGGGGGCCAGGGTGCTTGGGGAGCTTGGGGGAAGAGCTCTGTACTAAAGATATGGGAATGTGTCAGTATTCCAACAGCCGAGACAACTGCACCTCCTGAACGCCAGCCCTGCATGTCACCTCCCAGGCTTGGAGGCAGGGAGTGATGCCAAGAAAACGCAGACTCCAGCCAAACAGGCCTGAGTTCGAATTCAGGCACTAGAAGCCCAGGGTCCTCCCCTGTAAAGTGAGTCTGACACCTGACAGCACCTGCCCCATGGAAGGGTTGGGGGGGTTTGGGGAAGTAATTTGTGCCTAGCACGGCGCCCGTGCATGGGATACACTCACGAATGTCAGATGTGAGCATCAGCTAGCCTGGCTGGGTCCTGGCCAGCTCCTCGAGGGCCATCAGGGCCACATGCGGCAAGGCCATTTCCTATTCCATTTCTCTTTCCCTCCACTCTTTCTCTACTCCCTCTTCCTGCCCTCTCATCTACTCCCTTCCTTTGCCTCCTTCTTGTGTCTAGACTGACGCCTATAAATAGGCTGCACGCTCAGGGCTGTGCCCACTGGGAACAAGCTGAATAAAGGGGATGCCAATCCATGGTCCCAAGTTTTAGATCTCCCTCCTCTTCTTCCTCTTCATTCTTCCTCAAAGGGAACAGGTGCGTCTCAAGTCTCAGGAATCAGACATGAGAAGGACTACTTTTTGCCTCCCTTCCCACCCGCGCAGCACCTTGCAAAGCAAGCTATATACCAACAGCTCTTCTGAGTTAGAAAGACTCGCTACAATAATGTTAAGTTTTTAAAAAATTGTGATAATGGCATTGCGGTTATACTTCAACAGCAACAAAAAGAGGCCTTATCGCTGAGAGATACATACCGAAGTATTTACAGATAAAATCGTGTCCAGGATTGCCTTTAAACTTAATCCGGCGGAGGGAGAGAAAAGAAAGGAGAGGATGTAATAGATGAAACAAGACTGGCCACATGTCGATCGTTGCTAAAGCCAGGACATGGACACACGGGGCCATTGCACACTCGTCACGCTACTCGTGTCTGTATTTGCTTTCTATTTTTTAAAATAAAAGTGTTACACACACACACACACAACTCACCATTGCATCCTTTAAAATACCAGCTCCAAGGGGCAGTCAAAGTAGCTTCTAAAACAGCAGTCCCCAACCTTTTCGGCACCAGGGACTGGGTTTCATAGAAGACAATTTTTTCACAGAGGTGGGGGTGGGGGTGGAGCTCAGGCGGTGAGCGACAGGGAGGGCTGTCAATGAAGCTTTGCTCACTGACTCCTGGGGGTCCGGGGTGAGGGTTGAGGGGGGTGGTGACAGCACTGGGCCTCAGCCCCGGGGGTTGGGGATCATAGTTCTAAAAGGACCCACAGGGCCCTGAGGTCCCTGTACCAAAAACCACCCACAATGGTTCCCTCTCAGCACCTGAAAGGACACCCGAATCCCCCCCCACGCCAGCCAGGCTGGGTGTGGCCCCTGCTCTGCCCGTCAGAAGCTTGTGTTCCTCGTCTGCCACGTGGGGATAATACCACCTCTCGGGGTTAGGCTGTGCACGTTCTACAAGTTGTGCAAAACGCTTAGTGCCAGCCTCGCGCATAATGAGCTTCCAGAAATGCTGGCGACACAATGATAATGTTATTATCAGTGGTCAGATCTGAGTGTGCGCCCACACAGGCCCCTGCACAGGACCGCTGCTGGCATCTGGTGCCGTGACGAGCACAGCTTCCCTGTCCCCACCCTGCTACCCTTGTGGTGTTTGAGAAAGCACTCGAGTTCCTCCCAGTCACAGCAGCCTCCTCTCTCTGCACTCCGACCTCACGATGGCTCTCAGGGGACATGGCTTCCAGATCCGACCCCTCCAGGTCATTCTCCTCTGGACTCGCTGCAGGTGCCAACGGGGCTCTTGGAAAGCTGACATTCCCAGAAGGGGCAGGGCTGTGCCAAGAACGGAGGGCCCCACCCTGGCTGTGAGCCCTCCGCGTGCTCCCCAAAGACTGGCCCAGGACCTCTGGCCTTCCCTGCCCAGTCTCTACAGCGCCTATGTCCCTTGCACCTGTCATGAGCACACTACGGGCCAGACGGGAGGCCAGGCTTCCGTACATGTGCTCACATTTAACCCTCTCCACCCCCCGGGCAACAGGCAGGATCATCCCCGCTTTGCATATGGGAAGAATGACCCTGAAAGGCTAAGGACCTTGTCACAGAGAAAGAGAAGAGGCTGGTGAGGGGACATGGCTGGGTCCAGCTGCCTCCACTGACCCCTCCCCACCCCAGCCTGGGCTTCTTTTCAGGAGATAGTTACCCAGCAAGGTCTCCCCAGCCCCCGCCCCTCGGCTGGGTTTTGCTCCCCAGCCTGAATGCAGTCGGGGATATTGTGGACTCTTCCCATCACTCCAGCCTGCGGAGGATCATCACAGTGAATCTCGAGCCTGTCATCCGTGGCATTAGCTGTCCCTGACAGCTCCGTGTCAGCTGCATGTCTGATGAGCACATCTTCTGAGTCTTCCGCCAATTTACGAATAGAAATGTTGAACGGGAGAGAGTCCGGGGCAGAGCCTTGGGGACGCTGCTGGAGACCCTCCCCCCGGCCTGACAGTAATCCTGGATCAACACTTTAGGGGAATAAATCAACCCGTTCCTTGTCATCTCATCTCCATTCCTCCCGGAGAGCCAAGAGCCGTTATCAGACACCTGGTTGCCATTGAGATTCGCCACATAGTTAGAAGTCCCCGGTCCGGGGTCTCCCCCACCTCATCCCCAAGAAAACAAGATCGGCTTATTCTTATCTGTTCTAGAAGACTGCAGGCCGCTCAGAGCTAGGACATTCTCAGAACTCAGATCAAACCAGTCCCCTGCTTAAAACTCTTGTGTGGCTTCTCATTACACACAGGATAAAATCCAGGCTCCTCTGTGATCCTCAGGGCAAGGCACAAATTGGCCACACCCCTCCTTCCAGCCACACTGGGCTTCTATCTACTCCTTGAAATGCCAGGTTCACTCTAGCCCCAGGGCCTTTGCACTTGTCCCACAGATTGTCCCTTGACTGGCTCCTCATCACGCAGGCTTCAATGGGAGCGTCACCTAAGTTGTGCAGAATGGCCTTTCCTGCCCATTTTTTAAAAGAGCCCCCCCCACTAGACACTTTCTGCTCCATCAATCTGTTCATTTTCTTTTAGCATTTATTACTATTATTTAATATCTTTTTTACATCTTTACTCCCCACAACACCCACTCCACGAGGGCAGGGACTCTGTCTTATTACCACAGAGGCCACCAAACCTAGATCGGTGCTTGGCAGGTAACTCCAGCTTGGGGAGCATTTGTGGAATAAATGAACAAACAAGCTCACTCGCTTTTACCCATGTCCGTCTCTCAGAAGTCCTGAATTGCCCGGTGCACGCCCCTGTTCCCCTCCCAGGCCAAAGGCAGCCCAGCTCCTTCCTCTGGTTGTAACCGGTGTGGCTTCGGTTCCATTTCCTGGCCTTCCATCTCACGTCCCAGCTCTGGCCTGGCATCCCAGTGCGCTGATCACATGACACTAACCATCCTGCTCGGCCCCACGCTGAGAACTCTCAGCTCTGCGAGGCAGTGCCCTGGCAGACCCCACACGGAACCCACGTTGGCTCTGACTCTGAGCCATCACCTTGGGGCTCACAGAGAGGTTTTCCAGGCACCCTGCAACTTTCCAGCGGTAAGCCCGCTTACCTGCACTGCCTGAGATCTACCTTTTTTGGTTTCCACACCCCCCCCCCCAGAAGTTTCGCCGGTTGGTCCTGGCACCTCTCCTGTGCTGTTTGCTTTCTCCTTCAGGTTAGTAAAAACCATACAATCTATCCCACACTCTATCACAATGAATGATTCGGGGAGATTAACCCAGCTCCTGGGCTCCTGACAAAGGAAGCCAGGCAGAGCCGGTGCTGTGTCTCCGGCTTCCCACCGGCTGCCACTTCTGCTTTGCCTACCTCCCGGAATGAGAGTCGCCCGATGGTGACTCTGCACTTGGACGCCGTGCATTATTTCTGCATTTGCAGTGTACTTAGTCATATAAAAATAAAGGCTATTGACTGGCTGGCACCCCTTACCAGAATAATGACTAAGCAAGCATGCTGTTAGCAGTTCTGTGTACACGATAACACAGAGCAAAGATGAAAACTGCTATTCATCTGAGCCAAACAACAGAAAAATGCAAGCAGAAAATTGTTAGTGTTGGAGGAGGATACCAAAACAAATATTTTCTTCCTGCTATGGCATTTTAGGCCGACGACAAACACAGTCCCCAAGGCAACAAGGCTGATTAGAGTGAAGCAAGTGAAGGGCTGGGGCGTCGGGTGCAGACCTGGGCTGGAATGGTGGTCCGTCCGTGGACTGACCTTCTGGCTTTGGGAGGGGTTCTGCCTTTACGGGTCTGCGTGGGTGGAGCAGCACAGCGTAGTAATTAAGAGGTCAGTCTTGGAGGAAGGCAGAAACTAGACTCACATCCCCACCATTTAATGGGGGCCAACCCTTTAGCAAGCTGCCTACTATGTCTAAGCATTGGGTCCTATTTCACAAAATAACAGGAAGGGGTATTTATTTATTTAGTGCTAACTAACAATCCAGGCACTGTGCTAAGCACTTATATGCAAAACCGTCGTTTTAATCCCCACAATCCCCCTAATGGGATGGTGTGGTAGGCTGGTCATAGTAACAGCCACCATCTGATCACACCCTCCTGTATCCAGACTCCTTGGTAGTTCCCTCCCATCTTGATTCAGTGGGAAGCAGAGACTTGAAAAGCATTGGGGTATTAGGGCTTAGCCTCTTACTTCTCTGGGGACTCAGCAATGTCCATGTGAACAAGACCAGACTAGCCTGCTAGAAGATAGCACATCACATAGAGGAAAGCTCCAGGGTGCCTCAGCCAACAGCTGGCCAGACCCAGGGGTGCAGGTGCATGAGTGAGCAGGAGCAGAGTTCCGCCTAGCCCAGCCCGCATCAGAAGAACCACCCAGCTGAACCCAACCCAAACTGCTGAACTACAGAAACAGGGGCTAAGTAAGTAGTTGCTAGTTTTCAGTTAAGTTTTGGGGTGGTTCATTATATATCAAAAACTACCTCACACAGATGGATACAATTATTCCAATTTTAAAAAATGAAGAAGCCAAGGAACGGAGAAGTTAATTTCCCCAAAGTCACAGAATTACCAAGGGACAAAGAGGGTGAATCAAGGCACTCAGATGCTGCTCTCTTAACCACTAGGTGATACTGCTTTGAAAGCCAAGAGTAAAATGCTGTGTGTAAAAATACTAGTGATAGGTACCTAAGTTGGGAGAGCAAGAAAGACTTCTTTGAGGAAGTGTCATTTAAGCTGGGGCTTGACAGAGAACAAGCATTTAGCCAGATAAAGAAAGCAAAGAAGAGCTTTCCAGACACAGGGAATAGCATATGCAAAGATCGTGAGGTGGAAAAGAGCTTGGTGCACTGGTGGGAAAAATGTTTGAGTGGGGACATTACTACGGCAGAGGGGCAGCATGTGAGGAGAGGTAGAGATAAAAGCAGGAGTCAGAATCTTCCAGGCCTTGGAGGTAATGCTAAGGAATCTTATTCTAAAGGCACGGAGGAACCACTGGAGAGATTCGAGCAGGAAGGTGTCAGGCTCTGGTTCCCACGGATGAGGGGCATGTCTCCCGGGGCAATCCAGAGAAGTGACAGGAGGGGACTGAGGCCTGAGCCAGTGTCTAATAGGAGTCTACCAGGGGCTAGGTAATATAGTTGGTGCTTGCCCCACCACAACCAGGAGGGATGGGGGCATCTTCCTTTCCAATTTAGAAAGAGAAAACTGAGGCTCAGGAAGACGTATTCAACTTTACCCGAGAGAATGTGTTGGTACAGGGTTGGATCCCAGGTCCACGTGACTCTGAAACCTCTACAGAAGTGGGAGAAATAGCAAAGGCTTTGCAGCCAGGAGACCTGAAGGGTGACCGTCTACGATTCACTTTCCTTCTTTAAGCCTCAGTTTTGAGGAGGGCCAGAGGCAGGCCAGGGAGCTGCCAGGAGCAGCCAAGCACTAGAGGACGAGGCAGCAGAAGGCAAAACTTGGTGGACAGGCTGGAGGCACGGCCACGGGATGCGGGGCCACCAAAGGCTCCAGACAAGGAGAGGCCTCCCCTCACAGAGGCAGAGGGTCTGGCATCTAGCCTGGCACTATTCCAGACCAGGCTGGTGTGCACTTCTGGGTCTTCCTGTCCGCATGGGGATCAGGGACCCATGTTCTATTTCTCTGGGACATGTGACATAGCACTCAGCATGGCCCCTGTCCAATGTGGAGGAAGGGAGGTGGCCACCTCTTTATCAAGCTGCCTGTGTCTTTCTCCATTTGTTCCCTTTCCTCCAGATCCTGGATTCACTGAACTGCCTGGGACTCCTCTCCCTATACACACATCACAGCCTAGCACACACCACAGCCATGCACACACAGGCACCCATGCACACACACCACATACACACATACACACACCCATGCACACACACCACATAAATACATACACACACCCATGCACACACACCACATACATACATACACACACCCATGCACACACACCACATAAATACATACACACACCCATGCACACACACCACATAAATACATACACACACCCATGCACACACACCACATAAATACATACACACACCCATGCACACACACCACATACATACATACACACACCCATGCACACACACCACATAAATACATACACACACCCATGCACACACACCACATACATACATACACACACCCATGCACACACACCACATACATACATACACACACCCATGCACACACACCACATACATACATACACACACCCATGCACACAATGCCCATGCATACACACACACCACATTCATGTACACACACCCATGCGTGCACACACCCATACATACATGCACACACCCCAGAGTCTTGTACACACACCCATGTACACCATCGCCATATGCACACCACAGCCACACACACACACCCATGCAGACACGCACACATAGACACCACACCCATGCACACACACACACCATCACAGCCTTCTTGCTTGGAAATAGAGCAGGAATGAAAGAAACCAGGGAAGGAAGCTGGATCCCACCTTTCTCTCTTCCTGAAGGGCCTGAGCCAACTTCTTTCAGTTTGGGGGTAGGGGTCAGTTGAGAAGAGCTGCAGATTCAGTTGCCCTCCCAGGGCCTGTGCACCTGTGTCCCCAAAGTACCTGGAAACCCGCTGAGCTCTGTCCCCAGGGACTTTCTGGGTGGGAGGCAGGGGGCTAAGCATTGGGCCTGGGGAAAGCTTCCGCCTCCCCGCCCCCAACCCTCCAGCACTCTCCAGGCCGTGGTGAGGATTAAGTGAGATGATGAATGTGAGAGCACTCGGTAAATTGTAACGAGCACTATGCAAATGTTAGCAGCCCTGACTGAGAGACAGCGTGGGGGAGAGCCAAGCCTGGCTGCAGGCTCTGGAGTCCCGCTGGCCCCATTCACAGCCCCAGCCAGCTCACTAAAGGTGTGAAATCTGGGAAGCCGCCCAGATCTCGGTCTCTTCATCTGCAAAGTGGGATGGTGATACCCACCCAGAGTTAAAGGAGGCAACACTGACATCTCACAGCTCCCTGAATGCCAAGCCTGGTCTCTGTGTTCATCTAATTTCTCAGCGAAGGTCTTCACACATAGTAGATTTTTTTTTTTTCAATGTCCCTGGCATACACTTAGAACTTGATAAATGTCAGTCTCCTTCCTCCCTGCCGCACTTTTCTTTGAAACACCTCCTTCCCAAAGCTGAATCCCTCAGTTCCCTTTTAAACTTGAGATTCCATCGTCTTTGACCTCCAAAGTGTCAAAAAACCTTCCATACATATGCATAAGGGTCACTTGTGGTGCTCGCTTCAAATGCAGATTCCCTTGGAAAAATGGCCATCCAGCTGGTCTAGATTGGGGCTCAGGTATCCACATTTTGAGCAGCTATTCTTTCTCCACCTTGCCACACCCGCCCCCCCAATTCCACATCCCACCTCCGCACATGGTACCAGGGTGCGTGTGCAAATTTCCCTCTAGAAGCTTTGCAGCAATTTCCTGCCTGTCAGTCAGGGCAGGTGGGACAGCCTTAGAGGGGATATTGGCAAGCAGAAGTGAGACTCTGCCGCCTCCCCGCCATGATTCTCCCTCCAGGGAGCAGGCGTGAGTTGGGCCAAGGACTGGAAGGGTTGGGGGAGATGAGGGACTCAGTGAGCTGGGGAATGAGACAGGAAATACTGGGGAATAAATACAGCAATAAAGGAGCCTCGGCTGGGAGCTACACAGTGATTCGTATTGTTCAAATTATCTTTAAAACTTTTCATTTGAATCTGTTTAATAAGGGAAGGCTTACCCTAAGGAAGAGGTATTTTTTTTAATGTGACTTGGGAGCTGAATTGGAAATAACGTTGCAACAAAGATATTAAAAAGGGGATTAAACCAAACCACTGGTGGCCCATCTCTGCAGGCTCCCACAACCTGCAACGGAGCTCCCGAAACCATAAAATTAAATTACAGAGGGGGACCCTAGAAGTGGGACGTTAATCATGATTCGTCTTTCCTCAACACTGGCGGCTCCAGGTGTTAAGCAGACACGGAAGGGCTGTTCTGAAGGACTCTTGGTGTCCGTGTAGAACTCCTGTCCCTTGCTCTGATTGCCTCTGTGTTGACAGCCCTGAGCAAGTTGCCTAACCTCTCTGAACCTCTCCTTACTCATCTATGAAATGGAAGTAATATTGACCATTTACTGGGAAAGGTAGCTAAAGACAATGAAATAAAACAGAAAATTCAAAGAGAGAGCCTGGTACATACGAGGTACTCAAGACAATATCAGTCCCCTTCTCTGCAGCCTAAGACAGGAGGAGAAACACCTGCAATGTCTTGGCTCATCGATATTCTGTCCCTATGTCCCTAAATGCCTCCTCTGATGACCATGACCCTTTACTTGGATCTTGGCCACCTCTGGGCCTCCCCCTCCTTGGGGTGGCAGTTTTACAGCTCATCCATCATCCACTTCCTCATCTATTCATTCATCTATGCTGCAGAGCCACCGAGTGCCAGGAACTTGGCTGGGCACTGGGGAGACAAAGATGAGTAAGACACAGCCCTCGCCCTTAAGCAGCCCATGGTCAGGTGGGGGAGGAGGAATTGTTGCCACAAGGCAGCATGCGATGTGTGTGAGATGACCACCTCCTCACCAGAAATCCCACCCCGGAACAGCGCATCTGATTGGGGCGTTGTGTCCTTCCCTCTGGCCGGCAGGCGACAAGAAAGCTAGTTTTGAACTGACTCTTCCATTCCATCACTCGCCAGTAAAGACCCACACCATGCATCCTTAGAGCTAGGGAAGCCTTCATCTCTCATGAAGATCTCTGCTGCTTTTCCTTATTAGACAGTGTGAGTTATGAAAACCCATGCTGATGTTCTCTCCTTTTGTCCCGGTTGCCAGAATCTCAGACCAAAGTCTATCCTCAATTGAGTAGTCTCCCTTAGCCTAAATTTCCTGGTATATAAGTCTCCCCTTTCCATATTGTTCTTGTCCTGACATTTTAACCTCAATGATAACAATAATAAGTGGTGGTGGTGACGATGATGAAGATGAACATGGAGTCTTTTTCTTGTTCCCGGTGCCTGCTGTGTGAGTATTACGCACATTGTTTCATCATCCTCCATGGTAGTCCTTTAAGGTATCATTCTGACTTCTCCGTTTTTCAGATGAGGAAAATAGAGCAGAGAAACTTTGAGGAACTTGGTTACAGCTAGGATGTATGCTGAGATTCCATTAAAAAGAGGAACATAGAAGAAGGAGAAAGAGAAAGAAATGCTGAATGGGGCAAGCAATGCAAAAGTCAGAGGAGGACACACTTACTCCAGGTCATTAAGGATGGGTGGGATCTTGATAAGCAGACATAGGGGAGAAAAGCGTTGCCAGCAGTAGAATAACTGAGCAAGGGGCAAGCAGACGTGCACCTGTTTGCTGGTCTCCCCTCTGGGCTTCCAGAGTGTGGGGAGAGTGGCGAGAAGTGCATCTGGACACACAGGCAGGGTCACCACAGACACAGAGCCCTAGAGACAAGGCCAAGGGGCCAGAGGGCAATAGGGAGCCCTGGAAGATGTCTGAGCAGTGCTGTTGACGTGCTTTGGGAATATGAAGCTGATGAAGGGGGGGGGGCATCCTGGAGGGAAAGGAACCAAACGCAGAAAGACGAGGCATTGGGAGGTGGCAGAAGAGAGATGAGTGGGGTGGCATGGAGCCAATGGCCATCAGAAAGGCGGACTGCCAGGATGTGTGAGGGGACTGGAGGAGGGGAGGGTGGGGCATTGGTCTGCCAGCACTATTTCATGCACTAGTGCACTTGTCAAACAAGGGCTGGGGGCTGGGGAGGAGCACATCGATGGCAGCAGATTGGGGTGCTGAGACCCAGCATTTCTCTTGCTTAAGCGTTGGGTCTCAGGGCAAAGGATTCCAACCTGCAGCCCAAGGGGTCTCTGAAATCATTTCTCAAATACTGATAGATGTGAGGCTGTGTCTCAGGCAAAAGGGTGAACAGCAGCTTTCCTCAGATTCTCAAAGTGGTGTCTGAGCCCTCAAAGAGGAGAAAGCCGTAGCCCAGAACATGAGACTCCAGAGGTCTTCAGAGCAGGCTTCTGGTCTAGGACATCAGCCCAAGTTTCCACCTACAAGTCTTGTCCTTCCGCTCCCATTGCCAGGTTTCAAGCTTTGTAAATAACGATAATGAAAGAGGTTATGTATTCCAAGCAACTTTTCTGGAATAGTGGGATTCACCTAATTGTTTAAATAACAGTAGCACAAAGAATTGGTTTGTTTGGGAGCAATTCAAATGAGGCAGCCCTTTGGGTTCCCAAGTCTCAATGGCTCCACCAGCAGGGAGGACGGGCTGATGGGACCCGGCAGTGAATTGCTGCCAAAGCTGGCACAAGACAGCCCTCTTCCTTCTTGCCACTTATGTTGCCAGGAGGTTGCCAATCAAGAAATCATTTCTGGGCTTCTTTAAATGCTTAAAACAGATATCTTTTCTTTCTGTAAATTTATTTTCCTACTTGGATCTGGCTTGGAATGATACCTACCAAAGCCTTTTGGCTCTACAGACAAAGTTCTGTCTGATGAGTAGATGGAGAGGTCTTGGGTGCTGACCAAGGGCTTGGAAGCAGACCACACCCAGCAAACTCCAGGCCACCTTTCACCCTCACACCCTCACCCATGCTCACACAGGCTGCTGCATTTCATCCCCAGGGAATTTGTCATCTTTCCCTGCACCTGCTGGTCTATTTCACTAGGCTGTTCTTTCTCTCTTCTCAAGACCTAGCTTGGGGGACTCAACTACAGAAACCTTCACAGTTACTACTGATTGTGACATCTTCTGCTACCAGACAGCTGTGTCCCCGTCTTCCATCACACTCACAGTGCAGTGATCTCAGCTGCTGTCCCTTCAGCTCACTTCCTTCAGCCTTGTCCAGGAAGCCTTCCCTAAGCGTCAAGCCTGGGTCCACGTGCTCCCATCATCAGAACACTCATCATAATGTGCTGTGCTCTGCCTTTTGCAAGACACTGAAGGTCCAGGAAGGAGGTCAGAGGCCATCCTCAGTTTTTCCACCATTGTATTTGTCTCAGACATGGTCTGGCACGCCGCAGCAGGTGCACATGAAATATTTGTTGAATGTTGTTGTCGGGTGAATCTGTGTCCATTCCACCCACTAGACCAGGAGGTCCTTGAGGACAGGGCTTCTGTCTTATATCTGTATCCCTGAGACTTAGCACAGGGCCTGGCACTGCGTTTGTTGAATGAATCTGTAAACAAGGAAGTTAACAAATGCCGCTCCTTAGTTAGCACAGTGCAGTCACCAGCAAATCCAACGCCCCCATTCTGAGGCTGTGAAGTTTTAGAGATGAGGGGAATGAACGAATAGGTAATCTTTGAATAAGTGGCTCGCCATAATTTTCTAAGCCCAAACTTAAGACTAATTAAAAGATAACTGAACAAGATTCTGTTCGATTGAATCAGCACTAGATAGAACTATTGATTTCTCCCTTGAAGACCATTTCTGCCCACTTCTCCCCATTTCTTCCCCACCTCTGTAATTGCTACCACCGTCTAACCAGGGGCTCAAGCTCAAAACCTCAATTCAGCTTCGCTGCCTTTATGTACCCAAATCACCAACAGGTCTGTTGGCTCCTTGTAAAATACACACTGAGTCCCCCACTTTTTCCATCCCGACCACAGTCATCCTGGCCCAGCCACCGCCACCATCAGGCCTCACCTGGACTCGTGCAGCACCTTCCCAGAGCCCTACCAGCCTCCCTTCTCACATGCCCACCCCCCCACACACAGAAGCTGGATAGATTTTAAGCAATAGCTAATCTGATCACATCACACCCCCTTCCTACAAACCTACAAAGGCATCCCATGACACACGGGGTAAAATCTGAACTCCCTGCGGTGATCTCAGGCCTTCTCAGTTCGTGCCTGCCTGCCTCTGGTATACCTTATACCACGATCCCATCCTTCCCCTCTCTCTGGTTCTGCTGTTCCTCTCAAAGCTCACGCCCACCTCGGAGTCTTTTCACTAGCTCTCCCTTCTGCCCAGACGTACTCCACCACGTCATCACCTGACTGGCTCCTTCTCAGAAGCCAGGTGTCAGCTCAGAGGGTCACCTGTCCTCAGAGGGGCCCTCCCTGGCATCCCACTTAAAGGAGCTCTCGTATCACTTCACTCTGCTTTACTTCTGTCATCACTACCTGAAATCACCTTGTTTATTTTTATGTGTTTTGTATCGATCTCCTCCAACTAGAATGCCAGTTCTTTCCACATTTTGAAGTTATCACAGTTTTTATAATAGTTTACTTGCTTTCTGTTTCTCTCCCCTACTAGAATGTAAGCTCTGGGAAGACAGGGCCTTATCTGGTTCTATCCCCCTAGTTTGTAGCACAGTGCCAGGCACATAGTAGAAGGTTAATACATATTTGTTCAATGAATGAATGAACTCCAAATGTGTCCATAGAGGGAAGTCAGCTTGGGGAGAAAAGTGAACGTGGTATTGGTCGCCATTAACAGGAAGGCAGAATGTAGACAAGGAGGATCCAGTCTGCATGGATCAGATCATATCTGCATTACTGTACTTGGTTCTGGCAGTCACTCTGCCACAAGGACCAGCACTGAGGACAGGAAACTGACCAAGTTGGCACATGAGAAGAAACTTGGAAAACCAGAAGTATTTATCTTACAGAGACCAAAAAAAAAAAAAAAAAAAAAAAAAGTCCTAGAAGGCATATTGTCACTGTCTTTTTACTCTCTAAAGGGCTATTCAGAGAAAAGAGGGAATAGATTTGGGTTGGGGCCCTAAGGGCAGCATCCAGATCAATGGGTATTAGTTTGATAGAAACAGATTTTAGTTACAGGAGGAAAATGGCCTTTTGAGAGAGTACATAGTAAGGGAAGGGGCTGCACTAGGAAGTAGTAAGCTCCCCATCTAAGAAAGTGTCCAAGTGGCACAAGTGTACCACTTGGCAAGGACATTGAGGAAGGGATTCAAGCAGCAGACGACAACCTCCAAAATCTCTTCAAATTTGAGACATCTGGGTTTCTATGACATATAGGGGGAGAGTCAAGAAAAAATGTCTGGCTAACAAGAGTTCTAGAACTTCACTACCTACCTACCCCAATAGAAGAAAACATCACCAAAATTAGCAATGGAAAGACTAGTTGAGAGGTGTCTTGCAGGGCTAAAGGCATCCCAGAAACACTGTGGACAGTTCCCTGTGTGATCATTTAGAACATGGACTCCCAAATATTAATAATTTGACTATTCAAAGATGCTTCAGATTCTAAGGGAAGACAACCCACATTATTGCATAATGGCTAAGATGGTCCTGGGTTTCATTTCTGAAACTCTACCACTTCCCAATGGTAGGACCTTGGGGAAAACAATTAACTCCTCCAAATCTCAGTTGCCTCATCTGCACAAAGGATGTCATTTAAAAATGAGGGGTAAGGAACAACTGAAACCATGATGGCACAATTTGATAATTATTGAAACTCAATGACAGGCACATAGGCATTCACTATACTACTTTATGTGCTTGAAAATTTGCATAATAAACAGTAAAAAAAAAAAGGGGGGGAGTTTAAAATAGTACCTACCTCATGTAATAATTGTAGTGCCTTAAGAAATAATCATCACCACCACCATTACAAGGAATTTTCACAAATCCCCATTATTACCAGAAATGTTTAAATATCCCATTTAATAAACCCAACAACCCTATGAAATGCATGGTATTCATTGTCACTTGGCAGATGAGGAAACCAAAGCTCTGATAAATTAAACATAACAAAGTCTTCAGCTGGCAAAGGCTGAAATGCAATCTGAAACCAGAGTTATCTGATTCCACCAGCACAGCTTCCTTTCTTTCAAGAATAGCTCATTGTGTTCTGCTTGGTTGACATCTACACGATTATGACATCGTTTATACATCTAAGTCAGTGGTTTCCTAGCGTGTTCTTTTCTTGGTAGCGTGGCCCTTTTTTCAAACACAGCCTCACTTAGAACTTTTCGGTAAGTAAAACTGATGAAAGCTGAACAGCTCTCACTAAAGTGGGGATCAGGGGCTCCAACCAGCCCACTTGACTCCAGGATGGCCCCCAAAACACCTTGGGGTCTGTGGAGCATAGTGTGAAAACCCCAGATTGAAGCCAACAACAACAACAAAAACCCCTAACCCTAAGAAGTACATGTTTAGAGCAGCCTCATTTGTGTAATGTATCTTTCATTCCCCTGTCTCCCATCACATCGGATGCTCATTATCAACTCTGAGGTGGACAAGGCAGGGCATATCATCCTCAATTTGCAGATGAGGAAATCAAGGCCAAATGGAGTTAAGCAACTGGCCAAAGGTGCGCCAGTTCAATTTTTGGCCAAGTGCAGACTGGAAGTAGAGTCTGCCTCCATTAACTCAGTGTGACCTGGCAGAGAGGGTGCCATCTACTGGAAATTGCTCCTGACCCTTGGTCCACAAAGTGGACATCAGCTTCTTGGCCACTGAGAGCTTAGCACAGCCCCACGGGCTCTCCTGCCAAGGCCCTGTCCCAGAGCAGATGGCAACGGGCAGAGGAGAAGGGCTCAGTGCCACTGAAGGCCTCACAGCAGGATTTTGGCTGCAGACAAGCCATTCCCATCTGAGCCATGTCGTGCTGAGCACAGGGCAGGGGAGGCAGGAACAGCCAAAGTGCCTTCCACCTTGATCTGCAGCAAGTAAATGAGCCCGCAAAGGGACATCAGGTAGTGCAGGTCTGGGTATCAGCTACACGTTGCTTTTCTTCTCAGCTCTTACTGAGACATCCCTGAAACCAGAGGCAGCTGATAAATGCCTGAACGACTCCCCTGCTCCAGAGCATCTCTGAACTGAGCAGGAGCATGTGTTGGAGCAGGCAGCACTTAATTATCACTTAGGCTTTAATTAGCACTTAATTATTAACACTTAATCCATCTGTAAAATGGGGACACTAATATCTGCCTCATAGGGACTCTGAGAGGATTAATTAAGTTTGCAGCCCACTTTGAAGATGCAAAGCATTGAATAAGTGTTCAACAATGGCATTAACAACTACAGCAGATTGACTTCTTTTTCCTAATGAGGTCCCTTCTTCCTCTCCACTCCTTCCTCTCCTTGCGAATACCCACCAATATCTGCCCAACTTTGCCCTGGTGGAAAAACACTTAGCTCCGTGTTTCCCAGTCACAGGATTTCCCATCCAGGAAACGGGCTATTTACAGCCATCTTCCCGCACTTTAATTTTCTATTATGTCCTCTGAATATGTCAATGCCTTCCCAGTAAATATTTTGATGTGTGCTCTTGCAGCAGCTTCTGTGGAGGCTGAATGGGACAGCTGCTCCCTGTATTAGGGAATTCCAGATGTGGCTTAAAACCATCAAGACTCATCTGTGCGAATGCCCAGCCTTTAGGTGGGAGAGGGGAAGGATCTTCTCATTGCTTCTGGGGAACGCCACAAGCCATCTACCCCTTAGCCTTGGCTAGGGTGGTTTTCCAGGGACCTCGGGTCCGCACGCCTTTAGGTTGAGAAATGTCCCCTTAGTGGGCTGGGGAAGAGGCAGCCTGGAATATGGCCCTGGTCTGGCCCTTCACCCAGGTAACTTCAGAACCTCGGTCAGCTCTTCCATAAAGATTGGACAAAGGACCGTGGGGGGAGGGGTCAAGGAGCCAAAGCATATACTCTTCTGGGTTTAACCAGACTGAATACTGCACCAAAACATTCCCAAGGTCAGCCTTCATCTCGTCCCTCCCTCCTTGCTGCTGACCAAGTAGGTGGATACTCACTCTTCTTGGAAGCTGAATCCGTGGTCTCTTAGAGTCCCAGCCATGGAGACAGAGAGCTGCTCCGTGGAGGTCCTGGGCTGCAAGGCCTCCGGCAGGCCTTGAACTCTCTTCCAGATTTCATGGCAAGTCTTGTCTAGGCTGTCTTGGGGTGTGTCCTGGTGGATCCAGATGTATCTGGGGAATGGGCCCAGGGCGGAGGGGCGCTTGGCCACCAGGGCCGAGGATGAAGAGAGCCCATTCCCGCTGGCCATCCTCCTCCTCTCTTTCCGGAAGCCCCTTTGTCCACCCAGGGCTCGAAGACAAGGGGACCATCCGCCACCACCCCTCATTCACCAGAAAGGGAGATGAGGATGGGTCCTGGCAGAAGTGGGTCAGTCCTGCTTGGCTGCTGCCCCAGCAAGGCGATGGTGTTCAGAGGCCTTCGATTTGTGCGGGAGTGGTGGGTGGAAGACAGCTTTCTTTTGGGGAGGGGGCGCTTGTTTTGATTTGGCGTTTTTCGCTCTTTCCTGACTCTTGCCCCCCTCCCCCTCTCCCTTAGAAGAAAATATTTAAAAGTCAACAAAAACCAGTAGCTTAGTAACCGTGGAATCCCCCGTAGCTCAGGAACCAGGCGCCTTGGCGGGCAGAATGACATCTGGGAACAGCTGGAAGGGGAGGGCTGGCTCTCCCCAGGGTCTCTGGCACTCCCCCCTTGCGACACCGCCGTGACACCTTGCAGGGCCTGGGCTCAGCCCATCCTCGCCCGCTGAGCCCTGCGATGACTGGGTGAGGGCCCGGCACCGTGCTAGGCGCCGCGGGGGCAGGAGCCCGCCAGACTCCAGCTCGGGCCTTCAGGGAGCTCCGCGCAGGCCGAGGGCCAACGGCCCCCGGACCCCGCCGCCAAGTGCCGCTGTGCTCTCCCGGCTACTCCGCCAGGGCCCCGGCCGCAGCCGCTCTGCCGCCCCGAAGCGAGAGCGGCGAGGGTGACAAAGCCGCGCCCGCAGCCCGCCGGCCCAGCCCCCAGCGGACACCTGCCGCGGCCGCCGGGCAGCGGGACGGGCTCCGGGAAGCCGCCCGCCCGTCCAGAGGGCACGGTCTCGGCAGGGCAGGCCGGAGGGGCGGCTCTGGCCAATTTGCGTGCCAGTGGCTCCCACACCCTCGCCGTCGAGCGCTGGAATTCTCTATGTGGGTTTCAAACGCAACGGCTCGGCTCGGGGCGCGGGGCGCCCGGTTCAGCGCCCAAGGCCGGCCCGCCGGGCGGGGTGGGGGCGGGGCGGGGCCGCAGGAGCCCAGGGCGCACTCGGGTTTCGAAGTCAAGGCCAAAACGTCGCAGCCCCACCCTGCGCTCCACACACACCTCGGGGCCTGCCTGGGGGCCCTCCACCCTCATCTGCTGACTTTAACCCTAACTGCCCTTTTATGGGGTGCTCAGCCTGTGCCAAGCGCTGGGCTCATATTCGATCCTGTTCAAGCTCATGAACTCAGTACCGCTTTTTATTATAGCTCCCCATGTACGGAAACCGAGTCTCAAAGTCACAAAGAGTTATGGTCAAGGCCTATCAAGAAGTGGGGAGCTGGAACTAAGGCCCAGCACGCTAGGCCTGATCTGGCGCCCCTAGGAGCTGAGAGAGCTTTGGTAGGTCGAGGGGCTGGGGGCGCAGGGGCAGTGAGAAGGGCCAAGGTCAGCTGTTCACTGATCAACAGGTTCTTAACCTCACCGAAGGACTTCATGCAACTAGCAGACACAGCACCTCTGCCCAAATGCGGCTCTCTGGTCCCAAGAGTCAGTGGTTATTCCTACAGTGGTTCCCCAGGAAAGGAAGAGCAAAAGGATAGAGAAGGAAGAATGGATGCAGGTAGAGGAAGCTGGAAGCCTGTAGGTGTGGGGCTGGGTGGAATCCTGACGCTCGCTTCCCAGCTGTGTGACTCTCACAACTTTCTTAACTTCTCCCCTCCTTATTCATTTTCCCTCCGATACTGTTAAGAATAGAGCCCTTCCTCTGTGCCAGGTGAATTGCTGGGCACAGAAGAAGCACGAGGAGGGTGGACTCAACTGATGGAGTCTCTGCCCTGGTGTATTTTAGTGGAGGGAGATGGATCACAACTAGCCAAGCAAGTAAAGCAGCAATAATTGCAGATGAAACAGGACTCTGGTGGAAAAGACCTAACAAAGTGAGGCAATGGGGATGGGACAGGAGGCAGCATTTGATGACAGCCCAGGCAGGCCTCTTTGAGGAGGTAAATTCGAGCAAGTGGAGAGGGAATCCTTTTCTATAAATTATTATGAGGATCCCATTTCCGGCACACAGTAGGCCAGAATAAATAAATTTGTATTGGACGAATTAATGTTATACTGTATGTAAAGTGCCTGGCATACAGTAGGTGCCCAATACACAACCTTGCTCTTTACAGAGGAGCTGAGTTCCTGGAAATGTTGACTCTAAATTTTGAAATCCGAGCTTCATTCCTCTTTGATTTTCATTATAAAATTGAAGATGTGTTCCTTTGGGGAAAATTCCGAGGACCTAGACTGAATAAAATTATAGTTAAGAATGTAGAAAACCTTTTAAAATAGTGTATTTAAAGGAAAAGTGATCATTTCTGATGAAATATTAATAGTTCTGAAAATGTCACTCAGTGTTTGTGCTGCTTGGCATTTGGTTGGCTAACACCTAAGCTTAGAGCAGAACGCCAACGACCCTGCACTGCCCAGGTCACAGGATGCTGCAAAGTTAGCCAGCTCACTCACTCCTGCTCTCTCACCCTCAGCAGGAGACCAGGCACAGGGGCTAAAGTAGAAAGGATTGCAGAAAAAATAAAATACAGCATGGATAAGGAACAAAGATACACCATGCTTTTAGAGCACATAGATGAGGTTTCTAGAAGATTCTGCAAAAACCGTAAGTGATGTACTTAGAAACAGTATAAAGCAATATTCAATATGGTAGCCACTAGCCACATAAGGTTATTTTAATTTCAATTTTATTTTAATGTAAATTAAACTCAAAATTCAGTTCCTCAGTTGCACTAGACATATTTCAAGTGCTATCCTATAGCCACATGTGGCTGGTGGCTACCATATTGGACAGCACAAAGAACCTTTCCATTATTGTGAAACACATACACTATAGAACCAGACTACCTGGGCTCAAATTCTGAGTATGTGTTTTCTGGCAATGTAGACTTAGACTGATTACTCTGTGCCTTGGTGTGTTAGTTTGCTAGGACTGCCATAGCAAAGCACTACAGGCTGCGTGCTAAAACAGAAATTTATTTCTTTACAATTCTGGAGGCTAGAAGGCCAAGATCAAGGTGTTGGCAGGGTTGGCTTCATTCTGAGGTCTTGCTCCTTGGCTTATAGATGGCTGTCTTCTCCCTGTGTCCTCACATGATCTGTGTGTATCCCTGTCCCACTCTCTTCTTCTTAAAAGTACACCAGTCATGTTAGATTAGGATTGACCATAATGGCCTCATTTTTATCTTAACCACCTCTTTAAAGGCTATATCTCCAAATACAGTCACATTCTCGGATACTAGGGGTTAGGACTGCAATATATGAATTTGGGGGGGGGGGACATGGTTCAGCCTACCCCACTTAGTTTCCTCATCTGTAAAATGGGACTGTAATGAAGAATACTTGCTTTGCAGAATCGTTGTAGCTGTTCTATTACTAAATAATTGCTCCATACATGGGAAGTCCTTAGAACAACAACTGGCGTACGAGGAGCACACGAAAAGTGCTGTACATTGATCTCCCTATTGATGGAGTTTCTGAATAACAGCTTTTGTGCTTTACGTGGGGAGGAAAAACTTCTGCTATACTGGGGAAATTGTTCCGTGATAGAGAAGTGGACTCGAATCATCACTTACTCCTTTCCAGACATTGTTAATTTTTGAGTACCTACATGGGCCAGTACTGTGCAAGACACTGGGATCAGAGATGCTCAAGACCTCTATCCCTGGCCGGGCGCGGTGGCTCACGCCTATAATCCTAGCACTCTGGGAGACCGAGGCGGGCAGATTGCTCGAGGTCAGCAGTTCGAAACCAGCCTGAGCAAGAGCAAGACCCCGTCTCTACTATAAAATAGAAACAAATTAATTGGCCAACTAATATATATAGAAAAAATTAGCTGGGCATGGTGGCGCATGCCTGTAGTCCTAGCTACTTGGGAGGCTGAGGCAGCAGGATTGCTTGAACCCAGGAGTTCGAGGTTGCTGTGAGCTAGGCTGACGCCAAGGCACTCGCTCTAGCCTGGGCAACAAAGTGAGACTCTGTCTAAAAAAAAAAAAAAAAAAGACAAAACAAAACAAAAAAAAAAACCTCTACCCTAGACAGAGTCACAACCTAGTGAAGGGGGTGGGGGAGGCAAAGCATTCCATAAGTGCTGACACAGAGCAGTGTGACATGAATGACAATCCCGTCCCTATTCCACATGTAGTCATGTTCCTCCAGCACATGTGTCTGTGTGCCCAGCACTGTTCATGGTGCTGAAGATAGAATAGTGAAGAAGACAGGCTTGGTCCCAGCCTGGTTTTTGTTTTTTTAATTTTTTTTAGAGTTTGAAGTGAAGCATTCAATGGATATTCATGGATATCCAGGGATACCATTTCATCTATGAATCATTTTCTGCTTAGAAAAATTCTTAAAATCCCCCATTACTACTCATATGCCTCTGGGAAGGTGATTTAACCTCTATGTCTCAGTTTGCTCATCTAGAAAATAAAGATAATAAAATAGTGACCTCATAGAGTTGTTTTGTGACACTCGAGATTATCCATGTAGTGCTTAGAATAGTAGGTCTAGCTAATGTACGTACCCAAGGATAGTTGACTGTCATTATTTAGGATTCTGGGATTCTTACTTTCCTATTTAGAACCAGGAAAGTCTCGGGAGGAGGAAACTCTCTTATCTATCCTCCAGCTGAAGCCTCTACTCACCAGGCTTCTGCCTCTGAGGCAGACAAGCCTGGGTTGGAAAACTCAGAATGGCAGCATGACCTGGCCTCTTTTGCCATCTTCCTAGGCCCTAAGCCTACTTACTCTTGTAAGTAGGTCCTGTTCCTCATCCTACATATTTGAAACACACCCACCTCTCACGATAAATATAACTTTCGGCTATAAAAGAAAATTGAAAGGATTTTTGCCATTTTACTTTTGAAAATTTTTGGCCATGAGTAATTTATTCAATTTACGATCGGCTGTGATTTCTCACCAATCTTGGTGCCTACTGGAGAAATCTTGTGCGGTGAGAAGACTCCAACCTACAAATTGTTATCAAATGCCATGAAATTTTTATGACAACCAAATTCAACAGTTAATGAAGTTGACATAATGTTACGCTTTGCATTTAATTAAATATTTACTGATTTCAATGGTTGCAGTTTTCTTCTTTGTGTTGTGGAGCTAGTTATACAATTTTTAGGCCTCAAACATTTTGTAAGCCCCTAAAAGCCACAGAGACCCCCATCACTATGCCGATAATGCCGAATGAGTCAAACCACTCAGAGGCAGGGCCCATGCAAATTTCTTGAGGGATGAAACATCAGAGCTGGAAGAAGAGGAGGTTGCAGCCATGTTTTGTAGGACTAGGCCTGGATGTTGTCTCAGCAACAGAACAGGGCTACAGAGCAGCCAGCCATTTCCGGGGCTTTGAAAAGGAACCTGGAGTGTTCTGGAAGCAAAGCTGTGACTCCTTGGCTTCTCTCTCCTGGCAACACCGTCAGCAATCCCTGCCATTTCCCAGGAGGTTTTATCCCTTAGTATAGCTTCATTCCTTGCCCACATGTGAGGAGGTAGTTAAGAGCTTGGGCAGGGGCTGGTGGCATGCTTGAATCTGAATTCCCACTCTGCCACTTCCTAATGTGTGGTTTTGCACATGCTTAACTTCTGGCATTTCTTCATCTGCAAAGTGGTAAAAACAATAGACAAGTTTTGGGTAGAGGGAAGGTTCAAATAGAGAAGTGCATGTAAAGTTCTCAGCACAGTGCCTGGATCATGGGATGTCCTCAGTAAAAGAAACATTATAATTATTGTTATTTAGCTGTTATTACTGACCACCTTGTAACGTAAAATGGCAGCCCATGAGGTCTCCATTTAAGGTTAGGGGGAAGGAAGGTCAAAGTTGACAGAGGAAAAGAATATGGCTTGGCAGTGGGGGTCCAGTAAGGTAGCATCAAAGTCAGAATCCACTTGGCCTTCTGCCTCCTGCTGGGGTCTTTCTTCTAGACCGAAGTCATGAAAGACGCGCCAAGGATTCCTAGACAGGCTCTTTATGGGATCCCTCTCAACTGGAAGTTTGGTGCTCAGCCCTTCCTTCCATAACTTCCATACTGCGATATTGGTCACCAAAATGCATTTGTCTGAAACCTCTGCTAGCTTACTGCTGAGATGATTTTAGGCAGCTTTCAGATTAAAAAGTACAAAATACAGCATTGCAGAATAAAGCAAGAATGGACTCCATGTAAAGAAAGCAGAAAAAGTTGCTGCTTTCGGGCACCTGAATTGGTCAGATCGCATGGAGGTAATAAGGTAATAAAACTGGGTATCCCTATTTGTCAGCTAAAGCAAAAATGGAAACACATCGGGTGGCAGAGTTTTTATTTTCTGACAGCAGAAAATACACATCTTCATCTGCAGAGACAAAATGTTTCCTGGAAATAACCCCAAGCATGAATTTATCATGAGTCCTTGTATAAAGGACACTGAATGACATAGTGGGCAATATATTCAATTCTGTTTTCATAAAAGACAGAAATGTTGTTAAGTTGGTCAGTTTCTCACATCAGGGTTCTCTGAAGACAGCATAACATTAAATCATAACTCAGTAAAGGCATTTCTTTAAGAAACTCAGATAATGAGGTCCAGGAGAGACATCTTTGGGTCCATTCCACAAATATTACTGAGCAAATATTACCCATCCATCCATCCATCCATCCATCCATCCATCCATCCATCCATCCTTCCATTGCCCCAGAAAAGATTCCCTGAATGTCTACCATTTACCAGGCACTCTGAATGGCACTGGCCAATATTGCTTGTGAGAGCTGACACCTGGACTAAGTTTTGAAGGGCAAATAGGGAAAGGCCAGATACAGAAGGAGGAGAATGTTCCAGGCAGAGAGAGTAGCACAAGGACCTGGTGGAGGGAATGAGAAAGGATGGCTCATGGCAGGAGAAAGTATAAGGGTTCAGGGGCAGGGGAACCTGAGGCCAGAGGGGCAGCAGGGGCAGATGATGGAGGCTACTGTGGGGAGGGTCTAGCAAGGAGCTTGGATTTCACCCTGTAGACGATGGGGAAATGTCCATGAACACAGGGAGCTGTGAAATCAGGTTAGTGTTTTTAAAAGGTGGCAGAAAGGAAGATACAGCAAATGGGGCAAGAGCAGAGGTGGGCACTGCTACTCAGCTGGTGAGGACCCTGGTTAGGTTCTGGGAGTAGTTAGAAGGCAGAATCCAGAGGGCTCAGTGATGGCCTGGATGTGGGGGCCGAGTGAGAGGGGAGTCCAGGGTGACCCCGCAGGTTTCTGGTTTGAGACCTAGGTGGATGTGGAAACCATTTCGTGAGCTGGGGAGCTGAGCAGAGGCAGACCATGGTGGAGAGCTGGGAGTGGGTGAGTTCAGGTCTGAGCAGGCTGGGGCTAGGGTCCCAGGAGACATCCAAGAGGAGAGAATGCCAGACACAATACAGTCACTGGGGCCTCAGGAAACCAGAGAAGGTTTCTGCCCTAGGAGCTGGCTGTCCAGCAGGGGAGACAAATGAGACCACTGGGTCACAGAACAGAGGTCGATTTCCCTCTTCCTCTGGTGCCCTGGGCTGCTGTGAGTGCTGCAGATTTCATGCTGTGACTACCTCCCACTCTGTGCTTTTTTCCTGGAAAGTGCCACCTCTCACCTGCCCCTCTCCCTTGGCTGAGCTGGGAGCTCTTCTTGTTGTTTCCCTCACACCCTGTATCTTCCTGGAGTAATCGATCATGCTCTGCTGTTTAACTCTCTTCTCAATAAGCCTTCAACTCCCGAGTGCAGGGGCTGTGTGTAACGTCCAATCCTTCTTTATATGTGTTCCCTCAGCACCTAGCACCGAGACTGACATGCAGATCAGTGTTTGTGGCTGAACAAATGAATTATCGTGTGAGGAATAAGCAAATTACTGCACAGGATACTATAGGAAAAATGGGGAGTGCGTACAAGGGTATTGGAATAAATAGGAAATTTATTGGAAAATAAATTTATTGGAAAATAGGAAGTGCGTACAAGGGTATTGCTAGCTGCTGTGACAAACCCCACAGTTTCAGTGGCTTAACACTGGTAAAGATAATTTCCCATCTAACAGCCTGATGCCGGTGTTCCTGGTTAGTGGTCCCTTTCTTCCACATGGTAATTGGAGACCTAGGCTTTTTTCATCTTGTGGCTCTGCCATTCCCTGGGGACCCAAATGGTCTGTATCCAGCCAGCAGATGGGGGGGGGGCAAGAGTCGAGGAATGTTATGGGGTAAGTCTTGAAGTGATACACATCACTCCTGCTTGCATTCCGTTGGCTAGAATCCTGTCTCATGACTGCACCCAACTGCGAAGGGGACTGGGAAATCTAGTGCTGGCTGGGCAGCCACTTCTCAGTGACAACTCAGCACTATTGGCTAAGTCACTCTTTGGGGTAGAGAGAGGCAGCCTGTGCATTGTAGGATGTTGGCAGCATCCCTGGCCTCTACCCCATAGACGCTAGTAGCACCTTCCAGTTGCAACAACTAAAAATGTCTGCAGATACTGCCAAATGTCCCCTGGGGGGGAAATCACCCTCAGTTGAGAATCTCTATACTGCAGAAGGGAAAGTAGACATTTTTGAGGTCCAGCTAGCCGTCCATGTTGAAAGGGCTGTCTAACCCAGCAGAGGGTATGAGTAGGGGGCATTTAGGAAAGGCTACATGGGGGAGGTGACGCTTGAGCTGAGTGATGAGTAGGAATTAGAGGAGAGAGGGAATGGTACTGCAGACAGAGGAAAACAGCGTGAGTAAAGGCATGTAGGCACGATAGCATCACTGATCACGGGAGTGAACTTCAAGTAGAGATGACAGCCTGGAATAGCCCTTTTCCTGCGGATTATGGTCTCTGACACATGAAGGAAAAATTTGACCTCTGGCGTTTTGTCCCTGGTGTGAGCTCTGTTCCTTTCCTTGCTTCACAAATGGAGAATTTTCTTTAAGAGTGTCAGAATTTGGTGGCCCCAGCATGTGGCAACACTGGAAGAAGAGCCCAGGCTGTGGGCCCCTCCTCACTTTTCCCTCCTAGAGGTCACCTCGGTTCCTTTCTGAGCTTTTCCATCAGGAACCCCTTCTGTCACCATTCCTGGGGCATCATTTCCCTGCCATCTATCTCTACAGCGACAGCCTTGTCCTTCAGAAATGCTTGCTTCTTTCTACCTGGTCATGCTCATGATTTAAGAATCCCCACCCCAGCTCAGGGCCTGGGCTTTCCCTCAGAGCCTGCCTGGGCCCTTCTCTGCTCCCCTCCCTGCCCTGCTGTCTCCACTTCTGCCCTCACTGTTGCTAGAGCCCCCCATTGACTCACCCTCTCTCCCGGGAAACCTCTTTGATCCTTTTCTCAGGTCAGAATGAAAACTTCCAGGCATCTAGTCTACAGTTCCTACTTGACTGAGGCCGAGTTCTCTGGAGCTTCAGGGCTTGTTTTCTTTCTAAAACAAACTCTGATCTTATCTGGACATTAGGCTTATCTTGGCGAGTCACTAGACTGCATTGGGCTTTTTTGCAATGTGATATTGTAAAGACACCTCAACCCAGGCTGTCTGTTGAAGGGGCAGGCAGGGAGCCAGCCCTGGGGGCTGTGCTGGGAGCCCCACTCTCCTAGGCTGGGTGGGGTAGGGCTATTACTATCTCTTTGACTCCTGCCTCTCTATTGCCCTGCAAATGTTTCCTAGGTCCCCATCCCTGCCTTTGCCCACAACTCTCCCGGCTTAGACTATTGCAGTAGTCTTCCAAGTGGTGCCCCTTCCCTTCTTGTCTATTTCCCACAGAGAAGCCAGACATCTGCCAGGACATGTCACTTGGCTTTTCGTTCCTAGAAATGAAAATCCACCTGTTGTATTCAGAGCTGCTTACCTTTCTAGATACTGCTGCTAAAGCAACCATGCCATGTACAGTTTTTTTTTATTTTATTATTATTATTTTGAGATAGAGTGTCAGGGCTAGAGTGCAGTGGCACAATCATAGCTCACAGCAATGTCCAACTCCTGGGCTCACACCATCCTCCTGCCTCAGCCTCCCAATGAGCTGAACTACAGGTGTGCACACCCACACCAGGCTAATTTTTCTATTTTATTGTAGAGTTGAGATCTTGCTATGTTGCTCAGGTTCCTCTTGAATTCCTGGCCTCAAGGGATCCTCCTATCTCTGCCTCCCACAGTGCTATAATTATAGGTGCCCCTCCCCATGCCTGCCCATACAGTCTTAACAGACTATGGTTGTTTACATACATGTTCTAACTGCCATGTATCCGGGCTCTCTCTCTTCCCTCCACCTGAAAAGTCATTCCTTTTGTATGCGCTGAATTGTGTTCCCCTCAAAGTCATATGTTTAAATCTTAACCCCCAGTACCTCAGAAAGTGAGCTTATTTGGAGACTGGGTCTTTAAAGAGGAAATTCAGTTAAAATGAGGTCATTAGCATGAGCTGGTGTCCTTACAAGAAGAGGAAATTGACACAGATGCGTACCATGGGAAGAGCTTGTGAAGACACAGGGAGAAGACAGCTATCTACAAGCCAAGAAGAAAAGCCTCAGAAAGAACCAACCCTACCAGCACCTTGATTTTGGACTTCTAGCCTCCAGAACAGCGAGGAAATAAATTTCCGTTGTTTAAGCCACAGTCTATGGTACTTTGTTGTGGACTAGCAGCAGCCCTAGCAAATCAATACACCTTCTATTTCCCACTGCCCAAGAATAAAATCCAAACTCCTCATCTTCCCTTGAGCCCCTGTATGATCTGGCCTCTCCCCTCCCCTCACCTCTCCCAGGTGCCTCCCGTTGCTCACCTTGATACAGCCCCACCCCCTTTCTCCAGGTCCCCTTCCTTTTCTACAGCCTTCTCTGTACCCAAAGCCCCTTCCCCAACTCTTGGCATAACTAACTGCCTTGCTTGATGTCAGATCACATCTTCAAGGTTACCATCTCAGACAGGCCTTCCTGGACCATCTCTTTAAATACACCCTGTATTCTTTCTCCTAGCACCATGCACTTTCCGTTCATGGCATCCTTTAACTAGTAAGTTTATGAATATTTGTTTACTTACTGCCTGGCTTCATCAAGTCAGAGACTGTTCACTAGGTGTCTACTCCTTATCAAGCATAACAGCCAGACACGTGATGATGCTCAATAAATATCTGTTGAGTAAATGAATCTTCACCTTGTTAAAATCTTTATCTGGACCTCAGGGGCCAGCCAAAATCCTGCTTCCCTCCTTATATTAGCCTTCCAATCCCCCAAGTTCAAGAAAAGCTCACCGTCTTAATAGGGCTCTATGTAGCACGCCCCTTATTCAGTCATGGTGATTATGGCTGTCTGGCTGCATCAGTTATGTGTGGGCTTCTGCCCTGTGTCCTCCCGAAGCGGGACCGCACACTGTGCCTCTCTCATCGCCCACAGCACAGCCTCGCTCAGGGCCCGGAGCTCGGGAGGCGCTCAGCAAATGCATGTGGACCCAAATAGATCAGAGAGAGGCAGGATCCGTGCAGGATGTGAGTAACTGGGCCGACCACAGGGATAAAAAGGGTGCCCCTACCTCCATAGCCCCCAGGGAGAAGGATGACAAACGTTCCTATGGCCAGGGAAGCTTTTGGGGTAAACTTCATCTGCTGGTTGCAGCCACAGAGACAAGTTCTGGGGATGAGAAGATGAGGGAAAATCCATTGGTTTGGAGGCCCAGAACTAGAGAGCAGCCAGACTGGCTTCTGCCCAGATGTGGGCTGCAGAGGAGGCCTGCGCATCTCTGCCAGATCCTTTCTCTGGAGGGGAACCCCACCTCCAAGAGATGGGGAGGGGCCGAAATTAGGAGACTAGGAGTCAGGAGCCCACCCCCAAGCAATGCCCAGCCAACCGCCCCCAAAGCCGCCACCCCTCCCAGCCTAGCCAGTCCCTCCCTCCTCTCCAGGGCTGGTGGGAAGGCTGAGCCCTCTCTTTCGGGGGCTGGGTTTGGACAATGGGACGGGAAAAGCCCCCTCCTCGCTGCCCCAGGGACATAAAGCAGGCCTTTCACTGAGGAGTTCTGGCTGCTTCGGTTGGTTCTTGGCACCCAGCTAGGCGGCGTCGGGAGGGGCGGGCCAGCAAGTGTGTGGGGGGTGGGGGTGGGGACGGGGCCGCCGATTCTGAGCAGGCTCGCCCTCCCCGGGCCACCGAGCTGGCTCCCCAGCTGTGGGGTGAGCTCATGCGGGGAAACCGGAACAACTTGGGGTGGGGGGAGGGAGGAAGACCCGCATCTAGGAGCTGCGAGAGCGTGGATCCCGGGAGCAAGTTTTTCTTGGGGAGTAAGGACAACCATCCAGTCCCCTGACCCTGCCCCCTCCTTCCAACCTGGGTCGCCAGCCCCAAAGCCCCTCGCTACGCCCTTCTCCGGAAATTTCCAGATCCCGCCGCCCGCCAGCCACTGCCGCCTTGGCCACACAGATGCCAGGTCTCCGGCTTGGCCAGAACGCGCTGCCCCCCCAGTCCTGAACCTCTGGCAAAGGGGGTGGGGGCGCCCATCGGCAGGTGCCTTTCAGCCGCTAGCGCCAGCATGGGCCTCCTCCCCGGCCTTGCCCCTCCCGGTCCACTCCAGCCTTTCCCCTCCCCGGAGCGTCTCTCCCCTCTCGCCGAGAGTTTGGCGTAGACAGCGAAGGAGCCATCGTGACTGGCGGAGGAGTCTAGGGTAGACGAGACAGGCTGCGACCGAGTCCGGTGGGGGAGGGGGCGGGGACCGACGCTGAGCCCTTGGAGCCGGGAGGCAGCGGCTACTGGGGAGAGGTGGGGACCGCTCACGCCACTGGGAGGAACTCGCCGGGTTTGGGGCCGTGGCTGGGAGGGGGAGGGGGAAAGGAAGAAGCTGGGTCCGGTTATTTAAATTCGAAGATAAATTGTACAAGTAACTCTTGCACCGTCTTTCCACAAGCTTCCCTCTTCACCCCCTCCATAACCCACCTCCTCCCTACCCCCCCCCCCCGCCCCCAACACAAGCATTCCTTCCTTCATCCCGATGTTTCGTGTTAGGGTAGGGATGGCACCGCACAGTGTCTAATGAACCGGTAACCCCTGGTACCACCCCACCTGCCCTCTAATTCTTAACCCTGACTCAGTCTACACAGACACACCTCTCTCCTGGGCTGGGGTAGGAGGCTATTGTGAATGAGGCTCTTAAGCATCGCCCCCGGCCCCAGATTGCAAGTTCAAAGCCACCACCCAAGATCAGCTAGTAAGAGCCACGACTTGGAGAACGCGTCCTTCTTTGGTTACCTTTCCCAGACAGAATTCCAATTTCCAAACGTGGAAGAGGCGTGTGTGTGTGTATGCCTGTGTGTGTGAGTGCGTGTGTCTATGTCACTGTGTGTGTGTGGAGGGTGTATTAATGGGGTATCTTATAAATGAAAACGGGAGGACTGAACTTAAAAGAAACTGGTCAATTGTAAAACAAACAGGAATAAACAACCCTTTAGATGTAATTTGTGGTTTATCTGGAGGTGGAGGTGGCGCTGAAGAGGAACCCCCACCCCCCAATATTTTTTCCTCGGCTGCGCCTCCCCCAGCATTTGGAGCGGCGGAGAAGCGGCTCCGGAGTGATTAATCCGGGGATAATTCACCCCCCGCCCCCCGGCGCGAACCCCGCGAAGCGGGATTGGAGCGAGTCATTTCCGAGAGCGCAGCGCGCCTCTCCCCGGCCGGGCGGACACTTGGTTCATTCCAGCCGCAGAAGCTCAGGGCTCCCGCGTACCGGGATTTTTTCCGAGCAGAAAAAAGCTCCAGAGCTCTCCTGACCTCCTTTCTCCTCGGCGGCGAGCGGAGCCTCTCCCTCGGCGCTGCCGGCCGCGCCATGCCGCGCTCGCGGGGACGGGAGCTGGGGCGCTGCGGCTGCCCCGCGGGGAGGGCTCGCGGCGGAGCCGGGATTTCGGCGCTCGTGCCGGGCGTGGGGAGCCGCTGGGGCCGCTCGCCGCCGCCAACGCCGCCGCCGCTGCTGCTGCTGCTGGGCTGGGGGCTGCTCAGCGCCTCGGCCGCCGCGGGTAAGTCCGGCCGCGCCGGGGAGCCGGCGGCGCCGCGCGCCCCACCCGAGCCGGAGCCCACCCTTCCTGACCGGCTCGCAGTCCCTTCCCCCGCCCCATCCCCGCCTTAACCCTCCACCTCCTCATCCTTGCCTCTGTCTTCCACCCCACCCTCAGCCACGTCCTCGCCCCCACCCACACCCTGATTGCTACCACCAACCCCAGCCGCAACTTGGCCCGATCCCGCCCGTGTGGGGGCCTGGGAGGCAGATATCCTCTCCCGGGGTTGCGGGGCACCTGGACTGTGGCTTCAGTTTCTCCAGCCTCCTAGCTCCCAAGGTGCCTGGCTTTTTCCGGATAAACTTTCCCGGAGCCGTACTCCCTAGGCTCCGGATTCTGCTAGGCACGCTAGTCCTGGGGGCCTGAGAGGAACGGCGCGCCCCCTCCCCATTTGCGCGTCCGCAAGGTCTGCCCTTCCCTGCCCCCGCCCATTTTTTCGCGGTGAAGCCCTTGCCCCCACCCGAGCCGCCCGGAGACTGCGGCCGCCGTCCCCCTCCCCAAACACCCCCCTCCCTCGGCAGTCGGAACTGGGAGGGGGTTCAGGTGGGCGCGCGCCTAGGGTGGGGGTCCCGCGCATTCTTTGCAGGAGGGCTCAGGTGGGGGCTGGAGGATGGTGAGCGACGGAGAGGAGGGGACAGGGGTTGTAGCCGGGGACGGGGGAGGGAGTGTCGCTGCTAGGCTCCGCGCCGCCACATTTCCCTTGGTTCTCACTCCGCGCCAAAGTGCCCTTTCCCGCGCCCTGCTGCAGCCGAGCGAGCGCCCGGGCTGCGGCTGCGGCGGCGGCGGCGCCGGCGGCGGGACCGGCTCGCCACGACCGAGTCCGGGAGGGGGCAGACCTGGCGGGTGCTGACAGTCCCGGAACTTCGCCAGTGTCTGGCTTTAGCTTGCAGCCTGCGAGGGAGGCACGCGAACCTTCGAGGGAACCCGGTACCCAGTGGAGGCCACTGGCCTCGCCTGATTCCCTCCCATTGAACCCACAGCACCAGCCCTAGCAACAACCCAGAAAGTTCCGTGTGCCCGGGTGGGGACGGGTCCAAACAGGGACGCATTTTTATTTAGCCCCAGAACTGACACCCACTGGTGGAGAAAACCCGAAACACCTGATGCCCAGGCCTGGACTCAGGGCACCTCCAGCCTGCAGCCGTGAGGGGTTTTTTTTTGTTGTTGTTATGGTTTGTTTTGGTTTTTTGGTTTTGTTTTTTAACCACCTACTGAACCCCTGAAGGCTTGGCCTCAGCCACCCCAGTGCCCCTTCTTGGAAAGTGCAGCCCTCCCCCGGCAAGCCCGTGAGTGGTGAGCTCTCTGGTCCACTCTGGCCTCCAGCATCTTGCGAGCCCCTTTCCGCAGACCGTGCCGCCTACCCCTCAGCCTCGAAATGTTGGGGTTCGCGGTCAGGGAGGGCGCCTTGAGCCAGCTCTGGCTCTCACATCCCTACTTGACCAGACTTTCTTAGGTTCTGCTAAGAGTCATAGCCACTGACACCCAGAGAGGGGCGCCCGCGGCGCGCGGGCCTGGGAGCTCTGGCCTCGCGCACACCCACACCCACTGGGAGGCTGTCCACACCGTCGCCGCTGGTCACCCAGACTTGCCACATGGGCGGTGGGAGGACCGCTGCTACTGGCTGTCAGGCCTCTTAGACGATTGTCCAGGTGAGGCCCCCAGTCTGGCTTAGCTGCCTGGAGAATCACTCTGGATCCGAGTGGATTATTTTTCTGGCTAGATTTGTCCTGCCCCTTGGCCATGTCGTGCCGCTGGGGAGAGGAAAAGGCCGACTCCCTGGCGCTTGCACCCTGCTCCGCGGTGCTGGAATCCTGCTCGATTCGCGCTGCAGGCTTTGGTCAGTGGAGAAGTTGGGGGCGGGGCGCAGTGTGAACGGTCTGGGAGGGAGTCGCCGCTCCCGGGCAGGCCCTGCTCCGTGCTCGCAGTGCGTTTCTTTTCAAACCTTTCCCGCATTTAGATGGGCCGTTTGGCCTTGCAGGCGGCAATGATTAGGAAATGGACTTGGTGAGGGAAGATGGGCAGGCTTTGGCACATTAGAGGGGGAAGCACATTTATTTAGTGTTCACGTCGCACTGTAGACTTTAAAAGACGCTCAGGACTGAACTGGCTCTCTCCTTTAGGTCAGCGATTACTGGATAAAATGAATAGAAGAATTTGGAAAAAGGGGAGACTTCTCATCTGCCTTTGCCCTCTTCCTTCCACACCTTCAGCCTGTGTCCTGCCCCCTCCCCCACGCCAGCCACCTTAGGGGCTCTCAGGGTTACCAGCTCTCCCTCTACCCATCCTCTGGTCTAATAACACATTGCCCCCAGGCCAATGTACAGGTTCATCTTTGACATAAAACAGGCCCAGGAACCTTCCGGGCCCTGCTGGCTTCTTTGAGCCACACACACGTCTCTGTGTGTCACAGTATACTCTCTCCAAAGGGGTCTTCAGCTCACTTTCTCTACTACCAGCCACTCCCTGCAGCCCAGCTTCTGTCCCCAGCACTCCACTGGAACACTCCAGCCTCCTGGCCGATGACCATCCTAACTAATTGCCAGATCCACTGTACTTTCTCTGTCCTTTCTTTACCTCTGTGGCTTTGGACACTTTGGGTCACTCCTTTTAGAATTTCTCTCCCTTGGGCTTCCGGGACACTATGTTTTTCTGATTTCTCTCCTACTTCTTGTGTGTTCCTTCTCAGTCTTTAATACCAACACTCATTCCCCTCCCTGGAGTATGAGGCCTGCTACATTCCATTCTGTGTGCTTTTGCCCACTCCCTTTCTTCCATCCCTGGGTGAGCTTATCCATGTCCATCCCTTCCCCTCCCACACTGTAAAGCTTCTAGACAGATCTCTCCTGCCAAGATGTCTCTCCTGATGTATGTCTATTGGCTTCCTAGTCCACAGAAACTCTGGGTCCAGACAGCCCATATATCCACCTGACTTGTGGACATTTTCACCTAGATGTGTCCCTTCCAAAACAAACTCATTAGCATCTCTCCTAAGCCTCCAGTATTCCCTGTGTGGGCCAGTGGTACCTGTAGCTGTCCAGTTACTGAGCTCAGAAACCTTCGGATCATCCTCAACTCCTTTTATATCAGGTGGCCAACAAGTTTTGTCAGTTTTATACCTTCAATTATTCTCAAACCTAGCTACTTTCCCCTGGATTAAGAAGCCACCAGACTGAGCACAGTGAGACCCCGTCTCTAGAAACAAGAAACAACAACAAAAAAATACACAAAACCACCAAACCCAGCCAGGTGTTGTGGCACACCCTGTAGTCCCAGCTACCTAGGAGGCTGAGGCAGAAGGATTGCTCACAGCCAGGACATGGAGCTTGCAGTGACCTACAATCACTGCACTCTACCCAGGGACCCCGAGTGACACTCTGTCTCAAAAAAAAAAAAAGCCCCAAGCATTGAAAAGGCTATAATACCTCCCACGCCCTTAATAACTAATTAAAAATGAAAGCAATGTTAAACTATAAGGAATTCTGACAAAGTTCTGATTTTTCACATGCCAACTACTTAATGACTTTAAAAAAAACTCAAAAACTAAATTATTTTTTAAAAAAATTTCTGCTACTTTGCATACTTTGCCTGAGTGCTTGCTTTTAGTCGGCCTCTTGTGGGCTAGAGCACTGATTGTACCCAGTATTCTATTATAGCACAAATTGAATTATATTAAAAGCATTCGTCTGTCTGCCTGACATAGGAAACTGTGGGCTTCCTGAAGGCAGGGGCAGTGCTTATTTCTCTTGGTAGCTCCAGCACCTAGGTCAGGACCTGGCATAGAATTCGGGCTTGATGTATAGCTGTTCTTTCAGATGATTTTTTACATTTTTCTTCTTGAATAGTTTTCCAGGAACTGATAAGGCTAAATCAGGAGTTGTAGGAGTCCAGGAGGCCAGGACAGAGACACCTGATCCCCAGTTGCTCTTCCCCACAACTAAGTGGCACAGATTGGTGAGACAACTCCCTAAATTCTAGAACCAATGCAAGAACAAGCTCTTGGCACACAACTCTCCCCACAACCTCGCGCCAGAGAGAGACATTTAACTGCTCAGTCACCAATGGGTGTATGGATTTGAATTTCCATTTGCAATTGAGCCGTGGGTTTATGGTTTTTTAAAAAATAAGCTGACTACAGCAGAGAGCGCTGACCATATCTAGGGCTGGTGAGTGTGTAGCTTTGTTAAAGGTGAGACCAGAATCGTGCATTAGGGACTGGAGGGCCAGACTGTGGCGTCTTGCACACTGCAAGGTGTGAGCTTGTGCAGAATAGCCCAGCAGGTGGCTTCAGCAGCACTCATGTGCCTGACCTGCCTGTTTCACCACCATCATCAAACCAGCAGGATTAGGGGAATCTGATGGCTCAGCAGAGTCTTGTTGAAGACCTAGTTGATCTTCAGACCTCTCTAAGGTTCAGGTTCCTAACCTGCAACAGGGACAAGTAATTCCTGCGTTTTGGGAAGGATTAGAAACCAGAGATGCAATGGGCCCAGTGCCACACCTACCTCATCAAATGAGCCTATTAAATGGAAGCGGGCGGGGGGGGGCAAACAGAAGCACTAAGGACAAAGGAACCAGCCAGGAGTTCTGTGTGCCCTCACCATGTCCTCCCCCACCTAGTGCTCAGAAAGCTGTTCTGGGCACCCAGGGGAGTCACAGCAATACCTAATGTTCACTGAGTCTTCACTGGCACTGTTTCAAGCACTGGCATGTATTAATTCAATTCTCCCAGCAGCCCAGTGAGGTCGGCAGTGTCATTATCCCCATTTTATAGACCAAGAAACAGGTTCAGAAAGGACACATAACTTATCCACGCAAGGAGTAAATGGCTAAGCCAGAGTGTGGATCCAGGGCCACCCGAATCCAAATCTTTTACTCAGAACCACACTGCTGGTCAACTTCTCAGGGACCCAGATGGTGCTGTGCCCCTGGAAGCTTCTGCCCAGGCTGCCCTCCTCAGCCTTGCTCGTCCACTGGGCTGTCCCCATCAGTTATGCGGTGCTGCTTTTGGCACTGGAGGCCTGGGTCCCACCCACACTTCCAGTCCTCAAGTGGCTGTTGGCCATCCATCTCCACCACAAGCTCCTGGGGGTGGCCGCAAAGTCATCCTGGGCTTCTTGCTCCAAACACCCATCTAGATGGAACTCTGCTGGCTCTCACGACTCCCCATGTTTCCTCTGTTGTAAAACTCATCAGGACATCTTGGAATTTCTTGCTTAATGAGATGGCGATGGTCTTTCTTCCCTACAGGACTGTGAGCGCAGGCAGGGCACTGTAGCCCAGCTCACAGCACATAGTAGACACTTGAGTAGACACTCCCCAGTAGACACCTGGGGAGAGGATGAGAGGCAGGTTGTCTGGAGCCCAGGGTGCCCTTTCCCTTGGACCATCCTCTTGGACACTCCCAAGGCAGGTGGGAGCTGGGAAGAGTAGGGATGGGTGAAGGGGTAACTTCAAGTGGGTGGCAGCCCCAGCCCATCTGCACAAGCATGATAGCTCTCCTTTACTGAGTGCTGGGTAAATGCTTCGTAGACATGACTACTCAGTTCTCACTGTAATGCCATATTTGAAGAGACAGAGGCTCAGAAACTAAATAATTTGGCCTAGTATGACCTACCTACCCAGAGCAGGTAGGTAAAGGAGGCAGGATTGAATCTCAGGGTTACCTGACTCAAGGGCTCATTGTCTTTATTTATGGAAAGTACTTGTCACAGTGCTGGGTCCATTCTTGCCATTCAATGTGTATTAGATGCCATTATTACTGTTACAACTACAGTCTACTTGCTTTCTGCACCAGCCGCTTAGAATTAAGAAAAGCAATTCACACACTCTGCCACTCTAAGGCGCTGCTATATGCAGTGGGGAAAGTCGTTCCTCTTTGCTCTTCTGGCTGAAAGCACATGCCTTAGAACCTGGTCAACTCACCAGGCCATCAACTCAGGTCTGCGCTCCTCTTCTGGGGAGGTGAAGAGGGAGGACCCTCCAGCTCCCCCTAGAGATTGGAGAATGCCACTGCACCGCCCTCCTGGCGGGGTGTTCTCTCCTTGGGTGGGATATGGCCTCCCAAACCCCTCTCTGCCTGCTGCCCGGTCCGGAGAGTTTCCCCAATAACAGGGGCACATCTGGGTGAACCTGCAAATGGAGGATTCTTGCAGAGTCCTCATCCCCACAGATCCTCTGTCTCAGGGCTCGCTAGCTTTATGTAGAAGTTGGTTCTCCCTTGGATCCACAGAGAACAAAGAGTGGGCTCAGCAATGTGGGAGTTTCTCAACTTGAAAATGATGGTGTGGTTCTTAGAGCTCTTTCCTTATTCTTGTAAGTTAAGAGATACAAAGCAAATTCTTATTTATTTTTTTCCCTGGACTCTTGAGAGCTCAACCCCCAGGACTTCTATCTTTTCATACTCCTCCTTTGAAGATGAGACTCTGTATCTCATTTTCTCCTCTCGCACCCAATTGCACACTTTGTTCGTAGAGTTTTGGGGGGAAGGTGAGACCCTTTGGCTTTCCCAGGGAGCTTAATGTGACATGAAGGATGGTCATGACCCGGTACGCATTCACAGATGACAACTTTGGCCACACAAGGGATGAGAGGGGAGGGCATGGGGTGGGATTGGAGAAGTAGGGTAATTTGAGATGGCCTGAGATCAAGTAGAAAGGAGTGAGTTGGGGCAGGATCAAGAGTAGGTTGGGGTACATGAATGGGGTAGGGAGAGGGGATAGGTGGTGGATGGGATGGGACAGGATTGAGTGAGCTATGGTGACTTGAGAGCTAGGATGTGAATATTCAACGGGTTGACTGGGATGGGATGAGATGGGGTGGGAATGTGTCAGAATAAGTTGGGATGGGACAGTATGGGGTGGGCGGGACGATTGGGAAATGATGGGTGGAGGTGAGATGCAGTGGGATGGCATGAGATGGGAGTGAGTCAGGATCTGTTGGGCGGTTTGGGTGGGGTGAGTTGGAATGTGAGACTGGGAGACGAGGTGGGGTTTTATAGCCAATTGAACAGAGGAAATGGGAATGGAGGGAACACACCAGGAATAGCTTTACCTGCTCCACATTCTTGTAGAATCCTCATCTTCCTCCCCAGGACTCCTTGAACTTGGGTCAGTTTCTTTCTTGCTTGAACTGTGATATCTCCGCAGACAAAAAGTCCTCATCAACCCTTGGTCCCAGAAACGGGACCAAAAATGCTGGAGGCTCCTCTCCCTGCTGTAAGGAGTCCTTCTCCAGGGAGAAGCTGGGGGTCCCATGTGGCCACCACCAGGAACCCTATCAGGGAAATATGCCTGGCACAAGCCAGGAGCACCAGGGCGGCTCATGTCAAGTCCAACATCAGAGAGAGGCGTCGTGCCTACCTTAGAGCCACTATGTTGGGGGCCCAGGGTGGAGTAGGGGTTTCCCTCCAGGGCCCTCCTCTGTTGGGGGATCTTCCCACTAGAAACTGCCTGCTACTTTCTATCTGTTTGTTTCTGTATTATTGGAAAATTTTAAACTGAATTGGTCTTTCCGGGGATGTGAATATTATCATTATAAGAAAGTTTTACGATGCTAAAAATAATGTATGTATAGTTCAATTACTGAGAGCACCCAATCACTCTTAGAAATTTCTTTGAGAATCTCCCGTGTGGTCTAGAGCAGAAAATAAGGGCTCATTTTGCAGCACAAGTAGCCTTCCTCCCTGCCAATGTCTAATTTATACTCAATTAAGTGCAATTATAATCCAGAAACCTCAAAAAATAGTATGTGTCCATCTTCTAGGTTTTCAAATAGAAAACAGAATAAATTCTCTTATTAAGTAACTCCATCTATTTATTGATTGAAAGTAAGCGAGTGTGACGGTTGTAACTTTAAAGGGAAAAAGCAGAGACTTTGAAATTTGAGATACAAGTGTATTATCAGAGAATGTGCAAGCATTTTGTGCAGAATGATTGATGGCCCCTTCTGAGATGAGCAAGTGTGGTAGAGTCGACTCAGGCCCCTGGAGCTTTGTCTTCAGGTTGCTGCTTGATCCTGCCCTTCCCCCACCCAGCCTGAGTCTCACTTCCTGCCTGCGGCCCCCATGGCCTCCTCCATCACCTTTTCAGGAGTTGGGGTCAGGGATGGAGAGAGGCTAGGAGATGGGGCTGATGTGTGGAATTGGCAATAAGAAAGAGGTGACAGTTGAATGGTTTCTTTTCAGTCCATGCTAAAATATTCTTAGCATGAAAACAGCCACCTTGATGATGGCATTCCCTCCTGCCAGGGACCTGTGTGGCCCTGCCCTCCTGGTCCCTGTCATGTGTGCAGTCCTAGAAGGGCTGACGTAGGGCAGATGCTCTGCTGGGAGGAAGGCCTTGTTTGGCCTGGGAGCCAGGAAGCCAGTCTTCTAGCCTGGGTCATGCCTCTGGCAACCTATGTGATCGGGAGTGAAACATTTCATCTTCCTGGGCCTCCATTTTCTCACCTGTAAAATGGGAAGAATAATACACACTTTGTCTATGCAATGATGAATTTGGATTAGCTCTTTAATCAACAAAACAAAAAAAGGAGCCAGAGAAGTTAGAATAGGACCAAAAAGGTTACTAGTCTAAGCCCCATCCATGGGAGATCTGGCCTGGGGGTTAGGTTGGCTTGGCTTTGCGTGGATGGGGAGCTCACCACCTCTGCCGACAGCCTGCCTGGCTATGCACCAGGGCTCAGGGGAGTGGGTGACAGAGGGAGGATTTGCTGAGCTTCTGGGCCCTGGTCCATTCTCACCCTCTGGTGGCCTGTGTGACTGCTCCCGAGAACTCCAACAGGAGGAAACAAGCCATCCCCATCCAGAGCCCATCAGACACACTGGTCGCCGCCTTCTCCCCACACGCCCACCCTCACCGAGAGCTGAGTGTGGGCGAAGTGCCTGCCGGGGCTGCCCTCTCACTGCCTAGCACATCCATCCAGGGCACAAGAGCGGAATGAGGCCTTTAACTCTAGCGAGATGAGAAGTCCCTGCTCTTAGGGGCCACTGGGACTCCCATCTCCTATGACATTTTGTTCTAAGAGGCATGGAAAGAGGACAGTGTTGCAGTGATGTTTCCCCAAATCTCCTGGAAGGCACAGTTGATGCGTTTTGTTTCCGGCTCCTTCCCCACCCAGGGGCATAACACTGAGCTGATCCTACTCTCAGCCCATAGCACTTTGCGATCCTCAGTCTGTGCGAGATTCCTCTCATTTTATTTAAAACTTTTTCTTCCCTTCATCCCTGATCCCAAGGCTGCTGTTGTGCTCCCAGTAGGTGCCCATTCTGCTGTGTGTGATATGTCTTGAAATCTGCATGGATCCTTATAAAATATGTAGAGTTGGTTGTATGTATATATGTTTTTAATTTCTATAAATGATACTGAACTATAAATTTCATCTGGTTTCTTACTTTATTTACTTGGCACCGTATTTTAAAGCTCTAGCCATGCTCCTTGTGTGTGTGCAGTGTGTGGTTTCTAACTGCTGCATTGCATGATGAGTTAGCATTCCTCACTATTCCTTCTATGTAAATATCCCCCTGGGGGGAGACCTCTGGGTGGTGGGCAGCTCCTCCCCGCCGCACTGCAAGGCCTGAAGGACATCTTGCACATGCTCTGTTTGGACCCCTGTGTGAGAATCACTTTGGGTGATACGAACGGAGGATTGGGATCCCTGAGTTAATACGTTAATTTTCTGTAATCTGCTATAGTGTTTTCCACTGGCTGTGGCAGGTCTCATTTCCTCTAAGATTTGTCTTCCCACATCTTCGTCTATACCCAGTATTAGCCACCTTTCTACTTTTGCCATTCTTCTGAGTGTAAAGTACCATCTCATTGTATTAATTTGCATTTCTCTGATTACTAGTAAATTTAAACATCTCTTATATGCTTGTTAGCTGTTTGAGCTCCTCTTTTTGTGAATTTTCTATTTATATTCTTTGCTCATTTTTAAATTGGATTTCGTGTCTTAAATTTAAAAAAAATTTTTTTGATTGATTTGAATAAGTTCTATTTAATAGTCCAGATAGCACCCTTTGGTAGTTTTAGGGTTCACGAATAACTTCTTCCAATCTTTCATCTGTCTATTTTGTTTATGTCATCTTTCTCTGGACAGAAATGCTTTGTTTAGATGTGGTAAGATCCATCAATGTTTTGGGGGAGGCGAAAGTCGAGACATGAGGATGTTGATGAGCTGGGGGGCAGGGTGGGGTCTCAGGCCCACCTGGGTCCACTTTCTTGGAGGGCTGGCTGTCTGTATGGAGGGCCTGGAGGAGACCCCAAGCCTTCCTCTCTACCCTGGACTCCTGTATTCCACAGATCTTTCTTTTGGTCCAAGGCCCTGTGTTTCTTGAAGTCCCCAGTTAAAGTACATATTAATTAATATGGATGGGTGCTCCAGCCAGAGGATGTGAGGGATTACTCAGCCCTTCAGCAGGCATTTGTTTCTGGAGTTCCCAGATGCGCTGGGACATAGGCAGGTTCCAGTGGTAAGTGTACACAGAGGGGCAACTGTGCACATGTTCGTGGCAACGTGATCCGCAGTCGCCAAATGGTGTTGGCAAGCCAGGTCCCTGTGGACGGACGAATGGATAAACAAAGTATGCTTGGTCCTTACGTGGAATATCTTTCAGCTTCAATAACAACAGAAATTCTGAACCTGCTACAGCACGGATGAACCTCTAGGACATTACGTTAAGTGAAAAGAAGAAGCCAGAAACAAAAGGACGAATGCTGCATGATTCCACTTGTGTGTGATGTTTAGAGCAGGCAAATTCATAGAGACAAAGAGTAGAATGGTGGTTGCTGGGGGCTGGGGGAGGGGAGATGGGGCGTTCAGTGTTTAATGGTCGCGGACTTTCAGTCTTGCAAGGTGAGTTCTGTGGGTGGGTGGTGATGATGGCAGCACGGCAATGCAATGTACCTAAGGCCACTAAACTATACACTTCAAAATGGTTAAGATGGTAAATTTTATGTTATGTGTATTTTATCACAATTTGAAAAAAAGAAGAATGGCAACTCTGCAGACTGCAGGGTCAGGGAAAGAGCTCGCAGGGAGCTGAGACCTGCAGGGTCAGCAGGAGTGAGCAGATTAAGAGGGCGAATAGGAAACGTCTTAGGACAGCAGAGGCTCATCCGCCAGGCTCTTGGTTGAGTGGGAGCGAGGTGTCCCCGGGTCTGGAGGAAGGCTGCCAACTGCCAAGAGCCACGAGGAGGCTGGAGGGTTTGGAGCAGGGGAGTGGCCCGATCGGCTTGGTGTCCAGAGGCACAGGGTGGGGGACAGTGAGGGCAGGGCGCCCTGGGGAAGGCAGGTCTCCGTGGGCACTCAGAGCCCCACCAGGAAGAGGTCGGCAAGGAGGGGTGAGGGGACCCTTTTCCTTCCACGCGCTGTCCACCCTGTGCCCCGTCCTCCCAGGGTGAGTAGACGGCTGCTGGAACTGTCAGAGTACCTGAAACCCACTCCGTAAATCGTGGATCGTAAATCACAGGTCTGTTCACCCTGTGGGAACATCACGAAACTTTCATCAAGAAAGAAAATGAAAATAGAAAATCTATCTGCTTGGGGCTGACTCAGCAGGTCGCTTGACGCTGCCAGTGGGGAGACCTGCTGCGTTCTCCCTCGTCCAGGCGTGTGTGCCTGTCACCATCGCGGTCCTTCTGCCTCTCCCCTTCCCTCTCCCTCCTCCACTTACCTCCCTCCTCCCTTTCTTCTGGGTCCCTCTTCTTCCCCAGGGACACCAGGACTCCTCATCCTCATTGTAGGGTCCTCCTCTCCACCCCCAGCCTCACCATCAGTTAGCGCCTTTCCTGACCTTTGACCTTGTGGCCTCCAGCCTCAGCGCCCCCAGGCCCCCCTCCCATGGCCTTCCCTTCAGCCAGGCTTCGCCCCAGCAGCTCTGCTAACAAGGAGAGTTTTTAAGGCTCTGGCTGCTCCATCTGCTTAGGACCAGTGGGCCGGTTCTTTTGAACATTCATGGTGTACCTAGTGCAGCGCCCCTAGGCTGGGATCCTGGATCCAAATGCCATTTCAAACCGAGCTCCCTCCTCCAAGGACAGTTACAAGCTGCCAAAGGCCCGGGGAGCTCTAAGCAAACAGAGGAGGGGGTGGGGGACCACAGGGAAGGCCTCATGGCTTCATTCAGAAGGTGCCAGCAGCTCATCAAGAGCGAGCAGAGGGGGACGCTATGGGGGGAGGATGTCTGGGGCAGAGCGAGGGGCCGGGGCAAAGGCTTAAACCCGCAAGCTGTGTTTGTGGGTAACCCCTTTGCATTCCCTGCTCCGTCAGCATCATCATCATCATCATCCTCCTCACGGGAGCTGCCCCTACTCAACACTCAGGCCCTGTGCTGCGTGAGAGCTGCACATTCCTCTCTTAAGCCTTGCTCCCAAGAATTTGGTCATTTCGCAGTTGAGGAAACTGAGGCTTAAGGAGATTAAGTTGCTTGCCCAAGACCACACAGCCAGGGAGGGGGAGAGCCTGGCTTTAAACCTCGTTTGGTTCCAGAGCCCATAGGCTTAATGAATGTACAGATTTCTCAGTTAAAAATGTAGATTCTGAGGCCCTCTCCTGATCTTCTTAACCAGAGTGTCTAGGAGCAAGGTGTGGGGATCTGTATCTTTGATGAGTTCTTCCTGCTCACCTGCTGATGGCCCAGTCTTAACCCCACCCAAGAATGACCAGAAGAAGATCTCATCCTCGATGGCTTTAGAGCCAAGGCTCTGTCTGCACCCGTCAGCCCACACTTCCTCATTTCCCTCCTCCTGCCCTTCGTTTAATAATTGGCCAGGACACTGCTGGGTGGCACCAGGACCTGTTCCCAGAGATGGTGGCAGCCCAGGGTGGTCACCAGAGTGACCAGATTTGTGTGGATGAGATTAGGCAGCCCCCAGAGGAGACTGGGAAAGCACTAGCCCGGGAGGCTGCATTAGTTCCTAAACTGCTTAAGGCACTTCACAAAAGGCGGGTGGTGAGGGCTGGCCTGACAGCTCCCAGCTCCGGAATCACTTAAGTCTTTCCTCTGGCCTGGGATTTGTTAGGTGAGAAATCAGGACATTCGAGGGAGTCTTATCCTCAACTTTTTTGGTGTACTAATTCCCATTATTCTAGATTTAATATTCTATGAAGTGCAGACACAAGGCACCAAAATGCCATTTTCTTTGGGTCTGTTGGTGGGGGCCGGCTGGCATTTTAGGACAGAGGGCTGCCTGGGGGTGGGGAATTCCAGAGGGTGGGGCCCAGGAGCTGGCATGGTGGGAGGACCCTGGCCCAGTGGAAGGGCATTTAGAGAGTCTGCAGTCCCTGGTAGATCCAAGGGGCTTTGCGGGGAGACTGAGGCAAATTGACAGTTATGCAAATAGGGGTGCTAAGGTGGGAAGTACAGAGACACTGGGAGACCCAGGGACAGCATTCATTCATTTATTAAGCCATTCTTTGAGTTTCATTCATTCCTTGGGTTTCAGGAAGTGAGGTAGGGACTATTAGATAAATGCCTGGTGGGGAAAAAGTTTTCATGATCAGATGAGTTTGGGAAGCATGAGGCCCTTCGTTTTTAATGTGAGGTCCAAGGCCTTGCCAGGAAGCTTCTTAGAAAAGCAGCCTCTCAGACTCCACACCCCACCTACTGGATCTGTGTTTTAACAAGATCCCAGGTGATCGTGTCTCTGTGAGAGTCTGAGAAGTACTAGGTGATGCATTCTCTGAGCACAAACTTGGAGTAAGGCCTGCCCAGGGCGAATTCTGGCTCTAGTTCATTCTTGGCCTCAGTTGTCACATTCATAAAATGGAGCAAAAGTCCTGACCTGGAAGTCATGCTTGCAGAGGTCCGTGCTTGCAGAGTGCCTGGCTCAGAGCACGCAGCTCTCCTGCCCCCTGTAGCGAGTCTATACCCCAGCGAAGGAGGGTTTATTACAGCTGTGTCCCCAGCACCTAGGACAGTGCCTGCAGCATGGCAGATGCTCAATATATTGTGAGTGAATGAATGAGTAAATGCATAAATGCTCATCAAGTGGCTGTCAGATCAAACTGAACACCCTGGTGGCTGCTTTCTGGGGCAGCAAAAATACAGTGAGGTTTTCCTTTCTGTTTTCTGTTGCCACACCAAATGATGGCAGATTTCACAGGATGAAGGATTGCTGAGAGGCTGGGCCAGGGAGTGGTGGAAATTTTTGATACGGAGCAGTGAGATAGCTGGTCTGTGTCAGCCTGTGTTTCAGGAGAATTCAGTTATTGCTGAAATCTTTGGTTTGGAAGCCATTGTTAAAATTAAATCGTATGGGAGATGTTAGTCATCAACACCTTAGTAAGAATGAGCCCATCAGTCTGAAAAGAGTAGGATCATTTAGGGTGGTAAGAGGGTAGACTTCTGTGGATCTGAACCTACCCAGTGTCTGTGGGCCTCAGATTTTGAAGCTAGAAGTCCATCCGACCCTACCCTACACCCATCTTTCCTCTTTCTCCAGCCCTTGTTGGCACCTCCCACTCAGCTCAGTCCCTGGTGTGTCCTGTCCTGACTCTTGACCGCACGCTCCATCCTGGGACCATTCTTATTTCTGGGGTAGCTTCACTCACTCACTCTACTGAACAACCTTGTTTCCTGCTTCATAGAAAGGGTGATGCTAAAGGAAACAGCTGCGTGAACCTTGCAGCCAAATCTGTGCAGGAGGCGCTGAGGACGCTGTACCTTGTGTGGCCCAGGAACGCCACTGTCATAGTTGGTGCCCCCGTGCCCATTTCTCCAGCCCTGCTCTCCCCTCTGTTACCTTCCCCATGCACATGCTTCGCTTGCATCTTAAAATACACTGAAAACCAGCCCTTCCCCTGACTCTGCACCCCCTTTTGGCTGTCACCCTGTCTCTCTCCTTTCCTCCCCAGCCATGCTTCTCGACTTGGTGTCTGCCAATTCATTTCTTAGCGGCTGTCATCTGGCTTCCACCCTCCCCATTCCAGGGGAAGTGCTCCAGCCCGGGGCACCGCGTGACTTCCTATTTACCAAATCCAAGTGTGTCTCCTGGCTCCTGGACCTGCCGCAGCCCGGCCACAGCCCGCCGCTGGCCTTCTGACTGTCCTCTCCCCTCGCTTCCGCTCGTCAGCATCTGACACTGCTCATCACTGCTCCCCATGTAAAATTTGCTTTAATATTGGTGCTTCCAGGTCTTTGGCCTTGGCCTTCTCTTTTAATTCATCTCATTCCCTCCTATGGCTTTCATGCCACTATCCATGTGCTGCTAATCTCCGTAGTTAGGTCTTCCGTCAAGACTCTGCACGTGAATTGTGGCCCCACACACCACCCACGGCCCCCACGGCCAGGATGCCGCAAACCAGATTCTTCCTTCCCATTGTCGCTGATGTGACTCTCTCCCACCCCCAGCAATTCTACCACCCCGAACTCTTTGAATTTTCACCACCCCACCCCCACAAATTATTCCACTAGTTATGCATTTTCCTAAGCCAGAAACCTGCGGAATGATCCTTCGATTCCACACCCATCCATTCCCTTTCACTAACCAAATCTTGGGGGCTTCTGCCTCTCAAACGGTTCCCACACCTTCTCCTGCGTCTTTGCTGGCGGCTTGGAACTCGGCCCTTTTCTCTGGGGTGGATGGAGCACAATAATGCAACTGCGGCAGCCACGGCGTGGACTCCCACATCGGAACTGGCTTCCTCCACCTGGCGGTTCATGCTCCAGCCAGGCAGATGTAGGGGCTCACTCCCTGGGGTGGAAGGGGACGGGCACGACAAGGGTCAGCGAGAGGTCGGTAGCCCTTGAAGAAGTGGCAAAGAGTCTGAGCTCTTAGGGTGACAGGGGCCTTGGAAGGTGTTTAAACTGATGAGCCACTAACACGCCCCCCTTCTGGGGCTGCGGCAGATGGGGAAAAGGCAAAGAAGAGTGGTCAGAGGGAGGGGAAGGGACGGATTCGCTCATCAATGGCTGGACGTGTGCCTGGTACTCTGGGAAGCACAGGTCTTTTCATGTATCACGTTGAAGGGCTGGCCTGGGGCTGGCTGGGGCTGCCCACCTCCTCCCACTGTATGCGGACATCCTGGGCATCGAACACTCAGAACGACTGCAGGATCGGGGCTGGTGCCGGGTCTCTGCTGCACCCTCCGCGTCCACTTTCCCGGGCAGCTCTGGGCACTCAAATGACGGGCTTGCTCTACCCACTCGTTTCAGGTAGAACAGGGAGTGTTGGTGCCCTCTGAGCCCTCCCTAGCATGGGCAGAAAGGAAGTCCCACCCCCCCCTGCTGAGACTGCCCTGGGTGGGGGGCAAGACTCCTAAACATCTCTCCCCCCCCCCTCCCTCCAAGCAACCCAACTTTGTGATGGCGAGCCATGCTCTCCCATTCTCTTGAGTTCCTCCCAAGGAGCTTGTGTTTTAAGGCACCGTTTCCACGGGACTGCATTTGTTAAGAGGGGCATAGATTCCTTTGCCCATGTCTATTTCCATGTTTTCAGGTCTGTTGGCACAGAGCAGCTCTCTCCCCAAATCCCACCCACCCTGCAGTAATTACACAGGGAGACTCAGCCAAGGGCCAGGGACAAGGTTCACTAGAGTTCCCAGCTTCATTCAGATCTGCCCCTCGAGCAGCGAGAGGGCGAAGCCACGTCCAAGTGAGGCAGGCGTCACTCACACAAGTAGAGATGTGGCCTTCTTTCTACCTTTCTGCCATCCTGTTATGGAGCCCAGCCCCTGCTGGCACCTTCTTGTGGCCCTGCCCTTCCTTTATTCCCCATATATTGTCTGCGCTGAGGCAGTGAGTTGTCTACCGTCCTTCCCTGGGTGGCTCTGTTCTCTGGCCCTGGGAAAAGGTATTCTCTTGGGACCTCATTCTTATTCCCTTTGTCTAGGATCGAGGCTACCCTCATTCATTCCCCAAATGCACCTCATTTCAATTTCCTCTTTCAAAGCAGCAGGCAGCCTTGCCAAGGGGCTAAAGTTTCTCATGCAGTCAGCAGAGGGGCTGGGGAAACCAACATCCCTTAATTGGCAAGACCGGGGTCCCCGGAGGGCCACAGCTCAGTCCCACCAATCAGAACGGACAAAGGGCAGCGTGACCTCACTGATTGGGAATAGTTCCAGCCTGAAGCAGACACTTGGCATTTATTTGGCCTGTGCATTTTGATTGTGGATAAATGCAGTTTCTGTTAGGCCCTTTGAAATATTGGAAATAGCTCACAAACTCTCATTACTGGCTCTGAAGACCCACGGGGGTCTGGGAACCCCAGGCAGGGAACACCATACGTGTCCGATTTCTCCTCTGCATCTCCCCCCTTCCCCCAGTGCTTTTCTTGCTCTCTCAAGTCTGGGACGAAGTAAGTGAAAAACACAAGAGGAGTCCAATGGAGAGATCAAAATGTCAGCTTTATTAGCAATACAGCTCATTGGAGAACATGGCATTGAATATGTGGCCAAAGTGACTTGTTAATACATCACTCTTGAACTGGAGAAACTCACCCACCCATTCGCCAGCCTGCTGGGTAAGCTTAGGGAGGTGTGAGGCAGTCAGGGCTGAGCTAAGCGTGCCAAGTTCTTCCCCCAGATGATATCTGGACAAGTCACTCCTCCAGGATAAGGAGGAAGTGACGGGTTAGAGAGAGACTGGAACGCATGTGCCTCTGGCACTTGGCCCTCTGGGGCATGGAGTAGGCATTCCCTCCCCTCCGGGCAGACACGTGTGGGACGAGAGTGTTCTCTCCTGACACTGCAGGTTGCACTGCCTGCAGCAGAGGGTGGCTGGGGCAGGGGGAGGCGTGGCAGGAGGGCCACCCACCTTGGGCTACGCTGTAGATGCCAGCCAGCCTTGGAGGTTTCTCGAAGCCGTTAGCAGGCTGGGAGGAGATGTTGACTAAGACATTGATCATCTGGCCCGCTTATCTCTGTGACATATTTAAATAAGAAAATAAATTGTTCATTTTTCTTTTCCCTTCATTGTCCCCTGGAATAGTAAATGGAGAATGTGTTCCAACCAGGTGAATTATTAGGAAATGGGACCACTGTTTAAAATGCAGCAGCTCTGGCGTCAGACCTCATTCTCCTTGGTTAACTCCTTGATAGAAACTGATGTGAGATTAGGGCCGGGCACCGTGCATTTGCTTTGCAGATGAGGGGCCAGCACTGAGCAAGTACCTGGAGATGACAGAGGAGTCACCAGCATAAGGCAGTAGTGGTGACAAGCCCTTTCCTTCTTTCCTCCCCCCTCTTTCCTTCCTTCCCTCCCTCCCTTCTTTCCTTACTCCTTTTTGCCTCCCCTCCACGCATCCAACCATCCATGCACCCATTTAACCAAGTTCTGTTGAGCTCCCACTTTGTCCCAGGCACCGTGCAGGGTTCTAGGATGTAGAGCTGGTGACATGCATGGCATCTGTCCCCCCACCCAAGCTTTCATTCTTCCTAATACATCACCTCTGGGGTGGATGGATAATTGAACAGATAATCCACATGCAATGTGATGAACATCACAGTAGGGTTTAGCTCAGGACTAGGATGGGGATTATGGGAGCACAGGGGAAGGGCGGGAAGCCAGTGGGGGCTATCAGGGACGACGTACTGAAAGAGGTGATGTTTAAACTGATACCTGGAGGTTTGGCGGGAGTTAGTCTGGAAAAGACAGAGAAGAGTCAATCACAGCTTCTTTCCCTGGTAGCTGTTGTTGGTACTGGCCCGGGAGGCTGCTGCTCTGGGGTGAGCATGCACTGGGACCATGGGGTGCCTGTCACATTCTGACTCCGATTATGTTGGGCACATAGCTGTACCCAGGCACTGTGCTACATGTTTCATAAGCATTTTCACACTCCATGGGCCCCAGACCCCACTGAGGTAGGTAGTGTAGTCATTCCCATTTTATAGACGTAGAAACTGAGGTTTGATGGAGTGAGATGACTTGCACAAAGATCACACAGTAGGGAAGGGATGGAGCTGGGACTGTCACTACCACATATCACCACCCATGCAGAGTCTCTTGATAGTGTTTTTACTATCTAGTGTATTTACTACTGTTTTCACTGTGGCACACCACACAGGAGTCCTAGACCAAGTCCAGCACTGGAATAATCACAAACCATTTCTATACTAATAGCAGCGATAATATTGTCTTCACGTATTGTCCTGCTATGAGCCTCTGTGCAAAAGCATTTTATATACACCATCTAATATAAGCCTTAAAACACACCTATAAGATACTTGGCATTATTATCCCCATTTTGCAGATGGGCAAACTGAGGCTCAGTAATGTTAAGTAATGGCACGAGATCACACATGATTGGTAAATGTTGGAGCTACATCCAGGGCTGCCGGACTCCACAGCCCATGCTGCTGAGCGGAACATTATTTACTTCCTCCTCTGCAATTCCACACAAGAAAATGGAGAGAAGGGGCCGTGCTCATCTAACATCACTCCCTGCGCATGATCCTGCCGCTTTCCAGGCCTAAGTTTTCCCATCTGCATAAAGGGGGCAATGCTTTTTCCTGCCTTGAATAGAGGTGGGGGCAGGCTCACCGGGACCTTGCAAAGGCTGGATGCCACTGGGCTTGGAGGGTGCTTGCCCCTGAACTTCAGGACTTCCTCTCCTGGGGGGCCAGGTGACCTCCTGCGAGGAGACTGAGGGGGCAGAGAAGAGCCACTTCTGGGCCTCGGCTCCAGGGACAGGTTGTCTGATTCCATTGTGCAGATCCCTGGCCTCTGGCTGTGCCCCCGGTTCACTCGCGGTCGTCAGCTGTGGAGAGATGAGAACGGATTGGAGGTGGAGAGGGCAGCTGGGACAGGATGACCCCTGGCTCTTTCCTGAAGGCCACAGTGGCAAAAAGCAGGCTCAGAGAAGCTGCTCAGGGACACGTCGTGACTCACACACTTTGTGGACCTTCACAGGCCCGGCCCTGGACAGTGGTCCAAAGGCAGACAGACCCCGTCTCCCCCGAGAGGAGCTCACAGCTTTCGTTCCCCGGGGAGAGGGGTGCACACGTGGGAACAGTCACTGGGCAGCATGGCGCCCAGACACCTGGCAGTCATCCTCCATGCTGCTGTTTCTCTCTTTCCCTCTCCCCACGTCAAGCTGTGAGCAAATCCTGTTGGCTCTGCCTTCAGCATAGATCCAGGGTCCCAGCCTCACGCCCCTGCCCCCAAGCCCTGTGGAGTCCATCATCTGCTTTTGCCTAGACCCCGCAGGGGCCCCTCCCTGGCTTCCCTCCTTCCGTTCTTGCTTCTTGCCATTTTTGCTCCAGCCCAGCAGCTGGAGAGCTGTGGACATCGCTGGGCGGATCATCCATCCCTCTGCTCGGAAGTGGCCCCCATTCAGAAATAAGGCAGGGTCCCGGCCGTGTTCTCCCCCCAGGCTTTCTTCCTGACCCCATGCCCCCTGAGACCCGCCCTGACTGACCCTGCCCGGCCAGGGACTTCCCTGCTGTTCCTCACACACACAGGGCAGACTGCTCTTGGTGCCCTTAGATAGATTTGGGGCTCGGCCGTCCCCCAGGGAGCCGCTGGGCCAAGCCCGTCACTTTCCCCGACTCTTGCTCTCATGTCACCACCTTGGAGAGGCCTCCCCAGCGCCCTCATCCCCAGCGATGCCTTCCCTCCTTATTTTGCCTGCGGTCCCTTCTCAGTCCCAGTGACCACCCACATGTATATATGCTTTTAAAAAAAATGTCCTGCCTGGCTCCCCAAGTAGGTCCCAGGAGGGGCTTGTCTGCTTTGCTGTCTGTGGTTTGCCCAGCTCCTGGCACAGCATCTTACAGAGTAGGGGCTCAGAGAACATTTAGGGAAATTCAGTCAATGGATGTAGAGCGAGAACCAGGACTCGTGGGAACCCAGAAGATGAAGCAAACGGTTTGCATATGTGTGCGTGTATGTGTGTGTGTGTGTGTGTGTGTGTGCGTGTATATGTGTGTACGTGGGGGTGGGGTCACTCTCGGGTGTGGGATGTTTGAGGTGGGGCCTAAAGGTAAAGCAGGCAATTTTCAGGGGCAGAAAGGAGAGGAAGGTATCCCAGGAAGAGGGATTCTCAGACCCTCCAAATTGCAAAGGGCCTGGTATTCAGCGGGGCAGATGAGAAGTTCCGTGTGTGTCTGTGTCCCGGCTGGGGCTGCAGGGAGTGAGCTTGGAGAGGGGCAGGTCGTAGAGGAGGGGGAGCATGTGGTCACTGGTTGGGAAGTGATCATGAGCATGGACACTGGAATCAGCCCAGCCGGTTCAAATCCCAGCCATGTAGGAAAAACTTGTAAGTCACCGCTGGAGGTGGCTTAGGACCTCAGAGAACAGTATTGTTCTCTGTTCTGTGTTCTCTGAAGCCCAGATTGGAGATTCAGAGAGACCGAGGCTTAACTCCTGGCCCTGCTCAGTACGAGCCTGTGGAAGAGACTCAGCCATCTCTTCCGGCCTCAGTTCTCCATCTCTAAAAAGAGAACGATAGTGCGTAATATACAGAGTCTTCATCACGACGCAGAGAGGTGATGCACACGACACGCTTACCTAGGCCTGGCCTGGTACTCCGTCATGGTTGCCAAGGTGACGGGCCTGCTGAATCCAGTGAGATCAGAGGCACTGGGAGAAAACTTGTCTTTACGCCCTTGGAGGGGCCGCAGGTGTTCTCTAGCCGTTTACTGGGCGCTTGCCTGCAAGGGGCCCCGGCCTTGCTCAGAGCCTGCACCCAGCACGCGGTCCTCCTCCGGCCCCATGCAGGGCCGCACTGCCTCCAGCTGCTGCCCTTGGAGTCTTCTGTCTGGAGGGTTCTCGCCCCTTTCACTTCCATAACCATGGCTCAAGTTTCAATTCCTTGGAGAAGCCCTCCTAGACCCCCCAGTCTAGGTCTTTCTCACAGCATTATGTTTCTTGCCTTTGGATAGCTTATCTCAGTTGATAGCTGGATATTGATCAAAGCCCTTCATTTATTGTAACCCATCTCCCTCTCGGGACCGCCAGCTTCAGCAGGGCGGGAACTCTGGCTGGCTTTGCTTATCATCCTGTCTCTGGACCACGGACAGTCCCTGGCACATAGTAGGTCCTTAGTTAATATGATGAGTGACCGGGGACGGTGGAAGGACACGCACAACTCTAGGGACATCGCCTTATCCCGTCCCTTCCCTGCAAGACTGGGAGGACTGAGGGAGTCGCCTTAGCCGTGAAGCGCACAGTGTCGGGAGGGACGGCAGTTCTTTTCGTGTTTATAGCAGCAACAATGTCGGCGATAAATAACACACACTCAGCGCCCCAGTCTGGGTGCTGAGGACTCTGCAGACATTACTTCATTTGATTGAAACATCACGCTTATTGAGAAAAGCAAGATGCTGAAAAGTGCGCGTAAGATGATCCAATTTTTAAAAGACAGACAACGCCAACCCCCTGCTGTATATGCAAATGTGCGCACGTGGGTATGTAAGTTCACGTCCCTGTCTTAGTCTGTTTTCTGTTGCTTCTAACAGCATTACCATAAACTCCTGAAGCTTATAACACAATTACCGCAACATTTCTGCTGCTCCTAACAGAATTACCACAAAACTCTGAAGAACAAAATCACCTGAAGCTGCGTAATTTATAAAGAAAAGGAATTTATTTCTTACACTTAGGGAGACTGAAAAGCCCCAGGTGGAGGAGCCACAGCAGGTGAGGGCTTCGTGCTGCCGCGGGCTCTCTGCAGAGTTCCGAGGTGGCGCAGGGTGACACGTGGCGAGCGGGCAGAGGGTGCTAGCTCATGTCTCTCTTCCTCTTCTTGTAAAGCCACCGGTTCCCCTCCCATGATAGCCCATTAATCCATTAATCCACTAATCCATGAATGGATTAATCCATTTAAAGGGGCAGAGCCTTCACGATCCAATCACCTCTTGAAGGCCCCACCTCTCAACACTGCCACGTTGGGGATTAAATTTCAACACAGATTTGGAGGTGACAGACACTCAAACCACAGCAGTTTGTATATGGTTTTATGAGCAAGAAGAAACTTAGGGAAAGATGCAAACTAGATTTTAATATAGGTTACCTGGAGTGCCTGTTGATTAGTGGGCCGTGTGGGTAGGTGGGGAGGAAGAGGAAGCCTAAGTGTCAAAAGGAAAAGTGAAAAAAGTAAAATAGCACTAAGATCCCAGCGTGCACGAGAGGATCATATTTATGCACTTGTGCAAGGTTATATACGAATGTGTATGCAAGGAGAAATAGAAAAGTTGTTCCAGAATAAAGTACTGTCTGCTGGCAAGGGTGCAGTGTGGTGGGCACTTTCGTACACTGCCTGTAGGGTGTAAATGGATACAAACTTTCTGGAAAGCAACTTGGCAATGCATTATCAACAGCCTTTAAAATATTCATATAGTTGGACTCAGTATTCTGTTTCAAAGAATTTACCCTAAAGAAATAACTAGAGATGCATTCAACCATTTATGTATAAGATGTATAGCAGTATTTATTATACAGGGGAAAAATGGAAACAAAAAAAGTAGCCAACAGTAACAGAAAGGTTAAACAAACTGTTGCGTCAAAAATTATGCTGAAATCTCTTGACACTCCTGTAGATCTGGATGCTCTTATTATCTACATTTTACAGATGGAGGAAACAGAGGCTCAGGGAGGAGAGATAAGTTGGCCACAGTAACCGCAAGTAAGTGGTGCAGCAGGATTTGGACCACTATGTATTTGCAAAGACATGAGAATACCCACCTTAACGATAGGTTTGTGATCAAAGTAAACATCTACTGCTCAAATCCCTCTCCTGGAGGAAATTGCACGGCTCAACATACAACATACGTACCCCAAACCCTTAAACCTCGATCTGGTACCTGCTCGACCATAGTGTGTCCCCCAGAGGGATCCCCAGAGGGATCATCAAAGTGACTTCACTTTCTTTTAAATGAAATAATATACAGAAAGCCTTTAGCCAGCACCTGACACTGAGTTAACACTCAGTAAATACCGTAACTTATGATTTGCATGATCAGTTTTTCTTGGTTAGAGAATCTGAAAAATAGGACGTTTTCTTGCCTATCGTTCTGATTTGTGCTCCCCAGATTAGCTTGGAAATTGTCCTCTTAATGGTAATTTGTTGCAGTGGAAAGAGCCAAAGCTTTGGAGTCAGATTTGGGTTTGAATTCTCGTACTCCCTTTTAGCAGCTGTGTGATTTTAGACAAATTACTTAACCTCTCTGAACCTCAGTTTTTCCTCTGAGACTCTTTGCCTGACTCAGAGAATTGAAGTGAAGATGAAATTAGGTGTCAAAAGAAAGCACCTAATATAGTCCCTGTGTTGTAGGAGGTGTTTATTACATGATAGGCTGCTTCCCTTCCCGATTAGAAGGCACATTCTTCAATTGATGCCTTGCTGAGCGGCACTGGGTTGTGAATGATTTTAGGCCAGGCTGGACCAAGCCAGACCAGGGTGTAAACTGGGCCGGGGCACTGACATCTTGGCTGGGACATCACTGCAGGCTAGAAGTCGAAGGGAGGGGAGTGAAGGAGGGAAAGGAGTATCTTGTGACCTGGGCCCAGGATGGATTCTGAGGGTGACAGGCTAGTTTTGAGTGTCATGTTTTTACTCTGTTAGCACCGAGAAGCCCCAACTGGTCGGAGACCAGTGGGAGAATCTGTTGCACAAAAGGAAGAGGAATTGGAGTTTGGATAAAGACTTGCTGCTGAGAATGCTCAGATATTTCCTGGGTGAAAAGAGCTCAGTGGGCTTTGGGGAAAGTAGCAGAGTTTCAATCACTTTTTTTCCTTGTAAAGTCATTAGACCTTGTTTGCCCCAGTGTCTTCACCTCCAGATGCATAACGAAGTCCAGGCTCTGGGGTGGGAAGAGGAGATGCAATTGTTGTATAGATGGGTGGATGGGATGGATAGCTAGATAGGATTGATGGGTGTTTGGGAGGGATGAATAGATGGACGTGTGTATAGAAGGATGGATGAATCCATGGATGACTAGGATGGAAGGATTTGGTTGATTGAGCTGGTAAAGTGGATGAATAGATGGGATAGATAGGATGGAGTGAATGAATAAGTGAAAGGAGAAGTGTAAGGGTGAATGGGCAGATGGAAGGATTGGCTTAATAGAGATTACAGTGATGAAATGGAATGGCTGAATGAAAGGACTGATGGAATGGATGACCAATAGATTCATGGGATGGGTAGACTCATGGGTGTTTGTACAGATGAATGGACAAAAGAAAGGATGGGTAGAGGGAAGGATGATTGAATAATGGATGGATCACAGTTTTCATAATTTGTTGCTCAAGCAAACCCATTTGGAGACTGGCTGGTCAAAAATGGTGAACTAGAAAATAAAACATATTACCTTCTTAGAAGGAATTCCTGGATATAGGAGCCTGGACTCCTCTGATCAATTTCCACGATGTCCGTAATGAAAACTCTTGGTACCTCAGGCCTGGAACCTCAACGTACAGACCGCGTTCACATGGCTTTGTGGAAACAGACTGTGCCTGTCCTAATGCACCAACAGTCTCTATTAACTCTGAACCAAAAATATGGGATATGTCCACACTGGTGTTCACACTCACATATAATATGCAAAGGAGACCACCTGTTCACACTCTGCTTGGGACCGAATGCGACTCAGTGGTTCACAGTCCACAGCACGTGCAATTGGGTGGGATGAACCTACAGGAAGGAAAATCTGGAGGCTCAAGAGTCTTTGCCTTGTTTAATGGATGTGAGTTTTTTCCTTTGTTAAACAAGTAATTTATTTTGAAAGCCACCAGTTCAGCGAGATTTTCAGAGATTTTAGTTTTTCTTTACCAAAGCAACCTGTGTGACTGAGGATAAAGCCCAGAAGAGCCCTCCAAGCTTCTCGGCCGGGGCCGGAATGGTCTCCAGCATGCAGTTACCTAAATGACCTCATTTCCCTCCCCTTCCAGCCATGCCTCTCTCGCGCGCTTGCTCTTTCTCTTTCCTTTAAGTTTAATTAGTTATAACTACTTTTTAATTACTATAAAAGTAATAATGCTCAGGGCCAAAATTCAAATGGCAGAGAAGAGCATATGGTGAAAAAAAGCCCTTTTCCCCACCGCAGAGCCCAGTCCTACTAATAGTTTCTTTGGAATTATTCCAGAACATTTCAAAACATATAAGAAAGTAGACATACAACACAAATTCTTTGTATTTCACCAAATGGGATCATTCCAGATATGTCACATGTATTACTCTGCAGCGTGCTTTTTTCTCTATGCAATGGCTCCTATGCATCTTTCTGGGTAGGCGTGTGTAGGTGCATTTCGTTCTCCTTAGTGGCTATATATTATTCCCTAAGTTACCATAAATTAGTGAAATAGTTCTTTATTTTGGGGGCTTTTGCTAGATTTTGGCTATTCCAAACAATACCACAGCAAAATAATCGCATGTGTGTGTGTGTGAATGATTTCAACATAAGTAAACATGTCTATAGAATGGATTTGTTGTCTCAAAGGGGTTATGCATTTATGCTGGTAAAAATGCCAAATCGCATTAATTTAAATATTGCCAATGGTGTTTGAGAGTTCTTGGTAACGCTACATCAGAGTCACCTGCAGGGCTTGTTAAAATACAGATTATTGGGCCCCTAGAGTTTCTGATTCAGGTCTGGGGTTGAGTAGGTTTTCAGTAGAGTAGGTTTGGGATGAATGTGATAATTTTTTATTTCCAACAAGTTCCCAGGTGATGCTAATGTGTTGGTCCAGGAACCACTGCTCTATCCCTTTACAACAACTTTTTAAAAACTTGCCAATCTGATAGGTATCAGAAAGAGATCTCTTTACTGTATTTCTTTAATATTAACTGAAACTAGGAATTTTTCATATTTCTCAGTCATCTGTATCTTTTTTTCCCTAAAAGTAATTTGTTCATGTACCATGCTCATTATCTTTTTCTTTTCTTTCTTTATTTTTTAAAATTTTTTTTTATTTTTTAATTTTGAGACAGAGTCTTACTCTTGTCACCCAGGCTGGAGTGCAGTGGCACGATCATAGCTCACTGTAGCCTTGAAATCCTGGGCTCAAGCGATCTTCCGACCTCAACCTCCTAAGTAGCTGAGACTATAGGTGTACACCACCATACCCAGCTAATTCTTTTTTTTGTATAAATAGGGTCTCTCTATGTTGCCCAGGCTGGTCTCAAACACTGGGCCTCAAGCGATCTTTCTACTTTGGCTTCCCCAAATGCTGGGATTACAGGTGTGAGCCTCCACGCCCAGCCCTTTGCTCATTTCCTATGGCATTGTTCACATTTTCTTATTGATTTGTAAGAATTCCTTGCATAGGAAAGATGAATAACATGGCAAATCATTTTTCCAGTTTGGACCTTGTCTTTAGACTCTGTTGTATCTTTATTTTATCTTGTTTTTTTTTTTTTTTTTTTTACAAATAGAGGTTCTACCTATTTATGTGATCAAATTTGCCTAGGTTTTGGCTTTCCAGTTCTGTGCCATACTTAGAGAAAGACCTTTCCCACTTTAAGATTGTATAAAAATTAACAATGAGTGTGTCTCAATGCCTCTTTTTTTATATCTAATCTAAAATAAGACAGCAAATGTTACTGTGATGATATATTAATAGTAATTACTTATGTGGAAATTAAAATATTAAGTTTTCACATTTCTGAATTAACCTGAAGGGATCTTTGCAGCCTTTTTATCCCCTTGGCTATGAAAGAGAAAAGAAACTCCCATTTGATGATCTTCCTCTCTTCAGGCTATGCTGTGATGAGATTTAAAAAAGAGTTTGAAGTTTGAGGGCAAAGTGTGTGGGCTGTTTTCAGGCAAACAGATGTTCCTGAAGTGGTGGAGGCACGGAGAGAACCGTGGTGGCCACAAGCGTGAGGCGGCCTGGCAGACGAACTCCCTCCCCTGTCTGCCTGTCTGGCTGCCAGAGCTGCATGGCCTTTTGTATTTACGCTCCCTGTCCCTGGGCATGCGCTCTTCGACTAAGCTGGAAGCCTACCACTGGGGAGGAGGACCGGGGATCGGGAGTTGTGAAACATAGCCTTTTGCACAATTCCGTCATCATGGGCCGACTAAATTCATGCAACCCCGGTGGTTTTGCAAGCCTTGCTTTTCTATGATGCAGACAACTTCAAGTACAGAGTGCTGTGCTAGACGCTTGGACAGCTGTACCAGCCCGGGAGGAACTGGCAGTCTAGTGGACAACTAGATATGGAAACAAGTGATATTTTTAAAAAGGGAGAGAGGTGCTAATAGAAGGTGCTAGACTGTACAAGGACAGGGACCATGTCTCACCTGTCATTTTGTCCTGGGACCTAGCACAGGGCCTTGACACTGAGGTGCTCAGCCAATGCTTGGTGATTGAATGAATGAGTTGGAGGGCAGTGTTAGCCAAGATTTCCCAGAGAAATAGAATATGGATACACACACACATGCATACATGTGCACACCCACACACACTCACATATATGAGAGAAGATTTATTATGGGAATTGGCTCGTGATTATGAAGGCTGAAAAGTCCCATGACACGGCGTCTGCAAGCTGGACTCCCTGGAAAGCTGGTTGGGAATTCAGTCTGAGTCTGCAGGCTTGAGGAAGGGCGCGTGGGGGTTAGGGGTAGGAAGGAAAGCTGATGTAAGTTCTGGAGTCTGGAGGCCCAAAATCTAAGAGCTGTGATGCTCTGATGTCCTAGGGCAGGAGAATGTCCCAGCTTAAGGAGAGAGAGAGCAAGAGTGTGCGCATGAGAGCATTTGCCTTTCCTCTGCCTTCTTGTTCTATCTGCTCCCTCGGTGGGTTGGACAAGGCCCGGCCACATTGGCGAGGGCTGCTGTGCTCTGCTTGGTCTGCTGACTCAGTGCACACCCAGACATGGTGTTCTACCAGCTATATGGGCATCCCTTAACCCAGTCACGCTGACACAGGAGCAGAGGGGAGGGAGCAAGTGATCCTGCCTGGGGAGGATAAAGTGGAGGGGATATTCCAGTCTCAATGGGAAGAAGGAGGGTGACAGAGATGTGAGTACTAAGCAAGATGGGCTCTAGGGGTACCCCCACTACCCACCAGGACTCGGGATGAGTCCTGCAATATCAGGTGGCAAGGGTGAAGGTGGGGGCTTTTTTATTAGGGAAAAGGAAAGCTGACAAAGTCAGCGCCAGCAGGTGGGGGTGGCTGGTCTCCCCCTCTCCCTTATGCCCCCACGAGGGGTGTGCTGGGGCCGTGGCACTCTGCTGACATTCAGTCTGGGTCTGTGCTCCAGAGGAGGGTCCTCACCCCTCCCCAGTCATTGCTTCTCCTCCTTGCAAATCGAGCGTGGGAGCCTCATTCTCAGTGAGGGCACACGCAAGCTGCTTCGGTGCAGGCTGTTTATAGGAATTGGCTAGGAGGTCAGCTGTCTCGTGCGTGGGGAATTCCTGGCCTTGGGAGTTTGGAGTCCCCTTTGTCTGGGGAAGCTGAGCTTGAGTGCCCCTGGCCCCTGCTCATGGTTCAGGCGAGCCATCGTGAGCCCTGCGAGATATTTTCCACGGATCCAACCCTTGCATCACAGGGGGGAAGGGTATTCCGGGCTGAGTGGTGAGATGGTGCAAAGACTGAGAGGTGTGCCTCTGGATGGGAGCTCGAAGAACCCCCTGATTGGACACTCCAGCCTTGGCTCATTTGCAAACCAGAAGGGAATTTTATGCCTGAGAAGGAATGAGCAGCTTGGTGACGGTGGGCCCATGGAGCCCCACTCTGGGCCACCTTCCCAGGAGGCCTGGGCCTGGAGGCCGTGGGCCAGTGTGAGTCTGTGGCTTCAGCCTGCCCTCCACTTCCTGTGGTTCTTGGTGGTGGGCAAGGCCCCCCTCAAGCTGGGCGCCTGGAGTGAGTTGACGGAGAAGGTGCAGAATGGCGAATTTAATACCAGGGCCAAGTCAACAGCTGGGGTCTGGTCTATGCACCCTCCTTGAGAGTACAGGGCAGAGAAATCCCCAGGCCAGGCCAGCATGTGGAAATAATGTAAAGATATAGTCATCTGATTGTTTATTGAAAAGAAACTGAGGTATGACTCCCTCTCCCCCTGCCCCCTGCTTTCCAATAGAGCAGACAGAACTTTGACTTTGGGTGACAGATAATTGGTTCTTATCTAGTACTTCCACTGTTAGCTGGCTCTGCCACCTGGGTAAGTTATTTAACCTCTCTACACCTCAGTTTCCTCACCTGTAAAGTGGGGTTATGACAGCCCCGTGTCATAGGGTAGTTGGGAAGGTGAAATGAGAGCATGCACATGGCAGGTACTTAATAACGTTCAACAAAAACGAAGCATTGGTTGGTGAGTGGGAGACGGAGGACAGAGCCGCGGGGAGGGGTACAAAACTCTGGACAGAAAGGGACAGGTGCCACATTGAATGTAAACAATTGTTGAGCACCTACCATGTGCTCTATCTGGTGGGTAGGTACGTAAAGGAGAATTGGATACCATATTAGTTCTTGAGTCCTGGGTGGGATGGCATTGGTTAAACCAGGTACCAAGTGCTGTAGGTGTGCAGAGGTGGGGACCTGAGAGTGGCTTCTGGGGAGGTGGCCTTTGAAAACATGCTTCAGAGAGTTGGAAAGTGGACTCTGTAGTCAGGAGTCGGCAGAGAAGGCATCCTGAGATGGAGCCAAGGGCAGGTGGGAGGCGGGGAGGGCTCTGGGGGCAGGCTGGGCAAGGTGAGCCTGTAAAGCCGTCTGTCTCCTGGGACGGTCGATCCTGGCTGGTGGGCCTGCTTCCCTGTCCTCACCTGCGCTTCTGTCCTTACAAAGCAGCTGGAGGGAGACCCTAGCATGTGCTTCTGACTCAGTCACCCCTCCCGCATGCACGCAGCTAACGCCGTCCTGATTCGATCTGGCCTTGACTGCAGTCTGCCCCCCTGTCACCTCCCACTGCTCCTGCCCCTTCTCCATACCCCAGGTGTGGTGGCCTTCTTGCCGTTACCGGGGAAACAGCAAGCCTCCAGGCATTTATGCCTGCCGTCTTCTCTGCCTGGAATGCTCTCCCCTGATCTTCACATGGCTCACTCAACCCCACAGGTCTCTGCCCAAGGGTGGCATCCTCAGAGATGACCACCGCAGATGAAGTGCCACCGCGACACCTTCTTCCTAGCTCTGATCACGCTCGTTACATTATTTGCCGTCGTTGACTTGTTTACCGTCTGTTTCCCCCACTAGAGGACAAGCTGCGTTAGGATGAGGACAGGGACTCTGCACCCCCAGTGCCTATAGCAGCCTTGACACAGGCGCTCGATAAATATTAATATTTATCAGTTGCATGAGTGAAAGGCACAGGGGTGGGTGGAAGGGAGAGAATGAGTGGTAATTAATGTTTATTGAGCTCCCCAGGGCCTGGAGTTTCACATCCATGATCTTATTTAGCTTTCCCAGCATGCCTGTGAGGGAGGTATTATTATGCTTCCCTTACAGATGAGGGAGCTGTGGCTCAGAGAGGGCAAGCAGGTTGCCCAGGGTCACACAGCCAGCAAATGGCAGAGAGGAACTGTGAATTCAGGTCTGTCCGACACGCCATGGGCTGGCTCGCTCCTCCCTGCTGTGCTGCCGGATGCCGGTGTGTGTGCTGGGGGCAGTGAGCCAGCCGGAGTGGCTGACGCCCTGCAACACGTGTGTGTCTGTCATGGTGAGGGTGGTGCAGATCGAACCCTAGCTATCATGGGCTCTTTTTAAATTCCCCCCCATGCATGTATCCTTCCACATATTGTTACCTGTAGTGTAGGCACACATGCACACACACTTCTACACATAATGTGTGCTCATGCACACGCAATATCGCCAGATAGGCACACTGCTACACCACTTGCAAAGACAGCACCAGGTGGAAGGGACACCCAGAGCCTTGCACAGATTCTTCCAGAAGGCCTTTGGGGGCCTGGTAGAAGGCCAGGCAGCAGGAGGGCCCGTGGAGCCCTCTGTCCAGGGCATGTGGGGCATGTAGTTGTGTGCTGAAGAGCTATGTGCATGCCGTAGAGCTGTGCATGCAAGATGCACGTGTCTTTGGGGACATGCACATATGTGGTGGCATAGCATGGACATCTGTGTCTGTAGTTGTTGATATGTGTGTGCATGTGAATTCTGCGTGCCAGGACTTGGGCATCATGAACACCTTGCTTGGCCTGGGTCCCAGCTCCCAGCTTTCCAGCCTCAGGGGTGGGTCAGGCCTTGATCTTGCACCTCCCCCATTCCCAGTCCCTGTCTTTCTGGGCCGTAGAGTGGAGGGGCAGGACCCCTCCCAGACCACACTCTAGGCTCTGTCTCCTCCCCCCCCTCACATCCCCTCCCCAGGGCTTTTTTTTCCGATGACCCAGGATGTGAGTCTGTGCTTGGCAACCGTGCCTGGCAACTGCTCAGAGCCTGCCAGGCGGTGTGGGGCCTTTGGGGAGGCGAGGGCCTGGTGCTCTGTGCTCAGCAGGATGGGGACTGTGGCTCCACCTGAACTTCATGCTTCCTGGAACGCTTCTCTTTTGGTGGAGGCACCTCGTCCTAGACAACCTGCTGGCCTGGAGCCGTGGCTGCCCGTGCTTTTGGTGAGGAGCGTAGGGGAGTGATCACATCCCCACACCTGAGCAAGGTGGCCCTGCCTGTGGCTGCAGTCTTTGGAGGAGAGGTGGTTCCCCAGTGTTGTCACCACCTGAGAGGTTTTCTGCCTCAGTCTCTGCGCTTGGTCCTTCAGGTGCTCTGAGGAGGAGCCTCAGGAGCTTCCCGTGCTGGGGCAGGTGGGCAGGCGGGGCCAGCTGTCCCCCTCTGAGCCATCAGCGCTGGGTGTAGAGGAGAGAGGCCCTCCAGCCAGGTCTAGGCTGAGCTCAGAGTCCAAAGAGATTGTGGGAGGAAGGACACCTGGCCCTGGGCGGGAGCAGAAGGGGAGTCGGGGGACAGCCGAGGCCGACTGCTGGGCGGGTCAGGGGAGAGGCCACTTCCCAGAGGAACAGGGACAAATGCAGGCCCTGTTTCCCGATTCCTGGGTGGAGGAGCAGGGCGAGGCGAAGGGCATGGGCCATGCCCTGCCATGCACCACATCTTCAGAGCTAGCGATCCTGAGCCCCTTAACATCCTGTCCGGAGCAGCCCCTTTCCTCCACTGCCAAGGCCACCAGTCTCCACCGTCCACCCCTGGAACGACTGTCCCACTGGGGCCCTCAGTCTCTACTCACTCTGGCCCTAGGTCAGTCCCACACGTCAGCTCTGGGCCCGCCACAGGGGCTGTGAACCCTGCTGCCTCTGTGTACCCACGTCCCAAACCCAAGCCCAGCACTGCTTAGCTGTCTTTCTGTCCGCCACCTGGTCAGCTTCCTGTCTTAACCTAAGAGTGGCCATTCCAAGGCACACGCCCCGGTTCCATCACAGCGTGACCTCGCTGGCACCTCTCTGAGCACACACAGCCCCCCCATCATGGACTTCTCCAGCGTCCTGCCCTGCCCTGGTTACCTGCACCTGTGACCACCCCTCCTCTCCCGTCTGCCCTGCAGTTCCCAGTTCCCAGGGCCCTAGGCCCCTTCCTTTTCTCTCCCTCCTCTGGGATTTGCCTCTTATCTCCTCTCTACCCCTCTGTTTTATTTTTCTTCTACACTGATTCTATTCCTTGAACTTAAAACAAGTTCAAAATTTTAAAAGGGGGGAGTCTCTTTGGGTCCTGAACTCCTACCTGGCTACTGCCCCATTCTTCCGTTGGAAGCTAAGCTCCCCAAACAGCCCCACTAGTCTCCAGCTCTCCCTAGTGAGTGTGAATGGGCCTGGTGTGGGGCTGGCAGAGCCTTTGTCATGAGCATCTCACTCTGGGACGACGACGTCCTCTTGCCTTCCACTACCCGGATCTGGTCTCACTGCGTGTGTCTGCCTCTTTCCTGTCTCTGCCACTTTTCTGACTCTCAGTTTCTTTCTCTCTCCTGTTCCGTCTCCCAGTCTGTTGCAGTATCTCTCTGTATCTGCCTCTGTGTCTCTTTTTCTACTGTGCATCTCTCTTACTGCCTGGTTGTCTCTTGTGACTTTCTCTGCCAGGTCTTTCTGTCTTTCTACCCATCTGTCTCTGCATGTCCTTGTCTCTGTGTCCCTCCTCTCTCCCCGTCTGTGTCTCTCTCTTCCAGCCTCTCCCCGTCTGTCTCCTTTTCCTTCCTCCTGACCACAAGGACAACCTGCCTGGGCCACAGTGAGGCCTCTGACAGCAGGAATCAGAGTCTTTCCCGCCCGGCTCCCTCCCTGCAGTCACGCTGCCCCAGCCCTCCCCACTCTCTTGTCCCTGTTCTGCTGCTTATTGCAGGAAGTGATGGCCCAGGACTCTCAGGAACCCCAAGGGTGTAAGATTTGAGGTGAAGCAGAGCTCAGCGCCCTCTGTGTCCCAGAAATGACACTCGGTGAGTGGGCAGTGGCTTCATACTGTCTCTGTCCCCAAGTCAGAAGGCCACAGCCATGCCACCTCCCAAAACCAGGGATCACAGAGCGGTGCGCAGAGCCAAGGATGCCTGGGTTCTGACTGTCCCAGCCAAGGGGAGGTGGTTCCATTCAGGGCGCAGCCAACAGTAGGAGGCGGTACTGGGGGGCTCAGCCAAGCCCGGGCTGTGGGAAGAGCTGGCTCTGTCTTCTAGGGAGGGGGCTGGGAGCTGCTGGGGGACTTCGGGAGGGAAGTGTCTTAGGTTGGGCTCCCTTGAGGCAGACCTGAGACGAGGATTCCAGCCTGAGTTGTTTAATTTGGAGATGGTCCAGGAAACACCGATTGAGGACTGGGGAAGGGAGGCCCTCCTCCGTAGCAGGTTTGTTTCCAGCCAGTTACTGCTGTGCGCAACCAGAGTGGGTCTGGGCGAGGGGACGCGTGGGCTGGACTCGTGGCCTTCCGTGCCCCACGGCCTGCCTGGGCCGCAGTGAGGCCTCGGACAGGACAGCAGGAAGCAGAGTCCTTCCAGCCTGGCTCCCTCCCTGCAGAGTCACACTGTCCCGCACTCCCCACTCCCTGTCCCTGTCCCACTGCTGTTGCAGGAAGGGAGGGCTCAGGACTCTTAGGAACCCCCAAGGGTGTAAGCTTTGAGGTGAAGCAGAGTGCAGTTGGATTTTACATGCAGTTGGAGAAGGGGGCTGGAGCCTCAGGGCCCTCTCCCATCTGAGCATCATTGGAAAATTGGGCCATGGATGGTGGCACCAATGGGTCCCGGAGATCCGGCCTCAGGTGCCTGTTCTGAGACCTGGACCGCAGCAGCAGACCTGGCTGTTCTGGGGCCTGGCACGGGGGGGTGGGGGGGAGCTTTCCCCCGAAGGAAATGCCCTCCAGGCAGTAGTGGGGCTGGGGGAGAGTCCATCTCCGTGTGGATCCGTGAAGCACCTCCAGTTAGTGTAATTACATTCTTCCTGCTGACAGCTCCCACCATGGTCTCAATTGGATGTGACATTCTTATTAAATAACTTCACCAGTAACTAGTAATAATAACACAGCCCTTACTTCCTGACCTAAATTACTCGATGCTATTTTGGTGAGCAATAGCGGTGCTGCAGGGCTTTTGCAGAACAGCCCGCCAGATCGCTACCGCTCGCCCGCACACGCATGTGCGTGGCCCAGGCTGATGGGAAGCGTGCTTGCACCGTCTGTGCACAGCCCGCCTGTATGTGTCCGACGCACACACGAGGGCCGCGCTCGCTCTCCAAACCAGGAAGCCCTGGTGCTGATGGCAGGGCAGGCTCCCAGCAAGGGCTACCCTTCCCAGCCCGGCTGTTGACTTCCAAGTGTCTCCTATTTGGTGTCGCTTTCTCTACCTGCCCCAGCTTCTGTGCGTTTATATATGACTTCTCCAGTCTCTGGAGTTTCCTCCCCTTCCTTTTCCAACTGATGAAATTTTATTTGTCTCCCAAGGCCCCAAGTGGATGTTACCTCCACCAAGAAGCCGTCCCTGATCCCACCATAGTGGATTTGAGTTGGTGTCCAGCTTTATTGGTTCTGGTCGGGCTCTGTGCTCTAGCGTTGTCAGCTGGGGGTAAAGGGTCAAGGGCAGAGACTGGGTCATAGTCACTTCCTCCATGCACCTGCCCACGCCAGCTGTGAGGCTGCCCGAGTGTTTGCTGCATGGAAGTGGACCCAGGTCTATGGGGAGGGGCGTTGCTAGACACAGACTTGCAGGAGGCGGGTTTCTCCACAGGGATGAGACGCTTGCAAGGCCCCTAACCTTTGTTTTTATTTTCCATCTCGACAAAAAAAAAATGTGAGATGTTCACTCTTGCAGAACAAATAGAACTGTGACTTCGGTTTCACAATTTATGTGGCTGATTTTGTCTGCTTTTGACAGTTCTGTCATGTTCCTGACAGTTACAATTTGGTTTCTCTCTGGGACCTCAGGGTGATAAGTTGGGATACGAACCTCGCATTGATCCACTGGGGGGGACACGTGGCCCCTTCTTGTTTCTCCCCATGCTGGGCTTGTGGGTGGGGAGTTCTGAGCAAGCCAGGGAGTGGACAGAAGGGAAGGAAATAAGGCAACGTCAGAGTGTGCGGGTGAGTGAGTGCCAGGGGCACAGGGTGTCACCTGGACCATCTGACCCATGAGGGCATGGGTCGTGTCCCCTTGGAGTTCCTCAGACTGTCTGCCCACATCCACCCGGTCTTCCAGAAGACAAGAGTAAAACATGTGCTCCTTCTAGTCCGTTATGTGTTTTCCTCCCTTTCATCTTTTCTGTCTTTACCGAGAAGATTGAAGAATGCAGGAGAGCAGCCCCGGGCTCCAGATGCTCTCCGGGCTCTCCCCACCTCCACATCCATGCATTCATTCCTTCATTCATCAAATATTCACTGCGCACCTACTGTAGGCCATGCGCTCTTCTGGACTCTGAGGATTTGCTAATAAACAAGAGAGAAATAAATCAGATTCCTTTCTTCAGGGAGTTTGCATGTGTGGCATTCACAGGCAATAAACAGATACATAAGCAAACATATGTTATTATGTTGGGTGGTGATAAGTGCTCTGAAAAAAAAAATAAAGCAGAATTGGAAAGGTCGCTCTAAGCATGTTAACGGGGTGAGATTAAAATTACCAATTGATTGTTGTCCTACTATACTCCTTATATCGCTCTCTGTATAAATCCTACCCAAACTTCCAAGCACCTCCCTTTTATTGTGGTAAAGAACACATAACATAAAATTTATCATCTTCAACATTTAGTACGTAGTTATATAGTTCAGTAGTGTTAACTATATGTACCTTGTTGTGCAACAGATCTCTGGAACTTTTTCATCTTGCAAAACTGAAACGCTGTGCCCATAGAGCCACGGCTCCCCTCGTCCCCTTCCCCCAGTCTCTGGCAACCACCATTCTATTTTTTGCTTCTAAGAGTCTGACTATTTAAATACCTCACATAAGTGGAATCTTGCAGTAATGTCTTTTTGTGACTGCTTTATTGCACTTTGCATAAGGCCCTCAAGTTTCATCCATGTTGTAGCATAATAACAAGATTTGCCTCTTTAGTAAAGACTAAATACTATTCTATTGTATGTATATGCCACATTTTCTTTATCCATTCATCCATCAATGGGCATTTAGGTTGCTTCCACCTCTTGGCTATTGTGATTAATGCTACAAATGAACATTGGTGTTCAAATGTCTCTTAGGGATCCTATTTTCAATTCTTTTGGATATATACTCGGTGGTAGGATTTTTGAATCATATGGTAATTCTATTTTTAATTTTTTGAGGAACTTTTATACTGGTTTCCATAGAAGCTGCACCATTTTACTTTGCTACCAGCAGTGCACGAGGGCTCCAATTTCTCCACATCCTCACCAACACTTGTTCTTTTCTGTTTTTTGGATAGTTGTCATCCTAAAAGGTATGAGGTGGGTGTCTCATTGTGGTTTTGATTTGCATTTCCCTGATGATTAGTGATGTTGAGCATCTTTTCATATGCTTGTTGGCCATTTGTATATCTTCTTTGAAGAAATGTCTATTAAAGTCCTTTGCCCATTTTAAAATCAGATTACTTATTTTGTTGTTGCTGACTGACAGGATATCTTTACATATTCTAGAGATTAAACCCTTGTCAGATACATGGTTTGAAAATTATTTTCTACCATTTCTTAGGTTGCCTCTTCACTCTATTGATTATCTCCTTTGCTGTGCAGAAGTTTTTAAGTTTAATGTAGTTCCATTTGTCCATTTTTGTTTTAGTTTCCTGTGCTTGTGGTGTCATATCCAAGAAATCATTGCCAAATCCAATATCATGAAACTTTTCTCCTGTGTTCTCTTCTAGGAATCTTATAATTTCAGGTCTTATCTTTAGCTCTTTAATCCATTTTGAATTAATTTTTTATATAGTAAGATAAGGTAAGGGTCCAACTTTATTCTTTTGCGTGTGGACGTCCAGTTTTCCCAATATATTTATTGAAGAGACTATTTCCTTGGCACCCTTGTTGAAGATCATTTGATCATATATGTGAAAGCTTATTTCTGGGTTTTCTAGTCTATGCCACTGGTCTATACTTCTTTCTTTATTTCAGTTTTATATTTTTTTGATTACTGTAGCTTTGCAATATGTTTTGAAATCAGGAAGTATGAGGCCTCCAGGTTTGTTTTTCTTTCTCAAAATTGTTGTGGCTATTTGGGATACTTTGAAATTCCATATAAATATTAGGATAGTTTTTTAAATCTATTTATGCAAAATATGCCATTGGGATTTTGATAGAGATTGCATTGAATCTGTAAATTGCTTTGGGCAGTATGGACATTTTACCAATATTAAGTCTACCAGTCCATGAACATGGGATGTCTTTCTATTTATTTGTGTTTTCTTTAACTTCTTTAAGCAATGTTTTGTAGTTTTTGGTGTCCAAGTCTTTTGCCCCCTTGGTTAAGTTTATTTTTAAGTATTTTATTTTATTTGATGTTATCGTAAGTGAAATTCTTTTTAAATTCCTTTTTTGGATTGTTCATTTTTAGTGTATAAAAATGTAACTGGTTTTTGTGTGTTGATCTTGCAACCAGTGTCTTTGCTGACTTCATTTATTTGTGCTAACAGGTGTGTGTGTTTGTGTGTGTGTGCATGTGTGTAGAAACTTTAGGATTTTCTATGTATAAGATCATGTTGTCTGTGAACAGATATAATGTTACTTCTTTCTTTCCAATTTGGATGGCTTTTATTTCCTTGTCCTCTGGCTAGGACTTCCCATAATATAGTGAATAGAATGGTGAGAGAGAGCATACCTCCCTTGTTCCTGATCTTAGAGGGAAAGCTTTCAGGTTTTCACCATTGAATGTGATGTTAGCTGTTGGGATTTTCATATATGGCCTTTATTATATTGAGGTAATTCCCTTAACATTCCTAGTTTTTTCAGTGTTTTTATCATGCAAGGGTATTGAATTTTGTCTTAAGGCTTTCTCTGCATCAATTGAGATGATCATGTGGCTTTTGTTCTTCATTCTGTTAATATGGGGTATTACATTGATTTTCATATGTTGAGCCATCTTTGCATTTCATGAACAAATTCCATTTAGGCATGGTGTATAATATTTTTATTGTGTTGTTGAATTTGATTTGCTAGTATTTTGTTGAGGACTTTTGCATCAGTCTTCATCAGGGATATTGGTTCCCTAATTTTCTTTTCTTGTAGTGTCTTCATCTGATTTTGTTATCAAGATAACGCTAGCCTCATAAAATAATTTTGGAAGTGTTCCATCCTCTTCAATTTTTTTGGAAGAGTTTGGAAGAGATGGGTGTTAATTCTTTAAATGTTTGATAGAATTCTCCAGTGAAGCCATCTGGTCTTGGGCTTTTCTTTGTTGGGAAGTTTTTGATTACCGATTCAATCTCCCTAAAGTTATAAGTCTGTTAAGATTTTTTTATTTCTTCGTGATTCAGTCTTGGTAGGCTATATGTTTCTAGAAATTTATCCATTTCTTCTAGGTTATCTGATTTGTTGGTGTATAATTATTCATAGTAGTCTCTTACGATCCTTTTTATTTATGTGGCATCAGCTATGATGTCTCTTCTTTCATTTCTGATTTTTATTTGAGTCTTATCTTTTTTTTCTTAGCTAGTCTGGCTAAGGGTTTGTCAATCTTGTGGATCTTTCCAAAAAACTAACTCTTAGTTTTGTTGATTTTTCCGATTGTTTTTCTACTCTCTATTTTCTTTGTTTTTGCTCTAATCTTTAGGATTTCCTTCCTGATGCTAACTTTGGGTTTAGTCTCTTCTTTTTTTTCTAGTTCTTTGAGTTGTAAAGTTATGTTGTTGATTTGAGATCTTTCTTTTTTAATGGATGTGTAATGTACTACTTATAAACTCCCTCTTAGTAATGCTTTTGCTACATTTTATAAGTTTTTGGTATGTTTTGTTTTTATTTTCATTTGTCTCAAGATATTTTCTAATTTCTCTTGTGATTTTTTTCTTTGACATATTGGTTTTTCAGAGTATGGTGATTAATTTCCACATATTTATGAACTTTCCAGTTTTCCTTTTGCTATTGATTTCTAGTTTCATTCTACTGTAGCTAGAAAAGATACTTGGTATGATTTCAGTCTTCTTGAATTTGTTGAGTTATTTTGTGGCCTAACATGTTATCTATCCTGAAGTATGTTTTGTGTGCATTCTTCTTCTGAGAAAAATGTCTAGTCTTTTGTTGTTGAGTGGAGTATTCTGTATATGTGTGTTAGGCCCAATTGGTCTACAGTGTTGTTTAGGACTTGTTTCCTTATTGATCGTCTGTTCTGTTAACCTAGCCATTATTGAAAGTGGGTATTGAAATCTTTTCTCATTATTGTGTTACTATCTATGTATCCCCTTAATTTTGTCAACATTTGCTTCATATATTTTGGTGCTCTGCTGTTAGGTGAATATATATTTACAATTGTTATATTTTCCTGGTTGAATTGACCCTTTTTTGTTAGATAATGTACTCATTTGTCTTTTATGATACTTTTGACTTAATGTCTATGTTATCTAATACAAGTACAGGCCACTCTGCTCTCTCTAGCTACCAATTGCATGGAATATCTTTTCCTATTCTTTCACTTTTAGCCATGTATGTCCTTATATCTAAAGCGAGTCTCTTATAGCCAGCATATAGTTGGATATTGTTTTTGTAATCTGCTTAACCACTCTTTGTCTTTTGATTGTTGAGTTAATGGATTACCTTTACATTGAAAGTGATTCCTGATAGAGAAGGATTATTACCATTTTGTGAATTGTTTTTTATATATCTTATAGTTATTTTGTTCCTTTTTTTCTCTCTTGCTGCATTCCTTTATGTGTTTTTAAATTATTTTTATAGCAACATGCTTTGATTTATTTCTTAGTTTCTTTGGTGGATCCTCTATAGGTATTTTCATTGTGGTAACAATGGGGATTACATAAAACATCTTATAATTATAACAATCCATCTTAATCTATACCAACTAAATTTCAAGTGCTTGCAAAAACTCTACTCTTTTTCATCTCTCTCCCTCCACACATTTTATGTTATTGATGTCAAAATTACATCATTTTATATTTTGTATTCATTAACATAGTTTTATAATTATATTTTATGTGGCTTTTATATTTTGAATTCTATACCAGAATTAAAAGTGATTTATGCACCACTTTTATAGTATTAGAAAATTTTGTATTTGTCTATATGTGTATCTTTACCAGAGAGCTCTATATTTTTATATGATTTCATGTTGCTATCTAGTGTGTCCTTTCATTTCAACTTCAAGGACTCTCTTTAACAATTCTTATAAGGCAATTCTAGTGGTGATGAACTCCCTCAGCATTTTTTTTTTTTTAATCTGGGAAGGACTTTATTTCTTCTTCATTTTTGATAGACAGTTTTCCCAGATAAAGTATTCCTAGGTGGCAGTTTTTTCCTTTCAGCACTTTGAATATATCATCCCCTTGGCCTCTGGACCTGTAATGTTTCTACCAAGAAATCTGTTGATAATCTTATGGGAGCTCCCTTGTACGTGATGAGTCACTTTTCTCTTGCTGCCTTCAAGATTCTTTCCTTGTCTTTGACTGTTGATGTGTCTCAGTGTTGACCTCTTTGGGTTCATCCTAGCTGGAGTCCTTTAAGCTTCTTGAATTTGGAGTTGATTTTCTTCTTTAGATTTGGGAGGTTTTCAGCCATTATTTCTTCAAAAGAGCTTTCTGGTGTTTTTTTTTTTTTTCTCTCTCTTCTCCTTCTAAGACTTCCTTCATACATACATTGCTCCATTTGATGGTGTCCTTTAAGTCCCTTAGGCTTTATTGACTTTTGTTCATTATTTTTTCTATTTGTTCCTCTGACTTGATAATTTCAAATAACTTGTCCCTGAGTTCACTGATTCTTTTTCTGTTTGATCAAGTCAGCTGCTGAACCTCTTTAATGACTCTTCAAATTCAGTTACTATATTTTTCAGCTCCAGAATTTCTGTTGTTTATTTTTTAATAGTTTCTATCCTTTTGTAGATATTATCATTTTGTTTGTGCATCATTTTTTCTGATTTCATTTCATTGTCTGTTTCCTCTTGTAGCACATTGAACTCTTTAGACAATTATTTTGAATTCTTTGTTGGGTAATTCATAGATCTCTGTTTCTTTAGGATCAGTTTCTGGAGATTTATTTATTTATTTATTTATGAGGCAGTCTCACTCTGTTATCCGGGCTAGAGTGCCATGGTGTCAGACTAGCTCACAGCAACCTCAAACTCCTGGACTCAAGCGATCCTCCTGCCTCAAACTCCTGAGTAGCTGGGACTACAGGCATGCACCACCATGCCTGGCTAATTTTTTCTATATATTTTTAGTTGCCCAATTAATTTGTTTCTATTTTTAGTAGAGACCGGGTCTTGCTGTTGCTCAGGCTGGTCTCGAACTCCTGAGCTCAAACAATCCACCTGCCTAGGCCTCCACTCTTGCTCAGGCTGGTTTTGAACTCCTGACCTTGAGTCATCCTCCCGCCTCGGCCTCTCAGAGTGCTAGGATTACAGGTGTGAGCCACTGTGCCAGCCTCTGGAGATTTATTTTGCTCCTTTACTTGGGCCATGTTGCCTTGTTTTGTTGTGTGCCTTATAATTTTTTGCTGTGATTTCTAAATTTGATAAAACAACCTTGTTTCTCAGTCTTTATGGACTGGTTTTGTACAAGGGAAGATTTTCAGCAGTCAGCCTGGCTAGAGGTTTTGGGGACCTCACAAACTTTTCCTGGCAATTCATCTTCTCTGGATTTATGTGTGTAATTTTCCAATTAAAGAGGTTTTAACTTTCTTTTTCTTCAGGAGCTTGTAATCTCTTGTTCTCTCTGGTGTCTGACAGGTTATCTCATATTGCACCAGCCACTGAGTTCTCTTTTGTTCTCCACAGCCTCACCTCCCCACATCCAAAGTATGCTGATCAGCTGTCTGAATTAGGCAAGACAAAAACCAGTCCCTCAGCAGCCCCCTGAAAAGCTGGAACATTGGAAGGACATTACACTTTTCTCTTTCCTTCCTAAGGAAGAAGCTGCAAGTTGGACTTTTTCTGTCAGTCTCTTTGAGATATGCCAGTTTGGGGGAAGAGTTATCACAATTCACATGAAACAAATTTTCTTCAACATTTCAATGTGACTATTCTTGTCTTTGAGCTTGTCTGGGGTACGGGAATTTCTTGCTTGGTTTCTGTAATTCTTATGAAGGCTTTTGGGATTGTATATTGTTGTTAAGTCAGTATCTCTGGAGGGGGTGGGGAGTGAGATCTGGGGCTTCCTATTCTGCCATCTTGTTGATGTCATTCCCAAGTGCCTTTTGAATGACACTTCCTCTTGACACCTTTCCCCACTGTCCCTCAGCAGAGGCCACTGGAATGTAGGGGGCATCAGGATCACCAGGGCTTTGTACTTGTAAAGGTCTTGCTGACCATAATAAACTCCCACTCATGCAAAGGTGACTATGGACATTTGATGGTTAAGCGTAAGTGTGTGTTCCTGCTTTGTTCACCCAAGTGCATCCTCCACGGAGTTTATACTGTAAGTGAACATGTGTTCCTAGCCATTTCAGGATAAGACATGTTTTCAAAGGATGTTGCATCTGTAGGATCTGTTAGGAGTCAAAGGTCCTGAGTCCCAGCTCTGCCACCCCCTTTGGTGTGACACCTCTGGCTCTGTCAACTCACGCATGATCACACGGTACACTTCCTTTTTGGGAGGCACAGGGAGATGGGTAACTCTTGATCCTAAGAATTCAGATGGGAAATGCCACCAGGAGGAAGCTCAGGGACAGAACACATTTCCCAGCCTAAGTTAGGAAGTCTGAGCCATGTGGTGGCTTAGCTAGAAGCAGAGCTTAGCTCACAATGGTGGGGATAAAACTGGGTCTCACCTCCCCCTCCATGTCCCTCTTTTCTACTTCTATAAATTCCCTGCTTTTCTCTATTATACACCCACTCTCCAGCTGCCCTTCAGCTGTGAGCATTGCCAGGGCAGGATCAGACTGTCTTGTGGGATGCCATAGTAAAGATTCATTGAATTGGCTTGAATTCTGTTCTTTCCATAGCCCCCATACTACTCCTTAAGCTAGTGAGTTTCTTGCCAGAAGTCTCCAGCACTGGGACTGACTAGGTTCTAGAGGCCCCTGTTGGACTTTACTCTTTACAGATTCTCCCATCAGGAGGCCCATTCATTTATTCACTCATTCATTCAACATATACTTTTGAGTCTTCTCAAGACTACCCAGCAGGTGACCATGGGAATTCTGCCTCATTCTCTGGCATGGTGACACATCTCAGTTTACCCACGGGAGAAGAAGGGTAGCATCACAAGGATTTCTGGAGGCCTTGGAGGGTCTCTAACACCCTCATCCATAGAACTGCAGAGCAGTACACTGAGAACCACTTTGAATGACCTCATGGCTGGAGCACCTGTGGGTGGAGCTCCCTGCTGGGGTGAGGAGGCTGCCACGGTAGCAGGCAGGCATATATGCTGGGGCTGTAGCTGATGAGGTTGGGGAAGCCCAGGATGAGCAAAGGCCATGAAGGGCAGAACTGAGCATCTGGGGAAACAGCCATGGGGATGTCTTCTGGGTGGAAATCTGAGGCCATTGGGGCAGGTTCTGAGCCAGATGCCTCCACATGCCCAACCTAATCATGCTGTTCACATGGCTTGCATGTGTACGGGCAAAGGGCAATGATGGAGTTGTTAGGATTTCCTTTTATAGAGATTTTAAGAGGAAGTGCATTTCTCTGCTACTCCCTGACACAATTTTTAGATTATCTGTCCACCCACTCAGATATATTTTTCCCTCAGTTCATTCAAGCTAATGTGTGTGTGTGTGTGTGTGTGTGAGAGAGAGAGAGAGAGAGAGAGAGAGAGAGAGAGAGAGAGAGAGAGAGAGAATATTATAATTTAAAATAATTTATTAAAATAAAGTCTCTTCCAGGCCCCAAAATTTGTCATCTCTTCCCTTCCTCTGGGGACAGGGAGAGAGGGGCAGTCCTGTAATGGAGTTGTGTCCAGCCAAGAGGAAAAGGTTCTTAGTGCTTTTAGACCTCCATGCTGCATCTGGCCACCCCACCATCTCTCCTCCTTCTCTCCCTCCTTCCCTCCCTCCATCCCACTCTCTCTTTCCTCTCAGTGCAATAGTAGAGCACATATGTTATGATCTTAGTCTCAAGAGTGGCACACACCTGTGTTTGAACCTCTGCTTTGCCAGCTGTTATTACAATATATGTACGAACTTGGGTGAGTTACTTACCCTAAACCTCATTTTTTAAACGGGGTCAAGAGTAATAATACCTACATCTTTGTAATATTGTAAGTTTTGATGGAAATAATGCAAGTATGGAGCTCAGCATTGTGTGGGACACACAGTCAGTGCATGATAAATGACGGCTGAAAACTTTCTACTTCCTGACATGTGCATCTTATGGCAACTCTGTGTTTGGTCCTCAAGGATGTAGTGAAAAAGGTGGACCATGCTCTCTGTCCCCAAGGAGCCCAGTCTGGTGGGGAGACAGCTGTGGAAGCAGTGGGCCAGTGGCACCTGGCTTCCTCCCTCCCCAGGTCTAATTGCACCGTGGGTTGGGCCTATGGGGCTCTTCCATCCCATAGTGCTTTCAGACAGAGCCACACTAACTGGTTTGGCTTCCTGGGCCTTTAAAGAGTTGGGTCTATACGAGCCGTAGTTTTGTAAGTGCACTGGATTGTAGTTTGTTCATTCATTCAGCAAACAGTAACTGAGTGCCTACTGTGTGCTAGCCACTGTTGTAGGCACTTGGGATACATCAATGAATAAAGCAAAGACCTTGCTCTTATGAAGCAAATGTTATAGCAAGAGGAAAAAATAATAAACAATATATAAGAAAATTACTTAGGATGCTATAGAGTGAGACATGCTATTGAAAAAAAGAAGGCAGGTAAGGGAGATTGGAGGTGCCAGGGTCAGAGGTCAGGGGGGTGAGTCAATATTTTATAGAGGGTAGTCAGAGTAGACCTTATTCAGAAGGTGATGCTGAGTGAAGAGTTTGCCTTACTTGGGGAAACAACTTTGTGAGAAGAGGAGAGAGCAGGAACAAAGTCCCCGAGGGGAGAGAATGGCCGAGCTGTTGGAGGAGCAGGAGGGAGGCAGACATGGCTGGGGAGGGGTGAGCAAGAGGGAAGCTCTGTGAGAGCAGAGTCCACCTCTGTCCGGTGCCTGGCACGTGGCAGAAGCACAGTGAATATCTGGTGAGTAATGAGTCCTCGCTGGCATCCGGGCTGGTCTGAGCTGAGCCAGGCCAGGCCTGGCCCCATCACTAATTTGCTTGAGCAGAGGGGGGCTGATTTGAACTCCCCCTTTTGATAGGAACAATTTTCAAATCACCAGCAGAGCTCATATAAAATTCAAATGTGCCGTTGGGGGCATCAAAACACAAAGCCCTTTCCTTTGCATGTACAATGAGCAACACATCTGCTAAAGATTGGGAAAAACAAAGTGAAATTGCAGATGACCTTTGAATGCCTTGATTTAAGGAAAGGTCTGGACTGAGCTGGCCCTGTAGCTGCTGGGACTGTCTCCATGAGTGATCTTTTGGGCTCCCACCAGATGTCCAGTCTGAAGCTGCCAGGGGAATGAAGGGGTGAGGTTGCTACAGAGGAAGAAGCGGCTGCACCCCATAGCTTCTGACCACATGCCATGCCCTCCTTGAGCCTGGTCCTAATCCTGTCTGATTTTGAGTCTCCTCACCCCTCATCTCCCACCGAGCACTTGTTCTTCCTCCCTGTTACTGACTGCTGAGGAATAAGTGCCAGGAACATCTCAGGAGTACATCTCTGTGGTCACTGCCACAACCCAGGCTCCTGTGGCAATCCATTCCACCTGTAGTGTGGTTCCACCTGGTCCAAGGCCAGGTCACGGTATCTTGGGCACTCGGGACCCAGTGTGGATCTCTAGTGCTCTCTGCCCCCACCTTCACTCCATCACCCCTTTCCCTCTCTCTCTCACCCTCCCTCTGCTTCTTTATCTCACCAACTCTCTTTGTTGTTTTCTCACCTGGTGTAGAAACCCCGGGAGAGGTTGGACAGGCATCTCCAGTGGCCTGGGGTCAGGAGAAACAACCTCCCCTGAGGACTTTCACAGTTCAGGACCATGGACAGGGCTCTCTCGCTCCAGGCAGGCACCCACCCTTCACTTGGGCCAGCTGTCTCAGAGCATCTCTGTGAAGGTGGCCTTGAGAGCCACATTTTATAGATGGAGGGACAGGGGCCTTAAGTGACTAAAGGACTTGACCATATAGCTTGCTAGTAAGTGCTGAAGCAGACTTAAGAACCCAGGCTTTCTGATTCTTTCCACTGCACCACGTTAGAGTTTTTTCCATTTTTTATTATTTTTCAAATGTGCATCTCATGAGGGCAAAGGGCTTGAAGTCGCCTACTTTCCTTAGGGGTGAGGCCAGCTGCACCAGACAAAACAGTAGCCATGAGGTTTTAATGGGTAAAGAAGCAAATGGAAAAAAAAATAACATAAAAAGGCACAGATGACAACCAGACATATTAATCTGTTTACTCAACAAATATTAACTGAATGTCTATGAAATGCCAAACCCTGTCTTTGGGATTTAATAGCAAATCGGGGTGTCTTTGCTGTCATGAAGTGCTCATGGTGAGAGAAAACAGGCAGAGAAGCTGGGTTTCACATACTTCTGACAAGTCACTTCTGTCCCCCAAGTTGTTATTATTTTTTTTGTGGGAAGTTCTTTGTGCACAGGCTTCCCTGTGTGGCCCCCCTCTGAAGCCGTGGTGAGCCTCACATAGTGGGCGCATGCCCAGGTGGCAGGTGGCAGGGCAGAAGCCTGGGTGTTTGGGCTGAGATGGTTGACACTTGAGGAAAGGGCTCCTTAAGGCAAAGTGCCCTTTGCCCCATGAGAGTGCTCTAGAAAGAGGTATGGCTTGCTACTTGCCCCAAATTAGCTTCTCTCCACTCCCCCGTCCATCCATCCATCCATTCATCCATGGGGACAGGATTTGGCACCAGATTGCCTGGAGTTGATTCCTGTTTCCACTGCTATCAGCTGTTTGACCTTGGGCAGGTTATTTGGCCTTCTTGGACCTCTGTTTCCTTATCTGTAAAGTGGGAAGAGTAGTAGTACCTATCTACTACCATTGTGAGGATGGAATGGATTATTACATGGAAAGTGTATAAGACAGCACTTGACTCAGAAAAGTGTTTAATAATCTATTATTGTTAGTCTGTGAGCTACATGAAGCCAGGGATAGATAGAGCCTGGGACACAGTGGGTGCTCAATGTGATTTTCAAAATGAGTAAATAAGTGAATTAAGCATTTACTAAGCCCTGAAGTTTCATGGGTCAGTCATTGTCCCCAGGACAAATGCCGCAGTTCAGGCGTCTTCTCAGTTGGGGAAAACTCAATGATAGCTCCTTGTTTTACTCTGAAAGACCCAGCCAGGAGCAGAACCAGGCTGGCAGAGACCCTGTTCCCCGACACACATGGCCCCTTCTCTTAGTGTCAGTTCATGGATGTGGCATAACTTGATAAGTGAGAGTCTCTGCCATCATCAAGGCAGAGATACTTCTGCAGGCCCAGGATTCCCTGTCAACATAATAAAAATCCCCTGGCTAGTGTTGGCTCAAGATGATGAGAAAACAGCTGCATCTCTATCGCCAGGCAAGGAAAATCATATTTGGTCCACAGCGGAGGCTTCTGTGTTAAGCATGTCCAGGAGAATCAGAGAGCCTGGAGTCAGAATTAGGAAGCTGAGTGGCATGGGATTATTCCCATGGAGCAATTGGATGTAGCACAGAGGCCAGCTTGCTGCCTCGCCCCCCCTGCCATGCGTTGTTTCGTGCCATTGTTGCCGGCTTGAGAGCAAGAAGGAGACCCTGTTTTGTTTCCATGTCCCTGAAGCATAGCAACTGTGCTGAGCTCTTTTCAATAAATCCCAGGCTCTGACCTCTGGCGCTGGGCACAGAGTAGCACCAGGACTGCAGCTTTGGGACTGCGTCCCCAGATGGCGTGTGAAATCCCTGCAGCCTGGCAGAGACAGGGGCAGTGACAGCCTGGGCCCTGCTTTCCCACAGATCTGGGTTTGAATCTCAGCTCTCCCTCTGCTGCTTGTTTGACCTTGAAGGTGATTTTAAACCTTAAGGAGCTTTAGTGTCTTCACTTGTAATGTAATGGGGGCAGGGCTGTAACAGCCATTTCAAGGAGTCATTGCAAATGTTAGGGGATAATGTTAGTGAAGCACATGGACGGATGCTGGTCCCCTTCTTAGACCTGCATGAAAACGCCAGTCTCTCTAGGTCTGTCTGTGTTCCCTTCTGTTCCCCTAAGATCTAACCTTGTGGTCTCCCTAAACCCCGTCAGGAGTAGACAGAGTTAGTAAGATGGGCCGTGTCTGCCTGTGTCCTACTCTCCACTGTGAACTGCTTGAGGGCATGACCATATTATGCACTGTGCACTCCTCCCATGGCCCCACCCCCAACTGCCCACTGACAACCCCCCCCCTGCCACACAGCCTAGAACTAAGCAGCCCTCCCCCAGACTTGCTGCATGAAAGACTGAATTTGGCTCAGACCCCTGGGGTTCTTGATAGAATGCACAGGTCCCTGACTTGGATGGGGAAAACTGCATTATTTTCACTAATCTTTTATTGAAACTTAGCATTTCTATCAATCATGAGTATAGGCAACAAAACACAGTAGTATTAGCAGTATCTGTGAATTTGTCACTGATAAGATCACGGATCTTTACATAGAAAAATACAGTTGTTACAACCACCTTGAAATAGCATTTATACTTTAAACTACAATATTTATCAGGCCTACTGCTAGAACCTCTTAATAATATATTAATAAAGGGTTACCTATATTACTATATGATCCATTTTTTAATATATTTTGAAAACCGTATTTCGATATAATTGATTTCCTTTGCAATTCTATGTATTTTGTTTTATGTATTTAAGGGTATCTTTGAGATGGCATCACCAGGCTACCAAAGGGGCGTGGCCCAACAAAGATCAAAAATTCTGGGCTATGGGGCCCATGGACAGACTTCCTTGGCTAGAGAATCCCCTGAAATGGAAAAAAAGGTGGGAGGTTAGTTTCCTGTGGGCATTATTCTAGAGAGAGTATTTCTAACTTTTGTTAGGAGCTCCAAAATGGCTAAGAATTAGACCAGTGGTTCTCAATGAGGGTGATTTTCTCCCCAGGGGATATTTGGCAATGTCTGGAGAAATTTTTGGTTGTCACAATTGGGAGGTGCTACTGGCACCCAGTGGGTGAATCCAGGCATGCTGCCAAACATCTTATGTGCACAGGACAGTGCCCATGACAAAGAATTATCCCACCCAAAATCTCGATAGTACCAAGGTTGAGAAACCCTGGGCTAGTCTATTATACATTCATGGAAATCTCTGATTATTAAAACCTCTAGCAAGAAAAAAATCGATGCACAACTTCATTAGAAACATCTGTGATGATTCTCTCATTTAACACCTACATGGACACACAGCCACAGCAGACACCAGGCCCTGGGCTTGGTGCTGGGATTGCTGGGGTAGCTTCGGGTCTGCAGGACACGTGAGCTAATGGAATTATGCACAAGGTGCAGCCGTTTCATATGTCTCTACTGCACACCTGCCGGGTTCCAGGCAGTGCACTGGTGCTGGGTGTCATATTTTCCTCTAATTTGGAGGAGAGTAGCCAACAGGGCTCCAGGGCAGGTGGGCGTGGGTGTTCACAGGGCGCCTTTCACAGGATACTTCTTTACCTTGGTGGACTACCTAATGCCCAAGTGTCCAACCTGTGACCAGATGTCCCTCTCACAGGGAACTTGGTTATGCTGGCAGCTGCCCTTCTGGCCCTTGTCTGAGCTGTGTCCACTTTATTCCTGCCAAGAGAGCCGCTCCCTAGCAGAGCCCTGATTGGGAGGAGACTCAGGTTTGGGGGTGTCAGTCAGGTGAGACACACAGGAGACAGCTCAGCAAAACACGTGAAATGACAGAAGCAGTTTATTGCTTCAAGATCCCCGAGAGAGGAGGGCAGCATGCGTGGCAGGGCCAAGGGGAAGGGGAGCCATCTCGGACACACATGCTCGCCCAGAGGGTGGGGAGCAAGAGCGAGAGGGCCCTGCAGGCAGAGGTCTTTATTGGGGTCCAGGGCGTTACCCAAGCAGGTTTCCCATAAGGAGTTCTAGTTGGTGAGTTTAGAGCCAGCTGCCACGAGTTCAGGAGGTCACACTGTGACCGAGAGGTGGTCCCTGTGGCATGTCTGTGTGGTCCATGTGGGGTGTGAGGGTCGTGGGGTGAGTCAGGCAGGCTGCAGCTGGCTGTCCCACAAGGGAGGTGGTCACCAGGAGGTGGTGCCTAAGGCAGGTGTCTAGATGGACTGCAGTGAGGGACTGGGAGGAGGTGGCAAACTGGGAACTGTCAAGGGCGACTAAGCCCTGCTTCTGGTAGGAGAAGGTCAGACCTGTATTCACAATAGATGGCGAGGAAACGTAAAATTATAAGCATTTACTCCTCTGGGAACCAGTATGAAATTGGACAGAACATGGTCTCTACCCCCGTGGAATCCACATCTCTCTGGGAAGACAGACACTGGGCGGTGTAGTGTGGTGTGCAACCCCACCACCCTCCACCCCACCCCACCCCTGCCCCCGGACACACAGCAGGTGTGCACTTGGGTGTGTGTTGGGGTGAGGGGATACGGCTTAGCGTAGAGCTCTGTAAGGTCACTAGGGGGCAGTGGACTTTACACAGGGACCTACAGGATGAGCAGGAGTTGGCCAGAGCAGGAGGCAAGGCAAGGATGCTTCAGTCAGAGGGAGCAGCGAGTCTGAAGACTGCAGTGAGCAAAAGCACACTGAGCACTGGAGGCGCCAAAGAGTCTGGCTTGGGCAGGGGAGCCGTAAGAAGTGCAGCCTGGGGGAAGAGCAGCGGGGCTTGGCTCGTGGGGAGTCTTGTGGGCCTTGTTTAGGATATGGGGCTTTGTCCAGAGAAGCCATGGAAGGGTTTTAGGCAAGAGTGGCTCATCATCTTTGCTTTTGTGAACAACTCAGATTGCAAGAGGAGAGGTCTGGAGTTTGGGGACGGTTGTTGCGTGTTGCAATGGGGACAGAACAGTGACTCTGCTTGGAAACCAGAGGCGGCCACTCAGAGGAGGTGCTGTGTGAACCGCATCTGGGACCGGGAGTCAGATTTGCTAGGTGGAGAAGGCAGAGGAAGGACGTTCCAGGCAAAGGGCCAAGCAGCGCAGGTGACAAGTTGGTGGTGTGGCTGAGGCACATGATGTGCAGGGCAGGGGCCATGATGAGGCTCGATGCCAACACCACTAACAACCACACTCTCGGTACTTCCCCAAAGGGTCATTGCAGAGGGCCAAAGATACTGCTTGACCCCTGCCTCTCCCATCTGCAGACAAGTGCTCTTGCCAGAAGGCACGCACAGAGACGGGCCAGAGGCCGACCGTAGACTTGCTGTCCAGTTGGTTCTCCGTGTGGCAGGTGAGACATCTTTGCTGGGCATCATGATTTATCCAGCAGCTGCAGCTCCCCTCTGTGTTTCCTCTTAGGACAGTTCCATTAATTGCCTGGCTTTGACAAACCCATAACTCCAGCCCAGACCACACCCCCAAACACCAGGCTGTGGCCCTAATTGCCTTCTGGCCATCTCCTTCTGGACGTCCCACTGGCATCTCCAATGAAATTTGTCCAGAATTGACCTTATCAGTCAATAAATATTTGCAGAATTGAATTGAATTTTCCTGCCAAACTTCTCGAAAGAGTTATCGCCTCAAAATTATCATTATTTGTAGACAACATGATTGTGTACCTAAGACACCCAAGGGAATCAACTGAGAAATTTTTAGAATTAATAAGAGTCCAGAAACATGGTTGGATGTGAGATGAATATATAAAAATCAATAGTTTTTCTGTGTAGTTGTAATAACTAGTTAGAAAAGAAATAATGGGGAAAAAATGTCATTCACTAGTGCAACAAAAAGTGCCTAAAATGTCTGTGAATAACCTTAACAAGATGTGACTGGGATCTATATGAAGAAAAGTATAAATCTTTACCGAAAGATTAGGTGGTATTTATTGATCACGAACAGTGTGCCAGGTACCAGACTGAGCATTTAGCTACTTATCAGATATTATTACATTAATCTGTACAACCACCCTAGAAGGGGGTGGTTCATTTGAAAGATGTCAAAACCAAGGTTTAAAGAGTTTAAACAAATTGTCCACAAGGTCTTAAGTGGCAAACCTGAAATTTGAACCCAAATCTTTTGCTTCCCAAACTCATGCATTTAACCTTTTCACTAAGCCACCTCCAAAATAAAGCATCAACACATAGACAGATGAAGTTGGCGGGTATTGTCTGAATAGTATAAAGAGATTGATTCATTTCACTCATTCATTCAAAACATATGTACTGAGTGTCTGCCGTGGGCAAGTACTGGACTGGGTGCTGCAGATAAAATATGAATGCAATCTCCAGGAGTACACCGGTGGAGATGGCCACTCAAACACACCCTTCTGCCACCACTGGCGAAAGCGATGCTATTCACAGTGAAAGTTGAGTAAGCCGTGGAAGAATGCTTGATGCTGTCCTGAGGGTTCTCAGAAGGCTTGCTGGAGGAGGTAATGAGTCTTAAAGTGCCTGGAGTTATCTGGCTGAAGGAACGATGCATGCACAGAGAGCTGGGTGGGCGATTAATATTCATGTACTCATTTATTCATTCAACCAGCTACTATTCTGCGAGCATTTACTATGGGTTGGGCTCATGTCTGAGAGCCGGGGATAGAGCAGAGAACAAAATAGCTCCCCGGCTCCCACGGAGACTGCATTTTAAGGGCAGGAGGGGGCACAGAAAATAACAGGAAAATATATGTCAGAGGTGCTAAGTGCTATGGAGAAAAATAAAGCAGGTCCCTGGAACACCAGGTCTGAGAGGAAGGGGGCCTGAATTATACTTGGGGTGGTCACTGAGGAGGTGGGGGAAGAGGTTTCTGGGCATCGGCAAATGCAAAGGTCCCAGGGTGTGTGTGTGATGGACTTAGCGTGGTTGGATCACAGGGACGAGGGGAGGAGAGGTAAGCGGGAGGTGGCGAGGCGGTGGAGGGGCCCATTCATTTGAATCTTTGGGGGCCACAGTGAAGACTTTGGCTTTTATGTTGAGTGAGATGAGAAGCCAACCAATCTGTAACTGAGAGAAGTCTCTCCCAATGTCAATAAAGGAAAAATACCACCAAGAAAGAAGAAAGGTAAATTGCCTATAGAAATTGAACGTTTTAATTGACATGAGAAATCTAAATAAAAAAGCACACACCAAGGTAAAAAACAATATTTGCAACAAATACGACAAAAGATTAAAATCCCAGCTCTATAAAGAATTAGCAGAAATTGACAAGAAAAATAGTAAGACTTTATAGAAGATTTAAGTATATAAAATTTAGAGACCTCAGGATGTCAAGCATAATAAAAGTAAAAGGCCAAAACAACTACAGAACAAATATGTTGTACATATGATGCATAGAAATTTACATATGATATATATGTAAATATGTAAATCAGTAAGAACATATCAACACCACGATGAAAACTGAGCCAAGGATGTCATCAAATAAGTTCCCAAAAGGAGGAGTTAAAATGATTAATATTAGGGAAAGTTGAAAAGATGTTGAATCTGAGTCATAAAGAAATGCTAACTAAAACATGATAGCATTTTTTGTACCTATCAGGCAAAAACTTCTCAATAAGATAATACACAATGTTGGCAATGATGCCTTGAAATAAGCATTCCTAGACAGAGCTGTTGAGAATGAAACTGGTGCACATTTTCTAGAAGGTATTTTGGCGATCAGAAATGTTCACCCCCTCTGACCCGGCAGCCTGCACTTTTGGAAATCTGTTCTGGGGAAAACCATCCAAAATGAATGAGCGACAACCTGAAGAGTCCAGTTCTCTGGGACTGTTCTTGAGCCTGATGTGGGTCTTGGCCTTGTTTGGTGGCTGCATTGACCAGAGGCCAAAGGCGCGAGTGGGAGAAGGCAGACTGTCCTGGCTACTGGGACAGAAATGCAAGGTGCCATCGCCGTGAAAGTCAGCAGCAGCATCTCTGTCCACAGGGCAGAGCATCAATCACCAGAAGTGAAGAATGGGCAGGCTTTTGCTTGGAAGAAATCCAGCATTTCATGAGCATGAAAGGACACTTGGCCATTTGGCATGGGCCCCCACGCCATTAGCGTTTCACTCTGGGGTGTCTGCTCTGGGTTAGAGCTTCCTCACCTCACTAACATACATTCGATTTCTGGGGGCCTTCCAAATGCATCAGGCTTCTAGCCCTTTCTGACCGTCTCCGACAGAGGTCAGCCAGCCTACTGTGGACAAGATGCCCCCCGAAAACTGAAGCTGGATGTCGTTACCGCATAAGTGAACATTCGTTCTGGGACTGCAGCCACGGAAAAGCATTTTCCGCTGCACCGACCAGCATCCTGTCACCAGACGTAACTAAGGGTCCAGGTCTAATTTATAACAGGGAAAAAAAAATCCAGAAGCAATTTAAATGTTTGACAATAGGAGAATGGTTGAGTAAATTCTAGTATAACCATGTATTGGAAAGTTGTGCGTCCATTTAAAATGCTGTTTATGAACAGATTCAATATCTTGGGGAGAGCTCATGTTATAATGTTTACTGAATTGTTACAGAAGAAAACCGAGAAATGACCTGAATGGTCATCAACAGGGGAGTGTTTGAATAAATTGAGATACATCCATGGCATGGAATATTACACATTTATATAAAAAATGAGTTAGATCTGTATCTACTGACCTGGAAGGTGTCCCCAATGTATTGTTAAGTGAGAAAGCAAGTTGCAGAGAAATGAGCTAAACTACGATCTTTTTTTTAAAAAAACAAAATAATAAAAACTCTGCTAGAATGTGTCCATATGTTTGCATGAGAGAGAAGGTTGGGGGAGGGACGCACACCTGGTTGTTAACTTTGGTGACTTTGGATTGGGTGGAAGGGAGGGAAACGGAACATTTATGCTTGCATTGGAAACGTGCGTATCTGTGCAGATTACAAGTGCACATTGCCTTTTGTAATTTAAGGTGGAAGAATAACTTACTGAAAAAAGAGGGTCCAGGTCTAATTTATAACAGGGAAAAAAAAATCCAGAAGCAATTTAAATGTTTGACAATAGGAGAATGGTTGAGTAAATTCTAGTATAACCATATATTGGAAAGTTGTGCGTCCATTTAAAATGCTGTTTATGAACAGATTCGATATCTTGGGGAGAGCTCATGTTATAATGTTTACTGAATTGTTACAGAAGAAAACCGAGAAATGACCTGAATGGTCACAAAATACGGTATTATCTCAACAATGTGAAATAGGCATGGAACAATCTAGAAAAAAAATCCTAGAAAAATATTAAGAACAGTTGCCTCTGGAAGGAAGATGAGATTAGGATTAGTTTTGTCTTTTAAAATCTTGTTTGTATTTTCTACAGTGAGCAAAATGTCTGTGTTCTTATTTAAAATATAACGGCCTTCCACGGTCTCATCAGCCAGTCTTGCCTTTACCTGTTACGATCTGGCCTATGCCCACTTTGCACCCTCCCTCCTGCCTCTGCTGGAATTGATGTATCCACTCAGCAAATACTTATTGAATTCTGGGCACTGGGGATGTGGCGGGGACCAGAACAAAGCTCCAGCTCTCAGCGTTCTTACTTCCGGAGGGACCATTTAGACATCAGACTGAGTGACCTCATCTTCGTCTCTCTGTGGTGTTCACCACATTGAGTCACCTTCTCCTGCATGGAACTGCCCTCTGGCTCCTCTCCTACTATTCCACCTGCCCCTACTCTGTCACCTTTCCTGTTTCCTTACCGTACAGAATGTTCCCAGAGGCTCTGTTCTGAGCCCTCCCCTTCTTTCTCTATAGCAAGAGCTATACCATCCACACCCTGATTCTGAATCAGAATCTCTAGATCTGGGCAGGTCTGAGCCAAGGCAGAGGTCTGGGAGGCTGCACATGGTGGTGAATGTTGGTATTTCAGTGGTTATCCATGACATGAATGAGGGGGGACCTTAAGATATGGCCCCCGTAGCGTCTATACTTCAGAATCACTCTGTGCGCCCCTCTAGCATGGCACTACCCAGTGGATGGGTTTACTTATGCTTAGTCTGTGATGCACCATGGCTTTCATCATAGGGTCTAGCCTAGAGGAATGAATGAATGAATGACATGATGCAGTGACATTCACCAGGCAGATTTTAGGGACATGGGCCAAGTAGATTTGGTGCCCGTACCAGTAAGGGGAAGTTCAGGGAAGTATATCCAGGCCTCCTTTGAAAGTTGTAGATTTAGATAGAAGCTTTATTTCATTATTACTGTGGTTGGACAGTTTTCTGGTTTCTGGGCTATTTAGATCTCCTTTTGTGAACTAATTTATTTAGATCCTGTCCAATTATTAGAAATAATACTTTTTTCCTAATATTGGTAATAGTTCTTTCTAAACTAATGTCATTACTTTTCTATGTAACATTTTCGCATACTTTTAAAATTTTGTTTCTATTTTTGACATGACGTATACTTTTTATATGAAACTATCAATCGTATAGTATCTTCCACATTATGTTCAGAAAATCAGTCAGATAATTTACCTATATTTTCTTCTAATTATTTTATGACTGATTTTTTTAAACATTGAATTCTTTGCTCCATCTGGAATTTATTTTGGTGCATGGTGTGAACAGAGGAGATAACATAATTCTTTTGCCAAACTGTTAATTAGTTGACCCTGCAAATATCTTTTTTTTCTCATTGATTTTTTAAATATTGCCTTATCCATATGTCAATTTTTATGTGTATTGTATGTATTAGTATTCTTGCAACATCATTTCAAGTTCTATCTGTCCTCTCTTGGATTGCTCCCACACTATTTTCTAAGTGTTGTTTGTGATGTTTGTTATCTTGTCGGATGAGACTACTAAATTTACTTCTTTTTTAAAAAAGTGCATTGTCTGCAATAATCTATTTTTCCAGTTAAACTTAGGTATCATTTTACCAAATTTAAAACAGGTCATTGCGCTTTTGGCCAGAATTGCATTAAACTTATAAATTAACTTTTCTACAACTTTTCAAGAGGTTAATATTATAAATTAACCTTTCAGTAGTTAGTCTTTCCACTCAAGATTACACTATGTCTCTCCAATTATTCAAATTTTTACCCCTCTGTAAAAGTTATTTTTATATAGTGCCTGCCTATTTCTTATTAAGTTTATTTCTATGGATTATGTGCATTTTGTAGTTACCATAAACAGGATCTTTTTTCTTCATATTTTTATCTATCACTGGCATATAGGAATGTGACAGATGGTATTATTTTGCATTTGGCTACTTTAATGAAATTTCTTATTAGCTCTAATAGCTTTATAATTAATTCTCCTGGGTTTTGTAGGTATCTTAATATATCATCTGCAAACCACAATTTTGCCTCCTCTTTTCTCATTTCTTTTTCTTGTGCCGCATGGGTTAGCCCTTCCAATAAGGCGTGAAATCCCAGAGGTGATAGGGGCATCTCTGTCTAGTCCCTGGTCTTAATCAGCTACTTCTAAAATGCAACCTTTACCTTGGTAAGAAAATACTCTTTTTCTTAGTTCCGAACGCTAATATTAATCAGGGTTACATGACTAATTTTATTAAATGCCTGTTAAGCATTTATTTCGAAGACTTTAACTTTTTTTCTCATTTAATGGCATACATTGTGTTAAGAGATTTCTTAATATTAAAAGTCATTTTAGAGATTAGCTGTCCTTCGTCAGTTAATCCCTAATGTGGGCTTTAAAAAAATTAGTGTTGAGTCAGTTTATCAGCATCACGCTGAAGAATGTGAATTCAAAGTGCACTGCTTATGTTTGAATCCCTTTGCGTAGCAATGACTTGGGCACCATTCCTTAATTTCTGTTTGCCTTAGTTCTTCATCTGGAATAGAGATGATATTAATAGTACCCACCATGTAGGGTTGTTGTAAAGATTAAACAAATCAATATAGGTAAAGTTCTTAGAAGAGTGTCTGGCAAAACACTAAATAAATGCACGCAATATATTAAATTATTGAGAACTTACCGTGTGCCATGGTAACGCAGTTTGGGGTGTAGATTCCAAGATAGGCAAACTCACATGTGGTCTCTGCTGTCATGGAGCTCACAGCCTGCTGAGAAGACAGATACTTATGATATGGATACCTATGAAACAATCATATGGAAGCATGGAAATTTGCTTCTATGATCAGTGCTACCAAAGAGAGGTTATGGTGTCATGACAACATATAGCAGGGGCTTTCACCCAATGAAGGAGGATCACTAGGCTGAGATCTGAAAGACAGCTATGCCAAGAAGGGAGGGAAGTGTGGTCTAGGCAGAGAGAACAGCATATGCAAAGGCTGTGCAGTGAGAGAGTGTGGCAGGTACAAAAGACTGAGAAGGGCGGAGTTTGTCGGGGATGCTGGTGGATATGAAGCTGAGAGGTCACTGCGGGCCTGACCCCATAGAGATCCTTCTAGACCTTAAATGTTTTTTCATTATCGAAGAGAAATGAGGAGCCGCTGAATGTTTGGGGCAGAGGGAGAGGAGAATGACTTGATCCGAGTTCTGTTTTGAAAAGATGTTCCCAGCTACAGTGTGAAGAATGGTGGGCAAAGACCAGAATACATGTGGTTGACCCGTTAGGAGTCCCCATGGGAGTTCAGGGAAGAGCTTGGTGTGGGTTGGGGGCAGGTGGAGACCGAGACCAAGTGGTAGATTAGCTGTGGGGATGTGAAGGAGAGGAAGGTGTCAGCTTCTAAGTGGGCCTTATTTATTTACTGATTTTTATTTATTTATGTCTTGATCCAAAACTATTTATAATAAATGTTATTTTAAAATAGGCTTTGTGTTAGATGATTTTGCCCAGCTACAGAATGTAAGTTTTCTGAGCGTGTTTAAGGTAGGATAGGCTAAGCTATGATGTTCAGTAAGTTAGGTGTATTAAATGCACTTTCAACAAGATATTTTCAACTTATGTTGGGTCTATTGGGAATTTAATCCCATCGTAAGTTGGGGAGCATCAGTACTGAAAAACACTACAGAAATATTACATGAAATTCTAAAAAAACTTGAAGGTAACCCACAGGAAGACAAGGAAAAAATGAAAATGCAAAATAATAGCAAATACAAGAGAGGAACAATAAAAAGGGAACACAAAAAAACATCAAATCATAAAATAGGAGACTTAAGCCCTAACCCATCAATAATTATTTTAAATCTAAATGGCCTAAATACACCAATTAAAAGACAGAAATATGCAAAATGGATAAAATAGCATGGCCCGAGCTCACAGGAAATTTACATCCAATGTAATGATATAGGTAAGGCCTAAAATGAAACGATGAAAAGATATAAGCCATGCAAACATTAACCAAAAAATGCAAGAGTGACCATATCAATATCATCGGATTAAGTTTTGACAAGAGTATTAACAAGGGGGGAGGAAGCATTACAAGATGATAAACGAGTCGATTCACCAAAATCGAATTAGCAAACTTACCTGTGTATGTAGCAAACAGTAGAGCTCTGGGTTATGTGAAACAAAGTGATAAAACTTAAAAGAGGGACAGACAGTTCCATGATTATAATTCAAGACTTCGACAGCCCTCTCTCAGCAATGGGCAGAAATACTGGACAGAGAATCAGCCAGGGAGGTGGCCTTACGTAGACAAAGAGATCAGGCATGATCCGTGGATTATGGATCAGCAGCGGAGGACACAGTAGGCAGGGGGGGCATCCCAGAGGAGGTGTCAGGCCTGGGGCGCAGAGGGGAGGTCTGGCCTGGACTGCGGTGTCGTGAGTCATCTGTGCACAAGTTGGGAGGTCCAGAGAGACAGGAGACCAGAGAGAGGGGAGAGGCCCAACTCTGAGCCAGAAGGAGGCAGAGAAAGAGCAGCGGCGGGAAAGGGGCGTGGAGACATGGGCGGAAGCCCGGGGCGCTGCTGCTCATGGCGTGGTCCCGTGCAGCAGCGTCGCGGCATCACCAGGGAGCCAGGTGGACACGCAGACTCTCCAGCCCCACCCAGGTGTCCATCTGTGTCTCCATCTGAGCCAGCGCCCCAGGTGGTGCTCGCGCAGAGTGAGGTCTGAGACCCTCGGGGAGGGGGAGGAGTGTTTCTAGAAGCCGGGAGGTCAACAGCATCGGAGGTGGCCGAGCAGTCAGTTAACATGAAGATGGAAAAATACCCACTAGACCCATGGGTGACCTTAGTAGACCTGTTTGGGTGGATCTATAGGACCAGAAGGCAGAACCGATGGGGCTGGAGAGTGAGTGGGAGGTAAGGAAATGGAGACAGAAAGTATAGACAGATTGTGTTTTCTATAAATTTGGCTGTGAAGGGGAGGAGAGAGAGACAAGGCTGGGGGGAGATGAGGAGTGGAGTGGGGAATTGTTTTCTTAATGATCTGGAGCACGTTTAAAACGAGAAGTTTCCAGGAGAGAGGAAACGACTGAACACATACAAGACACAGGATCGTAGAAGGTTCTCGAAGAGTAGGGCGGAAAGGGATCCGAGGGGCACATGGAAAGATTCCGTTTAGATGGAGAGAGAGGGGGGTCCTCTGTAGGAAGAAGGAAGACAGCATGGGGCCTTCTAGAAGGGTCTGGAGTTGGGAAGACGAGGGAATCCTCGCTGATGGCTTTTATTATATTTTCTACGGAGAGCAGGAGGGGAGGACATTAGCTGAGATCAGGAGGCTGCATGCAGACAACGGAGAAGGTTTGAAATTGTCATTCTGGTATTTAATGCTGTGAAGGAGAAGTCTGAGTTTAGGCTAGTATTGGTTGCTTTTTAGTTTAAACTCTCTGAGGCTTTGTTTTCTACTGCGCAGAGTTGCTCTGAGGCTTGAATAAAATGATACGCAATTTGTCACCCTGTCAGTGCACAGCGCACAGCACACAGCACACAGCAAGCTCACGGGCCATGTGAGCCACCCGTATGCCTTCCTCTGCGCCAAGCATAGGGCTGGCCCGTAGGAAGCACATGGAAAAAAGTGGATGAACGATTCTCTTAACGAATTGCTCCTGTCTCTCTGGAAGCTTGTAGAAGTTCTTCTGCCCACACTAAACTGCTGCCTTTCTCTCTCCCAGGCCAGAACTGCACGTTCCAACTGCACGGCCCCAATGGGACGGTTGAGAGCCCAGGGTTCCCGTACGGCTACCCCAATTATGCCAACTGCACGTGGACCATCACGGCGGAGGACCAGCACCGGATCCAGCTCGTGTTCCAGTCCTTTGCCCTGGAAGAGGACTTTGATGTCCTGTCTGTGTTTGATGGTCCACCCCAGCCAGAGAACCTGCGAACAAGGTACTTCCCTGCCCACGCTCGCTGTAGCAGACAGCTGGGCTCTGAGCCAAGCTCACCGAGAGGAAGAACTTGCTCCGGTGAAAGGTTTATGGTCACCGGCAAAGACTGCTGTTTTTATGAGGCCTTCCCTCAATTCCTCTGCTTTCTTTGCATTTCCCAATTCCTTTCTCCTGCTTAGAGGTTTCCAGTAGGCAGGATTGATGAGTAGGACATTTGAGAAGACTAGATAGAAAACATCCAAGGGTTCTAGAGAAATCTAGGTATTTTTATTGAAACTGATTTTGCACCCACAGGTGTATATATGTGTGTATACCTGCTGGTGTGTGTTCTTTGCACACACAGAAATGCAGGCTGGACCCAGAAGATATGGGGATTGAAGGCTGATAGTGATGGGTAGTGAACATATCTTGCATCATATATTCATCGATCATCACCCATCAATACTTTGCTGGAATTTGCTCTGCATTTACAGGGCCTTGGCTGTGGGTGTAGAATCTGGAAAGTTCCCACTCTCTCAAATTCCATCCCAGTTGATGGAAGAAAAAAAATACAGATTGAGTGAGATGGCTTCTTGTACCCTTGAACTGCATCCCAAGAGGGGGAGTTCACATGTGAGGAGAGAGACAGGGTGGAAAGGTGTCCACTCTCTGCAGGAAGGGCAGACTTTTCCGGGGGAAAGGGGAAGGCCCCAGCATCAAAGCTCTCCAGGTGTTGCTGACCCAGAGGCCTGCCATGCTCCATCACAAGCCTTGTCCCTGTCCTGCCAGCCAGGCTCCCCAGCTCCTCAGGATGCCAAAGGGTTAATGGCCTACCAGCCAAGTCCTGGGGAGGCAGAGGTGCTAATTGCTTCTAATGACATGATGCACTAATGAGTGGTTCCTGCCAAGTGCTTAACCTCAGAGCTTTGTTTAAGACCCGTCTGGGCCTTTGGCTTCCCAGCTCCTGGAATAGGGTCACGTGCACATTTAGGGTAAATGTGCACATTTAGGGTAAATGTGCACCGGACAGCTCTTGGCCCTCTTCTCCTCCCCTGCCCTGTCCTCTCAGGGCAGTGCAGAGGCAAGTTTGGGAAGTCTGCTGCAGAGGTGGGGGCATCTGGGGATCCGCTGACTAGTAGTTTCTCCCAGGCAAGACCGAGCTTATCCATGTTCCCTTGATGTTCGGTGGGGTTCAGCACTCCATAGGTGGTCTGAGAACCTTTGGTAAAGGGATTAGGGTCCTCTTCAGTCACCCATTCCACACGTATTTCATGACCACCTATTGTGTCCCAACACCGGCCTGGGTGCTGGGTACAGCAGTGAGCAAAACAAAGGCACTGCCTTCTTGGAGGTGACATGCTAATGGGCAGACAGGCATGGACATGTCTGACACGTCTGTGTGCCAGATGCTATGCAGACAAAGCATGTGGGGTAAGAGAGTGATGGTGGGGCGTTGGTTTTCCTAGGGTGGCCAGGGAAGGCCTTTCCAAGGGGGAGACGTTTGAGCAGAGAGCTGAATCATGGAGCATCGTGTATGGTGTCCTGTGGGGGAAGCTTCTAGACTGAGGGCACAGACAATGTGGAGGGCTTTGGAGGGTGGTCCCACCATGGCACAGCCCACCCTGGATAACCCAGCCTCATAGATGAAGGGACTTGCAGCTTTGGAGGCCTCATTCTAGGTCATCCCAGAATCAGTCACCTCTATGATCTGCTAGTTTGAATCCATCTCACGAGTAGACGAGGGAAGGTGGGAGGCCAGTGGCTATGGGCCAGAGCAGAGCCCATGGCCGGGAATCCGGAAAGGGGAAGGTGAGGCTGGGAGGGGCAGGAGGCAGTAGATCCTGCAGGACCTCATTGGCCATGTAAGGACTTTGGCCTTGGCCCTGAAATGAACAGGAAACCCTAGAGAGTTCTGAGCAGGGGAGAGACCTGCTTTCATGGATCTTTGGCTGCTGTGGGGAGAGTGGAGGGAAAGGGGCGAGGCTGGAGGCTGCCCAGGTGGAGGCTGCCGTAACGGTCCAGGGCAGAGAAGGAGGAGGTTTGGGTTCTCCCGGGAGTGAGGAGCTGGTGAGAATCGGTCAGCTCTGGGCTGTATTCCAAACACAGAGTGCACAGGGCTTGCTGTGGCTCTAGATGAGGACTATAAGGGACAAAGGGCCAGGAAGATCCCAGTCTCTTTGGCCTTAATGTCTGGTAGAAAAAAGTAGCTGTGGAGCCAGGTGCGGTGGCTCACCTGTAATCCTTGCATTTTGGGAGGCTTAAGGGGGAGGATTGTTGAATCCAGGAGTTTGAGACCAGGCTGGGCAACATAGTGAGATCTCATCTCTACAAAAGGTGTTTTAAGAATGCGCAGGGAATGGTGGCACCTGCCTGTAGTCCCAGCTACTTGGGAGGCTGAGGCAGGAGGATTGCCTGAGCCCAGGAGTTCAAGGCTGCGGTGAGCTATGATTGGGCCACTGCACTGCAGCCTGAGTGATAGAGCAAGACTCTGTCTCTTAAAAAAAAAGTAGCTGTTTCCTGAGATGGGGACAGCTACAGAAGGAGCACATTGGCGAGAGATGGGGTAGGGGCTGGAGGTTAAGATTTCAGTTTGGCCAAATGACATATGAGGTGCCTGTTAGATACCCAGGTGGACCCGTCGAACGTCCACTTGAGTGTGTGGTTTAGGGTTCAAGGGTGTCGGGGCTAGAGATAATAAATGGGGAGACTGGGACAGGATGGTGCTTAAAACCACGAGACTGAAAGAGGTCACAAGGGAGCGAGTCCTCTCTGTTGGATTTTGAGCTCCGATGACACGGTCTATGGGGCAGCTTCGTACACCTTTGATGATGTGACCAATGTTGAAAGTCAGAGCCGGTCACCCGGGCACTTGGCCGAGGTGTGGACAGCTGGAGCTGCAATCCCGCCTGCCGGGGTTATCCGAGCTTCCCTTGCTCTTCAGGCAGGGTCCCCACAGACGTGGTCAAGCCCCTGCTTTCTGACATGTGGGTTTCCTGACGCGGAGAGGGATGTGTAGAAGACCCAGCAGAGCGGGGACTGCTCTGGCCTGTGTTCCAAGGCATGGATGAGTGGGGGTTTCCATGACCTGGGGAAGTGGTGCCGGCAGGGGAGGCTTCCTCTTGTCCTGAGGATGCAGAAGGACCTGATTGTGTTCCCAGCCGTGGCACGGGCCACTCCGGCCGACCAGCCACGTCTGAGGAGGTTGTCCCTGCTTGGGCTCCTGATCTCCACCATCTTTGTGATAGGCTCATTCCAGTTCATCGCACAAGTAGCCAAGGACATGCGGGCTTGACCACTGCCTTTTAGCACCCCTGGCACCGGGGCACTCACACCTTGGGGGGGAAATGGCCCTAGAGGGTGGTCCAAGTGGCACTGGAACGTGCTGTCCCCAAAGGTACCGGAATGGTGCTCTCTTGGGGGTGTGCCGGGGAGACAGCGAGCGTATGTTTGGTGGGGACGCTCGGGTCTTTGTGACTTTTTTTTTATATGTTCGTGCATTGTTATTAGTTTGCTCAGGTTTCCTTCTTATTCACGAGTCAGTTTTTGTCTGTATGCTAGTCCAGGAAGTCACCCATTTTATCGGGATTGTCAAGTGCATTAGCCTCGGGTGGTACACGGTCTTTCCTGTCGAAGTTGTTGTCTCCACAGTGCCTGGGTTACACCCTTTCTCACGTCTGCTCCTGTGTGTTCGTGTTTTCCTTCTTCTTACTCAATTAGTCTTGCCGGAAGTTTGCCTATTTTATTGGTCTTTTTCAAGTTCCTATGCTAGGGCTATCAATTTTATTCTTTCTCTATTATCTAACTTATTGATTTCTGCTTTTATCTGTATCCATTCTTTTCTCCCACTTACCTTAGGCTGATGTTATTCTTTTGCTGATTTCATGAATTGAATTAGTTTTATTATTTCTTGTTTGATAATAAAATCATTAAGAGGCATTTTCCCCTAAGTACAGCTCTGACCACATCCCATAAATTTTGATGGCTAGTTGTTATTTTAGAAAGAGTGTCTAATTGCAGTTTTGTTCTTTCTTTGACTCTAGGGTTTTCCCCCTCAAATGTTCAAGTGCTATTTGTTTGTACTTAAAAAAGTATTATCTAGTTTTATTGCATGATGATCAGGTTATGATTTTTACTTTGGAGAATTTGTTGACTTTTTTCCCCCTAAGACCATTTTTTGGAAGTGTTCTGTGAGTATTTGAAAAGAATAGATAATCTGTGGTTGAAGGGTGAAAAAAAATTATGTTATTAGTATCATTAAATTTTTCTGATTTCTTATTTATTGCCTAATTGATATTTGACAAGATAAGCAGTGTATTGGTCTCACATTTTCACTGTAGATTTTATTGATTTCTCCTTTTATTTCTAAGTTTTTATTTTATATATTTTGATGCTATACTGTTTGGTACATAAATATATTTAACTATTAGATCTTCAGAGTAAATTATATATATTTATAAAAATTATGTTTATCCACCAATGTTTTTTGCCTTAAATTCCACTTTGATACTATTATTGCCACTTTTTTTCTTTTAGGTTTGCATTTATTGGTTCCCATCTTTGAAAATCTGTGTATCTTTAATATATCTATGTCATTGTTTTAAGGGTAGCTCTTAGTACAGCATGCACAGTAATTGATTTTTTTTAAATCCTAACTGGGAGTCTTTATTTTTTTTAACAGGAAATTGAGTCCACTCACATTTTTTTGGTGATAACTGATATGTTTGCTCTTCTTTGATACTTAATACTTTCTATTTTTAAGCTCACTTACTGTTATTTCCTTTACTCTGTCTTCAAGTGCACGTTTTCTTTGCTTTCTTTCTGTGAGTTTTATTCTACTAGTGGTTAGAGTTATTTCTTTAGAGCACATTTTAAGCTGTATTTCTCTGTCAATCTCCTGCTTATCTAGTGTTTTTCTTAATCAGCTCTTACTGGCTCTGTACCTTGTCAAAATTCCTTAGTGTTTGTAACACGTAAGTATCTGCCTCTTTTCCTTGGTTTTCAAAGTTGACGTAGATATTCTGTCTCTTTACATACCTTAGATCATTTCTGTGAGAATTTAGAGAGTCAGGCGCAGGGGGGGTTAACATGTTATCTTGTTGGCTTTCCAACTCGAACAGAAATTTCTCTTATAAACGTTTTTGTATTTTTGATGCCATTGTGAATGGAAATTTTTTAAATTTAACTTTTGGACTAGTCATTGCTAGTATGTAGAAATACAGTTAATTTTTGTATGTTGACCTCATATCCTATGACCTTGCTGGATTCACTACTCCTTCAAATAGTTTTGTTTATATTTGGGAATAAAAACAATTTTAGTTCTTCCTTTCCAATCTGAATGCCTTTATTTCTTTTCTTTTCTTTTCTTTTCTTTTCTTTTCTTTTTTCTTTTCTTTTTTTTCTTTGTTTTTCTTTTTCCTTTCCTTTCCCTCCCTCCCTGACTCCCATCCTTTTTACCTTTCCTCCTTCCTTTCTTTCTGCCAGACAGCACTGGCTAGACCCTGGTATTGATAGAAGTGGTGAGAGTAGATATCTCTGCCTTGTTCCTGATCTTGATCTTGGGGGAGCAACATTCAGTCTTTCCCCATTAAGTATGACATTAGCTACAGGTGCTGTGTGGATACGCTTCTAATAAAGGTTTTTAAGCAGAAGATCTTGTCACGACCTGGCTGCAGTGTGGAAAATGCATTGAAGTGGGGGCCAGACTGGTGGCCATGGGGCCGGGCAAGAGGCTGTAGTAGCCTGGACTATACCAATGAAGGGCAGAGACGTGTGGATTTGTATAAAGTTATGGGAAGAGTTGTCCCCAGAGTTAATAGTGAATTTATAGGGACTGTGGAGCGAGAATAAGAAAAAGGAAGGGGTAGAGGACAGCTCCGCAGTGTCTGGCTTGGAAACAGAAAACAAACCAGATCAGCCTGCAGTGAATTCCAGTATCCATAAAACATGTTCTCAGGGCCTACCAGGGTATTTGCTGCACTGATGTGTTTCTTCCCTTGTCTGGTAGAGCAGGTAGGTCTCCACCTCTCTCAGTGTTTTCCTGTGCGACAGAAGGGTACAGTGGGGACAGACCTAGATTTATACCTAGCTGGGCTCTAAGTTTATTAATGCTATGACCTCATGGGCAGCTGGGCTTCTCCAAGCCTCACCTATAACATGGAGGTGACGTTGCCTCGCCTTATGGGGTTGTCGCGTGTGAGCCACCTGCTGCAGATCCCGAAGGGGTCCATAAACATTGTTTGCATCCTTCCCTGCCCTTCTGTTCTTAGGACCTAGTAACTTGGACCTTTCTGGAGGGCTTTGGTGCCTGTCCTGACACTTCATCTGTGGTCCATTCATCAGATGCTGTGGGTGGTGGAAAGGCACTAGGTTTGGGGAGTCATTCATTGTGTACGTATGTGTCATGTGCATGTATGTAGTGTGTATGTATCATGGTATTACTGATCCCATGACAGCCCTTCCTCCTCTCCCCTCCCACACAGTCACTGGGGCAGGGCCACCAAGAGGCCTGCAGCAGATCTCTCTCTGCCGGCATCACCTGGGGGCTTTCTGTGTTTGTTGTCTAAAACTTAATAGGTACAAGTTTTGCTATTACCGCTGTAACTGCATTTTTAATGCATCTTTCTTTCCCCTCTTTCCTCCAATACTCTGATCGTCTTTACTTTATTTATGAATGCATTCCAAGAAAAGGCTGAAGAGCTACCTCCCTACCCCAATCTCAGCCTTTCTTCGAGCTCACCCTTCCCTGGATGCTCACTCCTGGATTGTGTTGTGAGCAATGAGCCTCCTCCTGTTAGAGTCTAAGCTCCTTGAGGCTGGGAGTCAAGCTTGCTATCATGTTTTAGCTGTGGCAGAGCCATGCAGTGACAGAACACACCGGTGCTGCATGTGGGTGACATGAGTTTGAGTTTCAGCTGCTCCCTAGCTGCGTGGCATTGGCAAGTCACTTTGACTCTTATCCTCAGCATCCTCATCTGCAAAGTGAGTACATCGAGATCTTGGCTGGTGAAGATTAAATTAAATAAAGTATGTAAACTGCTTTCATTATGATGAGATGGAAAGTAAAGTAATACTTGTATATTTGTAGAAAAAATTAGCATAATTAAGCAAAAAGACCAAAATCTCCAATAAATTTGTGTAGAGCAGTGGTTCTCAACTGAAGGCAATTTTGCTCCCTGTCCCCAGGAGACATTTGGCCATGTTTGGAGGCATTTTTGATTGTCACAAATGCAGGGGAGTTAGTGGCATCTACTAGACTGAGGCCAGAGATGCTACACAACATCCTACAATGCATCTGCCCACAACAAAGAATTAATTATCTGACCCCAAATGCCAGGAGTGCTGACGTTGAGAAACCTGGGGGTAGATTGATTTGAGGAGTTAATGCCTTTTGGCATAACCTGGGTTCTAATCCTCTTTCTGTGTCAGTGACCTTGGGCAAGTGAGTCAACCCATCTGAGCCTCAGTTTCCTCCTCTGCAAAATGGGGGCTTCTCAGTGATGCTGTCTCCTGGCAGCTGCACCTGGCATGGTTGATGAGGAGGTGCCCAGAGACACAGTACGCACAGCCTGTTCTCTATGCAGATGCCATTCATCTCCCAGCGACTCCTTTTTTCCACCAGGAGTTCATAGCCATCTCCTTGAAAGCATCTCACATTTCATCTAGAGCTATTCACAAGCAGCAGCATCCCAGGGTGCCAGGAGGCAGCGTCTGGCTGCTTCAAATTAAATTTACAATAGAAGCTGATCAGATTCTTCTCATAATGGATCAGGGTGGGAAACGGGAGTAGGAGCCTGCCTTAAGGCTGGGAGCCTGTAGGAGTTGGGAAAATTAGCAAGGAAAGAAGAAAGAGCCTTCCAGATAATGCAGTGTCAGCCCTGCCTGGATGAATTACGGAAACAATCCCCACGTCCCTGCTTTTGCGCAATTAGATGGCCTTTCCGTGCTGGCAAACATCCTATTGCATTGCAGTTTAATGTGAAATGAAGTTTTCTAATGGGACATGAGCAAACATAATCTATGGAGACGCTGCTAATAAACTCCATCACCGTATACTGGAGGGTTTATAGGGCACTGGCGATGACTGCACCAGTTAAGCACAGCTAAGCATCCCTTAATTTAGACATTTGGGCTCAAGTTATGGGAAACACTACAACTTGTTCCCTCAATTACTGGCAATACACATTCTGTCATCAGCCTAAGGTGGAATGTAGTTTTAGTCATTTGGAGCTGGTTGCAGATTTCACTCAACTGGCATTAGACACCTGTTTGGTAGTTGTAAAAATCCACAAATTTGCCAGATTTACTGTCTTCTTATGAATATGTATCACAGCAGAGGCCCCCAAAGGACCTGTCTGTTGGTTCCTTAAAAAGTGTGCTTTGCACATCAATGGGGTTGTCCTTGAAGGGTCCTCTCCTCTGAGTCCCTCAGGAATGTGCTCTTGTGGGCAGGAGGAGGCTGGGAGGACTCGTGGGGATGAGGGAAGAGTCTTTGTTTAGGATTGAAACAGTGAGGACGCTGGAAAGGGGAACAAAGACACGAGAACACTGAACACCTCTTGTGTGCCAGCCACCATGCTAGATGCATTTGTTCATTCATTCATTGTCATTTATTCAACATTTATTGAATGCCTACTAGGAATGCCAGGTGTTGGAGATACAACAGTTAACAAGACAGCTTCTGCCTTCTAGGAACTTACCGTATCTTTAGGGACAAAGGTTAATAATTAGGTAGACAGTCCAGGATGCCAAGCGCCGTGACCAGGGCACCTGACCTGGTCCTGGGGAAGATCTTTGTAGATGCCCATCTGTGGGCCTGGGGTGCCCTCCCTCCATCTGCCCCTTTCCTTAACTGTCACTTACTCAGTCTTCACAGAACTCGATCATCACTTCCATCCTCAGGGACACCCCTTCCTCCCAACTTGTGATACCTACTCAGATTAACCTGCATCCATCCTTTATGGCTTTACGTGTGTGTGTGTGTGTGTGTGTGTATTTGTTGTATGCCCTTCTCCCCCACAAGTCTGTAAGCTCCTCCACTACAGGAATTCCTTCTCTTTTACTCTCCCCTGTAGCTCCAGGGCCTAACACAGTGCCTGGCACATAGTAGGTGCTCAACAGATATTTATGGCATGAATGAACAAATGCTTGCTAGAGGATGGGATCTCCACTAGGGCATGGAAGGAAGGGTGAGAGAGCGTTTCAAGCCAAGAAAATAGTGCGTGCATAGGTCTGGGCAAAATAGAGGGAAAGGCGAGCTGTGGAACAGCAGTGAGTTGGCCCCCTGTGGCGGGGGTGTAGTGGGGAGGTGGGAGCGGCTGGGACCAGATAACCTGGGAACTTGGATGCCTCGCTGGGGAGATTGACATGTATCCTAAGCAAAGCGGGGACACACTGAAAGGTTTTAAACGGGCATTATACTTGTTGCCTAATAATGCAACAACACCCCCAGCAGGTGGGTGGTATTAATTCCCTTTGCAGAGGTTAAGTAGCATCTAAGGCCTCTAAGCTGCTAAGTGGCTAAAGGAGGGGGATGGGGGGTGGGTCTTCTAGAGCCAGAAACCAGGCTTCCCCCATGCCGGGATGCCTTCTGACGGCTGTGGATTCATTTGTACTCATTCCATTTCCTTTAAAAAATCCATCCGTTTTCGTTTTTGAGCAGTTTCTCTAAAATAGTAAAAGTCATAGGCACTTGCTACTTTGAAAAAGTCAAGCAGTGCAGCAGTGTATAGATTATGAAAAGTACAAGTGCCTCTTCCAAGGCCCTTGTCTCAGCCCTGCTCCCTGGAGGTAACCCACGTTAACAGTTTGGTGTGTGTCCGATTTCTTTTTTACTTTTCTTTTCTTTTCTTTTTTTTTTTTTTTAGACAGGGTCTTGCTCTGTCATCCCGAGTACAGTGCAGTGGCATCATCATAGCTCACAGCAACCTTAAACTCCTGGGCTCAAGCGATTCTCCTATCTCAGCATCCCTAGTAGCTAGGACTATAGGCAGGAACCACCACACCGGGCTAATTTTTATTTTTTGTGGAAACTGGGATCTCGCTATTACCTAGGCTGATCTTGAACTCCAGGCCTCAAGCGACCCTCCCGCCTCGGCCTCCCAGAGTGCTAGGATTACAAGCGTGAGCCACCGTGCCCAACCCAATTTCTTTTTAAATAAAGACTCATTAAACTGCCCATGAGGCTTATTGGGACATCCATCAGCCCTTTAAAAATTGTTCTGATGAATTAAGTGTAAACTAATTAGAAACATGGATTCAATTACCCTTGAAACACACAAGGGTTTAATAATTAATAGGAAGAGGGTTTGAGGCCAAAGGCATTATGGATTTTATCAAACCTCTAACATCTGCAAAGTAAATATGTTTGATTCACCCTAAATGCTGGCAAATTTGCCATCCGGAGGCAAACCTGTTGGTGGGAGCTGTGTGTTAATCACGAAAGTTAGCTGTGATTAAGAAGGAGTCAGCTGAAGTGGGGTACAGAGGCCAAAGCCTGCTGTATATTGCTGGGTAGAGCTTCCTGGGGCTTTCAGTGGCCTGTCTTTTGGAGTTACCACAATCAGCTTTCTTCACGATCCTTCATTGGGCAAGTTTTGGGGCTGCCTGCTGAGCTCCCCAGTGAGATCACTGACCCTAACTGTGGGCTCAGAGCCTCTGGGGAGCAATATCGGGCCAAGGAAACACTGCAAGACTTTGGGGAAAAACATTTAGTTTATCTCCTTGAACCGTGAGCCATGACGACTTGAGTGGACTCAGAGGAGAGCCATGGGTTGGCATGAATATGTACCTGTGTGTGCCAGGTGCTTTATGTGCTATATCTCATTTAATCCCCACAGTTTTCCTGCAAGTAAGAATTATTACCCTCATTTTTACTCCTAAGGAAACTGAGGCTCAAAGAGGCTTCGTGCCTTGTGGCAGCCAGATTCAAACTCCCCGGTCTAATTGACACCCAAGTTCACGCAGGTCGGCACAACCACACCAGGGCTGAAGGGGGTTGTGAAGGGGAGGAAGTGGGGTCTGCCAGGGACAGGGCTCTGGAAACCAACGGCAGTGGCCCCGTGGGGCAGCCATGTGCTCCATCCCCCAATGCCAAAGAGAGGGTCTGGGCAGACGTGGGGTGGGGAGGGGTTGGCAGCGGGTGGCACACAAAGCCAGGTGGGCAGCAGAGTCGGGGGCCTGAGCAATCTCTCCACTCACAGTAGGACCCTGTGGTTCAAGGTCAAAATCAATTTTTGTGCAAAGTCTCACCTTGTTCATTCACCAAGTCTGCTGTTTAATAGCAGCCAAAACTTAAGGCCCCGTGGAGCCTGAGGCTTAGGCCAAAAGGCCATGCTGCCTGCACCCTTCCTTATGGTCAGTCCTGCCCACGGTGTCATGAGGTGTTGGCCACAATTCGACATTACCCCTTAATGGAGTCGGCCACCCCTAGACCCTCACCTGCCCCTTTCTTCCAACTGGCTGCCTGCAGGGCTATTGCTGAGACAGGAAGGGCCCTCTTCTTTATCCTCAAGTCTTATTCCCTGAACCGTTGGGGCCACAGAAATCGCTGTGCAAGGGACCCTGATAGCCCAAGGATGGTGTCCCCAGGGTAGAGGCAGGTTTGGGTTCGTAATTCTAGTCTTCCCTGTTTCTTTGTTAGCAGAAATGGTTCCCAAATAAACACCTCTCGAGAACTGAGTTCCTCATTCCCTGCAAATCAAAGTAAACATAGAAGTAAACCAATTCTCAGCTTTTAGGTGAACTAAAAGCCAAATTATTGCACCCTCCAGTGGGTCTGATCTGTCACATGATGTGGTGACAAGAAACAGGTGCGGTGACCTGGGTTCTGTCCCAGTTCTGCCGCTGGTTTGCTGTGGTCTTCATGTAGGGCCAGCTGCATTTTCTGCGCTTACAAAATGAGGATTTAGATCTAGAGGAACTCCAGGGCTTCTTCCAGCTCTGAAATTGTATGATCAAGTGACGCCAGAGATGTATTAGAAGGACTGTACAATACCCCTGATCGTCTGGGATTATTTATACCCCACTCAAGGACTGCTCTTAGCTCTTTCAACAATTCCAGCCTTTGTCTTTGGCAAAGGGTTTCTTCTCCAGTGGCGTGTTGGGCAGGGTGGCAGAGAAGGCTACTGCCCACCATTGATCTTGCTCCTCCTCCACAGCGTGGAGCCGTCAGTGGGAAGCAGCTGTCCAACCGGGGACAATACTCCCAGCCCCCTTGCATCTAGGTGGGGCCACGTGGCTTAGTGGTTAGTAGAAGTGGACACAGTGATGTGTACTGCTTCCGGGCCTGGCCCAGAAAAGCTTCCCTTTGATCCTTTGCTCTCTCTTTCTCTAGAGATGGGAAATAGCAGAAGCTTGGATAGGCCGTATGCAGTGGAACCCCACTCCCTCCACCCCACCACCTACTGCTCATGGACCGGATTTTAACCTAAGTGAAAAATAAACTTCATGCAAACTTAGACCTCACACATCACAGTACCAGTCCCCCTAGGAGCGGCAGGCTGCTGGGGTCCCCTGGGTACCATGGTGAAGGCATTGCAGACAGTGTAGACTAGTCTGGCTGGAGACGTCATTGAAGTGATTTCTGCCCCTAGTAACTTGGGGGCTGGCAATGCAGTCTTCAATCCTGCCCAAAGGATAAAATGTTTTTCCAAGGTTTATATCCACGAGCTCTTCTGCACCTGGCAGTCTTTCACTGGATCCTTCCGGTTCAGTCTCTCTCATCACCATTGCCACCTTCCCCTTTGTCCCTTGATAGCAGTGGCAGTCTTACCAAACAGCAGAAGGAAGGAAGCTATTATACCTTTGGCTCCATCTTCACTTTGATTATTGTGTCCCGAAGGGATCTCAACTAGTGATTTGGGAGCTTTTGTGATGCCCTGGCCAACTGGTGGAGGCACATCCAACCTCTCCCTTCTCCAGAGTTCTGTAGCCACATATCATAGACAAGGTAGATCTTAGACTTATATGAACCCTAAAAAGCAAAGGGTAATAGTAACAGTGACAGATGCTAGCTCCATTAGTCCAGCTTGGTTTCAGTTATAACAAGAATTCATCACTATCCAACGAGAAAGAAATCCAGACAGCTAGAAAGCTGTCAAGGCTCTTGGTAGGTGAGGGAATGAAGACACAAAGAGTTCTTGCAGACCCAGGCAGGTTTGAAAATATTCACCTACTGCAAGGCTCCAGGCTTTAGGTGCCCACAGCATTGCTCCTATGCTGTTTGAATGTTGAAGCTTCCTAGACACATGATTTTATTTACTGCCCTCAACAATCCAATAAGTATTGTATGCATTCCACTTTGCAGAGGAGAAAGCTGAAGTTCAAAGTGGCTCACAAGCTCAGCGCTAATAAGATGTGATCAGGTTCTCAGCGTTTTGTCCCTGCCCTGAATCAGTGCCATCCAGCTCCATAGGCAGTTGGCCCCATGGCAGGCAGGAGAAAGGACCCATCTACCTGAAGCGGCAGCAATGGATTAGAGGGAACCTACCAGAGACGTGATTCCTCTCCCACACCCCCTAGATCCCCCCATACTGGAATTTATCTGAACTTGGGCCAAAAGGGAAGGAAGCTAGAATGGGGCCTTTTCTCTGCTACATTCTTCCTCCCGTGTAACCTGGGTGAAGGCCGCAACATGGCAAATTATTTGTAGAACCCTGAAGGAGTGGGCTCCTTCTATTTTGGAGTATGTAGACGTGTAAAGATTTTCTTTAATTAGATAGTGCCGGATAGATTTAATTAAAGCTTCAAACCTGCAATTTTCTTTGTTTGATTGATCAGTTGGTGCTGATTGCCTGGAGTAATTATGAGGGGGGAGGGGGGAGTTTTCAAAGTCTGGTGGTGATAAGAGGCAGCCTGAGCTGGCGCTGGGATGCTCGGATGTCAGAGTGATGCTGAAAAGGTGTAAATTGCACAAATGTCTGTTAGCTGGTCAAATGGAAACGGCGCTGTCTCAATTACACTTTTGTCTAAATCATGCTCTCGGCTGATGTGCTTCTGTAGAAAGGTCCCCCCTTTCCCCTCCTTTCTCTGAACGTGATCACACCCCCGAGACTAGGCAGTCTTCTGTTATTTTTGCCTTTCTTTTATGAAATAATGGAAGCACATTCTTGGGAGTGTCTCATAATGGCCCTTTAAAATTTCTAGAGCCTGCTGGAGGGCCAGGAGAGAAAGAGCCTCTTACAATCTTAGTGTGAATTTAGGGAACTCAGAAAGCGCTTTCAAGTCAGGCAGTCCTGGGTTCGAATCCTGTCTCTGCCATTTACTGGCTCTTTGACCTTGGGCAAGTACCATTGAACAACTTCTTCATCTGCAAAGCGGGCGAGTTGTGGAGAGGACTCAGTGAACTGATGTGTGCATGTCGAACACCCGTGTCTGGCCCAGGATGGGTTCTCAATGCATGTGTGTCTCTTCCCTTTCCTGTGCTCTGTTGCTTTGCTGAGCTCACCACCCCCGTGAAAGCTCCATGGGCTCCTGCGACCAGAGCCCCCTTGCTAACCGTTATAAAGGACCCCTGGCGCAATACTCGCTCCATACAGGGTGGGTCTCAGCGAATACTTGTCCAGTGAATGAATAAATGGACGAACACCCTGTGCATTTAGGCCTTCCCAAAAGCAGATGACACCAGTACAGGGTAAAGGAGTTGCCCCATTCATAAAATCCTGAGGGGTACAGTTTGAACAATGGGGTACAGGCCGCTATGTGAAAACGTTGGTGGAGAAACTCTTTTTATTCTGAACTGGTCCAACCATCTCAGGAAACTGAGTTTAGTTCTTGGTTACACAGCGGAGGGGGAGGCTAAGGCTGATGATCAAGACCGTCACAGCATAGAAAAATGTTTAAGAAAAAAACAAAACAGATTACAGACTTATCTGTGCACTACGTGTATCACTATGTAAGAACATATACCCAGATGAGCAAGGCTTGCAAGGAAATACAGCAACGTGGGATTAATGTGGGTATGAGGATGGCTTGATTATAAATGATTTTTAAATCTTTTATATTTAGAAGTTTTCGGTAACATGATCGTGTTATTTTTATAAGAAGAATGCATTTTCGGTTGATACAAAGCTAAATGTAAAAGAAAAGGGAAATGCTTTAGTGTACTCCTTCCCACTCGTACCCAAAGAGGGACGTTGACAAAGTCAAGTGGGGCCTCAGGAGAACGATCAGGGTGAAGAGGGACTTTATGTTGCACGGTGGATGTTGGAGGACTTTGGGGTGTTTACCTGGAGGAAGGAGACTCTTAGTGGAAACGAGGGCTGTTGACATGGCCCATGTCACTTGGAGGCACTCAGGCTGTGAGATGGCCATTGCAGGGGAGCGAACTTCAAGTCATTTCTAACACTTGTATCTAGCTGGAACTTCCCTGCTCAGGAAGCATCGAATGCCCCGCTTCTGGAAGCCTCCGTGCAGAAGTAGGGACTTCGGTGGTGGCCCCTCGCTGGTCCCCAGACACCCCACCTGCACAGGGGCGGGGGATGGCGGGGAAGCTGTAGCTCTACTTGGGTGATGCTCCACCCGGGGACATGCCTCCCTCAACCCTGCCTCCTGGCGCTGGGAGAAGGAGAGCCAACAGGGAGCCCGTGTGCAGCTTGAAGCAGCACCTGCAGCATGACCCTTGCTTTGACTAGTTTTATGCCCTGTATTTTGAAATTTTAAGCCGCATTAAAGATGGAAGTGACCATTTTGTGTGGATCGTAAGGAGCCCCTAGTTTTTAAAGTGTTGGCAGGCTGGTCTGGACGGATGCTTCTCAAACTTTCGTGCACACACATCATCTGGGAATTTGGGAAAGTGCCCAATCCAGGCAGGACGGAAGAACTGAGTTCCAGTAGCAATAGAACTAAGCACTGGCTGCTCAGATTTGCATCTTCTGTGCGTGTTTATATCTGTGCCCATGTCTGCTTATCATTCACAAATAATGCTCTGTTGTCTTAATCCCACGTTTATGGCTAATGATGTGTGTTTCGTTCCGATCAAGCGTAGAATTGGAGTAAACATATTTCTCAGTATTTCTCCCTGTAATCACCACCCAGGGCCGTGAGTCACTGAAAGGAACCACGTGTGAGGGAGCAGGGTTGTTTCTGGCGTGCACCCCTGGACGCCAGCCCTCTCTGGCTGCCGGTCACCATCCTGTGTGGGTGGCCACGTTCGCCCCAGCGTGTGCCCTTGCCGCGGGCTAGGGGAGCTGGGCGGCTTTCTCCGTGTGTCCGCCAGGGCGTGACCGGCCTGTGATGCCATCGATCGCTGTCTCCCTCCAAGCAGAGCTGTTTTCGCTCTCATTTCCGGGAATTTGTGAGGTTTCTAATTTGATTATTGAGTACTGTCCCCATCTCTGCTCGGCCTCGGACAGTGACCCCAGGCCCGTCCTGCCCAGCTGACTGGGGAGCAGCCCTGCCTTCCCAGAGGGTCCCGGGGTGTAGCATCCCCGCCAGGACACTCGGATGCCTGCTGTGCTGCAGGGCGCCTGAGCCGCCCTGGCCCCATCTCTCTGTCCAGGGCCGGATGCCACCTGCCTCTGGCCAGCCCCCATTTCCCTGCAGCTGGACTCTGCTCCTGACCTCTGACCCCACGTCAGCACCAGCCCCAGGGGCCTTCGCAGCTCCCAGGACCCGGATCTCTGGCTTCGCACCATGTCTCCCATCCCTGGCAGGGGCTGAGCCCCAAACTTTTGATTCTCCCCTCCTGTCCTTCCTCTGCGCCGTCCTTCTGCTGACTTGGGTGGCGTTTCAAGACGCCAAGGATCAGGGCACGCTGAGGGAGAGGAAACTCCGAGGCAGGGGGGGGGGTGCGAGAGGGAACAAGCAAGGAGGAGGGTGGGAGGCAGCAAAAGCAGGTCTTGGAGCAGCCGCTCCTGGCCAGAAAGAGGAGCACATCCACGGCAATTTGCATGTACAGCGTGTTCTGTGCAGATCCAGACAGATGAGAATGTGTGCACGCGTGTGTGTCGGTATAAACACCCTCATGTATAGAGCACGGCTGTGCGCTCAGAATTCTTCTCCACTTGAAACGCAGCGCCTTATTTGGGGCTCTCGGTGGGCCCACAAGGTGCGTATTATTATTGTCCCCGTGTTAGGGATGGAAACTGAAGAGAGAAGGATGAAGTGACCCGCTGAGGTCACAGGGACTCAGCATTTGGAGGCAGGTGGTCAGACTTCAGTGCCACCCGCAGCCTTGACCACTGTGCGGTACTGTCTCAGGTTCCTGACTTGGGCCGGGGGTCTTGTGGACCACCCTGACCTTCTGATGACAGCCACGGACTCTCCCCGCACGATACACACACATTCGTTCAGGATTTCCCATTCCACTTCAGCGCGTGGACTCACAGACTCCTTGGAGCCCGTCTTTGAGCCCAGGTTTGGAACTGAGGCTTTAGAGTTTGTGCATATGGGTGGTAAGAACAATACCAGAAATTTAAACTTTTTTTTTTTTTTTTTTTTTTTAGCATTTATTATGTTCCAGGCACAGTGCTAAAGACTTTCTGTGAATTACCTCGTTTACTCCTTACAATAATTCCATGAGGTGAGCATTGTCACCCCCACTGCACAGATTAGAAAACTGAGGTTTGGAGAGGTCAGGTTGCTGTCCCAAGCACAAGCAGCTGGTGAGCAGCAGAGAAGGACTTAAACCCAGGCCTGCTGGCCCCAGTCAGCGCCCTGGACACGGTGCAGCTGGCCCAGCAGAGGCTGGGGGTGGGGGTGCCTTTGTACCCAGGCAGACCTAGCCCAGAGAGGGATGGTGATTCGGGGATGGTGTCTAATGGATGCTTCCGGGCTGTTTTACTGCCCAGACCCTTGGCGAGTTGGACGGCAGCCCGGGCCTGTTGAGGTCTGCTGCTTGGCATCCGCAGTGCCGTGTGTGCCCAGCAGTTAGGCCCTGTCTTTGAGAGCAGGAGACTGAGGTGGGCAAAGAAGGCAAGGGTTGGGGTCCCGAAGGCAGAACTGGGCACAGGAGGGAAGGGGAAGGTTTGTTTCAGGCTGTCTAGGGGACACTCTCAGAGCAGAGTGACCACACCAAAGGAGGAAGTTGTCTTGGGAAGCCTCCCCTTGCATATAAGGGTTTGGGGATGGGTTTTGTTGCTTTGCTTCCCTGGGGGCTGTCAATTGTGGAGTCAGAGAACAGAGCCTTAAAGACCAGCAGAAGCAAGGGTGGGGCTGGGAGCCTTGGGCAGAGCCAGCCCAGACGCAGGCGTTGGAGGCTGCCCTTGGCCGTCCTTCTCTGCCTGCTGCCTCGCCCTCGGATGGGCCCTCGCCCTGGGATCTCATGCTCCCCGTCCTGCCGCGGGCACCCCTCCTTCTGCCCTCTCTGCCACCCTCCCCGTCCTCCACGTCCCCTGGTCTTCAGCCCTGCCAGCTCAAATGTACGTCCTGAAGCATGGCCACAGCGGGACTTCCTAGCTTGGCCATTTTAAAGCGTCCACATTAAAGTGACTGTCAGAAGGTATAAGCTACTCCTTTGTTACCAGTCGTGTATGCCATGGACACCCATAATGGATGTCAACGACATGTGTTACTTGGTAATAAAAATAGCTGAAGGCTTAAGGGTTTATTTTTAGGCTGAGTCCGAATGTTGCTGCCTCGGAATGCCACCGTGGAGTCTCAGGAGGCCTGGTGGGTGCTCGCTTGGTCTTGCTCTGAGCTGTTGCCCGCGTCCGGGTCCCAGGCAGGTCAAGGGCGAAGGTAGGATGTGCTCTTGCTGAGTTTAGACTCGCCAGGGTCAGGGAGTTGGTCCGAGGGCCACGTCTGTCCTGCTTGACTCCCCACTGGAGGGGAGGCCAGAAAATTCCTTACACCGGGGTCTTGTCCCATCCTGGTGTCCTGATCTGGGGACTCCATGCATAGACAGGGAAAGACTTGATGCACTTGCCCTCACTGAGCTGACCCAACAATCCCCTCGTTTGGAAAATGAGGACGCTTGGGCTGTGCACACAGGTGCAGTGGTGGTAACAGGCTGTAAGCCCTCCAAGGGGCCTTGTGGGAGCCAGAAGGGAAGTGTGTGCCTCTGTGCACGGTGGTAGAGACACACTGCAGTCACAGTGAGTGCTGGTGCCAGGGATTCCTCTCATGCATCTGGGCAATAATATTAATGGTTACTATCTACTGAGCACCTACTATGTGCCAGGCACTGTTCTAAGCACTTTGCCTGGATTCGCGGATTGCCTGGATTCACTTTAAGTCTTACAAGAACCCTATGAAATAGATATTCCCATTCTACAGATGAGGAAACTGAGGCTCTGGGAGATTCAGTGACTTGAGTGGTGGTGCTGGGATTTGAACTCAGGCAGTTGAGCCCTGGAGCCCCACTACTAACACTGGGATGGGCACAGACGCAGTGAGCGGTGGCCCTCGGTGCTGAGGGGCAGCCAGGGCATTGTCTTATTAGGCAGCCCTGATGGCCGTCTGGCTAGCCCAAGGACGGGCAGCTGTCAGAGCCGCGGGCCGCGTTGCTGTCAGAGTGAGACGGTGCACGTGAAAGTGTCCAGCGGGCTTTGCCCACCGCGGCACTATTGACATCTGGGACTACGGACGTTCTTCGTTGTAGGGGGGCGTCCTCCACACTGTAGGATGTGAGCAGCATCCCTGGCCGGCCAGCAGCACCCCTCCCCCACTGCAGAAACCCAAAATGTCTTCAGATGTTGGAAAATGCCCCGGGGGTGGGGCAAGCTTGTTGAAGGGACCGGCGCCCACCCCTCCCCACCCCCCAACCCATGGCGAGTCCTAGCTGGGAGGAAAGGTGCCCACCCCTCCCCACCCCCCAACCCATGGCGAGGCCTGGCTGGGAGGAAACCGGGCAGCGACCGCTTTCCAAGTTTTCATGGCCTTTTTATCCTTTTCCATTACAAAGATTCACGGCACTTCTGTTACTCCATTTCCGCCTAGAATCAATTGAAAAGATCAAAAATATGGCATCTGGAGAGTTTAAAATTAGATTCTTACAAAATACAAAGTGGAAGAGTGAAGGAAAAAAAATAGAAACGGGGAGCCCCATGACTTGCGCAAATCCCACATTGGCTGCCGGGGAGCTGAGCAGTGTGGCTGCAGATGAGGAGGAATTCCAGGATGCCCGGCGGGCGCGCTGGGGGCGCCCTCCCCCAGAGCACCTGCCCCTCCAGGGGCTCTGCGTCCTCGGCCTCCTGGTCTCTCTCCTGCCTCCTTTGATATGTATGTTTTCATTGTATAAATTAACCCTAAGTCTAGGAAACTTGGGAAGTGAAGACTATTATAAAGGAGAATTTTTAAAAGCCAGCTGCGACGTTGCCACCCAGACAACCGCTGATGCCACACCCAGCCCCACACTCACACACGGCTTTTCCCCAGGGTGGAGCACCCACCGTCCCTCAGCCCCCTGGAGTTGTGTTTCAGGGCCCCCCTCACCTGCACATCCTCTTCCCAGGATGTTCACCATCCCCACACACCCAAAGGCCTGTTCCTGGCGGGGCCTCCTGGTCCTCCGTGGCATCCACCTCTGCTGACCTTTCCTGTCCCCGTCCTTGCCCTCGGCCCCCGGCACCCTGTGCTTGCCTGGCTGTCTTCTTCCCCTCTCTTCTGGATCTCACAAGAGGTGCGATTCAGGGGGTCAGCTGCAGCCGTGGCAGAGGGGTGGGCATTTGAACAAACACAGGTGAGATGGAACCAGCCGGGTAAGGGTCTGACGGGGGTTTGGACAGGGATCTGGGCAGGGAAATTAGGAAATCACGAGGTGCCCACCAGGAGCCAGGGTGTGTTGCAAGACCAGCAATGTCAGCTTCCGCTGCTGGTGTTCATTCATTCATTCATTCCCCAGGTATTCACTGAGCACCTGTCAGGGACCGGGCACTGAGGGCAGCTGTACAATGTGTTATTTATACTAGGTCACGTGGTCACCCTTGGAGAATAGAGGGGGAAGGAATTACACAAATTCCCAGTGCTCCCAAACTTAGCCTCCAGTTAGAGAGATTAATAAGTAAACAAAGAAGCAAACAACATGATTATAGCTTTTGATAAGCTTTCCGAAGTAAATAAGTAGAATGCTAGAATTGAGATGGCCTGGGGGACCCACCTGGGTGGCCTGCGTATTCAGGAAGGGTAGTGTGGGAGGGGAGAGGGTGCCAGGCAGGGGCACAACTGGCGGGAAGGTGTGTGCCAGGAAGGTGGTGCTGGCACTAATGAAGGCCCCGTGGGCCCCCATCCTGCCTGTCCCAGCCACTGGGGTGTAGCTCTTGCTGGAAGTACCTTGACTGCTGGTGATATTGATAACTTCATCCTTTTTCATGTGACCTTATGAGTACTTGAGCCATGGCTTGGGGAACCCTTTGGTCTTGCAGGGCCTTATCAGGCATGTTACTGTTGTCACTGCTCTTTCTTCGTGCCCTGCCATGATCCCTCATGCTTCTGTCCCTTGGGGCATAGCAAGTAGCCCAGTCCCCCGATTTGCAGGTGAGGACCGGGGCTGGGTTTCAGTGCCTAGGACACTTCATTCACTGACCAGGGCCCAAGAGGCAGCAGATCCTAAAGCTCGGTTTGGGCTGGGGCCCCACCCAAGGTTCAAGGCGAGTGGAGATCTAAGGATTTAGCATCCAGGGCTTCCAGCTTGTCAAATGCCTCCTGTCTGATAGGGCGTGGGGCACAAATGCAATCCAGGACTGCCGCGTGGGGTGCAGGGCCCAGGCTTCTGGACCAGCCTGGACCAGAGGCTAATAAGGCAGGGTGAGCAGTGCTGACGGCCGACTGTGTGCCGGGACCCTCAGGGCTGACACCACCCCAATACCCAGGAGCCCAGACAGCAGGCAGAGGGGGCGGTTCTGGCTCTAGACCCGGCCTGCTCCCGGTCTCTTCTGCCTCGGCGAATAGCGTCCCTCTGCTGCTGCGGGCCCTTTGCTTACCTCCCTCTGGTGCCACAGCCGTGCACACTGTGGCCTGGCAGTCGCTCTTTCCTTAGAGTAGGTCTTGTTTTATTTTTCTTCATAATTTTTTTGATAGCTATAGAAATGTGGAGGATTTGTTTTAATATTCATTGACATAATAATATCAAGCCCTTGCTCATGCTAAGGGCCTTCCCTATTGAATCATCACAAAGATCTTCTGGGGCAGGCAGTGCCATTTTCTCCATTTCACAGATTAGGAAACAAAGATCAGAGAGGGGAAGTGACTTGCCTAGGGTCACACAGCAAGTAAATGGCAGAGCCAGAGGCCTGATTGAAATGTGTGAACGCTCTGCTCTGACCAACTCCTATGTGTGGTGCAAGAGCCTGGGGAAGGCGCCCTCCTCTCCCAGCTCAAAAGCCATCCTTTGCAAAGGGACATCTTGGAGTTATCGGCCTCCCCCTACAGCTGTGTCCACCTCTGCCCTACCCAGGAGACTCTGCCTGGCTTTCCCTCCTCCCACGCCCCCACCTCCATGCTGGTTCTCTCCCTGCTCTTAGACCAGAAGAAGCCACGCCTGCCAGACACTCCGGGTTCAAGGGGGAAGTCAGAAGCAGCTCTGGCCAATGTCATTGCCAGCCCAGCGCATGGCTCACCTCCTCGCCCCAACCCCCAGCTTGCCTGCCAGCGCTCAGATGTGTGGTGCTATAAAAAGCCAAGTAGTAATATGCAAATCGCCCTGATTATTTATGGCCAAGTTAGTAAATAAGCCGGAGAGACAAGGTGGGTTGTTGTTTTTACGATCTCTGCAGTCCTCGCAGGAAAATCTACGGTAGGCAGAGTCCGGGTGAGCAGAGCCAGGCCGTGGTTTAATAAACACAGAATAATTATCAGGCGCTGGGGACAAACAAATGAGGGGGCGTGGAAGGGAGCGATGAGAAGTGGGGGGCCAGGAGGAGGCGGCAGGGGCCTGAGGGTAGGCAGTAGGCGTCTGGCAGCTGGGCCCTCTCCACCCACCTCTCAGGCCCAGCCTCTGAGCCGCCTGCAGGGAGGGGGCGGGGACTGGGCCACCAATCAGTGTAACTGCTGTACGTGGGGCTCTGGGTCCTACCACTGTGCCAGGGCATCGTCCCTGCCAGGAGCCTCCTGTTACCAAAGCTGCAGAAAACGACGTCTGAATGGAAGTGGTGAGGGAGGCTCAGGGTTTGGGGGTCTAGGAGAGGGAAAGGGAAGTTTCCTGCCACCGTAGGCCTGGTGCGGAGGATGGCAAGGCCGGCTGCCTGGGCACCTGAGTCCGTTTTCAGCACTGTGGCGTCTCTGCAGTGCCAGCCCTTGGGAGGCTGTGGTCAGGATGGGGTCCAGCAGGGAGACCAGGGCAGGGCTTGTGGCGCTAGAGAGACTGGAGGAGACCAAGATGCCAAGCAGCCAGGGCACAGTCGGAAGTCCTGCCCGGCATTCGCCCCACCCCCATCTGCTCAGGCCTTGAATGGGGGTGGAGGGCAGACCAGCAGATTCCGTGCTTGCCCCGTCCATAGCTCCGGGGCTGGAGCCAATGTCCCAGAGCAGCCGGTAACAGAAAGGAGGGAGTTGGTGGCTAAACACCCCAGCCGCCTCTCCCTGCATCTCGCTGAGATGCATGTTCTATCCCCGCTCCCAGCGTTCCCCAGCGGTTTGGCTCCCTTTGCCCACAAAGGCACCTCATGTGACCAGGGCCCCTTTCTCGGCTGCCTCCTCTTCCCTGTTTCCCATTCCTCCCCTCACTGTGCTTCTTGGGATCTACTCCCAGATAAGCCCAAACCCCAAGTTCTGAACACAGGTCCTGTTTTTGTGCAAAGCCAACCCAGTTGACTATAGCTACAAAGGTGCTGAACACTTTGATGGAAATAATTATAATGGCCGCTGAGCACTTACTATGTGCTAAGCACCATCCTAAACATTTCACCTGTATTAAGTCTCTGAATCATCTCAACGCCCTATAAGGTAGATACTGTGACTAACCGTGCATTTGACAAAGGGGTAATGGGACACAGACACTTTCCCAGGGTCACACAGCCGAGCCAGGATGCAAACCCAAGTGCTGCTAGCTTTAGAGACTATTTTCTCAATTGTCACACTCAACTGCAGGCCTTTCACCTGTTGCCCAAGCGCCTTGTGCTTAGCTCTGGGATCCAGAGATGGAGCAGACTTGGGCCCTGGCCTTCCTGGGGAATTTGAGGCCTTGAGGCAGAAACGTGAAGGGAACAGACAAGCCAGGGCAGCGCGGGGAGGTGTGTGCAGAGCAAGGAGCATCCGGAGGCAGAGCGCCTGGAGGAATCCTGGAAGGTGTTGCTAAGGGGGTGCTGCTGGAAGAAGTCTTACAGCAGGAATCGGGGTTGGGAGACAGCAGGAGATGAATGAGTGGGGACAACAGCAGAGAAACAGGGTGTCAAGGGGCCTAAGTGGACGCATCATGGCGATATTCTGGAAATTGCATGTGGTCTCTTCTCCTGGCACACAATTGCAGAAATCCTAGGAATCTCCAAAGTGACGTCGTTTTGAATGCTAATGAGCTGACTGTTGGCCGGCCACCCCTAAGTAGCTTCAGAATAGGGGCTAGCCACTGGGAAGACCAAGCCATGATTAAAGGGGTGGGATTTTCATCCCCAACCCCTAAACTCCGGGTAGGGGAGAGGAGCTGAATGTTGAATTGATCTCCAATGACTAATGGTTTAATGAATCACGCCTATGTAAGGAAGCTTCCATAAAAACTCAAAAAGGCTGGGTTTGGGGAGCTTCCGGATAGCTGAAGGTTCCTGCAGGGTGGTGGTGTGCCCAGAGTGGGGAGACCGTTTCTCCATTCCTTGCCCTGTGCCTCTCTTCATTGGGTGTTCATCAGTATCCTTTGTGACATTCTTTAGAAGAAAGCAGCACATGTAAGCGTTTCCCTGAGTTCTGTGAGCCGCTTGCCCGAGAGGAGGGGATTGTGGGAACGGCAAGGTAAACCCTTCCCATCGCAAGCGCAGGTGAACAGCCTGGGGCTTGCGCTTGGCCTCTGAAGGGGGCTCATTCTTGGGGTCTGAGCCCTCAACCTGTGGGATCTGGCGCTAACTCCAGGGAGATGGTGTCAGAATTGGATGGAGTTAGAGGACGCCCAGCTGGCGCCTGCCGCAGCGCCGATGACTTGCGTGGTGTGTGGGGAACCTCCCCCCACGAGGTCACAGAAGTCTTCTGTGTTGACTCTTGTGGGGTAAGAGCAGAGGAAGAACAGTATGTTCCTGCTACAGCTGGAAAGCTGGGGGTTGGTTGGCTTTTGCAGGTTCGTGGTTATTGTCGTGTGGCGTGAGAGCCAATGACTGATGGGAGAAGCAGCAGAGGCCAGAGTAGGAAAGGTCTTGTCCCCATGCCAAGGGGACAGCGAGCTCCCCAGGGGCTCCGACTGGGTTTGCGGTGTTCGCAACGTTTCATTTCCTCGGTGGATGCTGAATACACGGGTGCTTATTATATTATTCCTCATCCCTATGTTTCTAAAGGATTTTTATTAGAAAAAATGACTTAGAAAAATAAAAGCATTTAGGAAGTGAACGAGCCCACGAGGACAGACTGGAACCATCATGTTCTCCTTGTGGAGGATCTAGTCCCTAGGTGTCCTGAGGTCTGTACACCTTCTGAGCACCACGTCACGTGATCAGAGACGACCGCGAACTCCAAGATGTTCCGCAGTGGCCTGTTCGGAAACTACTTTTACAGTTTGGATCTAGGACCCTAGCAAGGGTGAAACTTGGCTCTTCTCTGTCTTTAATGCAGATCCTCTAGATGAAACCTGCAGAAGCCTTTTGGATCCCCAACTCAGTCACCCAGGGAACCCCGCTGGCTTCACCCCAGTCGGAAGTCGACCAGGGTGCCACCTCCGTGCCCAGACAAGATGTTAAAAATTACGAGGCAAATGCAATGTAGTATCTTGGACCAGATCTTGGGACAAAAGGAGGACATTTGTGGAAACACAGGAAACATCCAGATATAGTTTAGTTAGTAGTAAAATACCAACATTAATCTCTTCATCTTTACAATGGCACTGTGGTTATGTAAGATGTTAACATTGGGGAAAATTGAATGAAGAGTACATAGGAACACTCTGTGCTATCTTTACAGATTTTCTCTAAATCTAAAATTATTCCACAATTAGGAGTTTATTTAAAAAGTATGGTGGGCCGGGCAGGACTCAGGATTCAGCTCAATCATAGGCCACTACAGCCCCATTCCCAGCTGGTGTCTCTGTACAGTTGTCGAGCCAGGAACCAATCAGTCTCATTGTGATGGGGTCTAGCTCACCTTTCCCCTTCTTTTACATTTATAAATGCCTTGTTGAAACTAGGATATTCCATATCTGTCACATTTTCTTGCTTTTCCCACCCGGCAACTCTTTCAAAAGGAAATGAAGATGATGATAATTCACTTGGCAGAGAAACTCCACTCGATCAAAAGAGTCACCAGGGGTTGCTTGGAAGTAGCATGCTTTCTTACTACATTGTAAGAGGTTCATCTACTACAGTTGTACTCTCATCAGCCTTTCTTGGAAATCTCTAGAGCAAGGCAGACCTGTTTTCCCCAAGGAACAAAGGCTCAAGGAACAGAAGCCCAAAGGAAGAGGGCTTCAGTGGAGGCAGAGCCCGGCAGTAATAATGGACCCATGTCAAGCCTACGGGCCACTAAGTTTGAACTTTCCTGGGAGCCCTCTTCTCCCCACTTTGCTTGCAGGGACCCAAGCAGGTGGATGAGCGAGGAGTCAGTCAGCCACGCAAGTGTCCGGTTCTGACTCCGAGATGTGGTGACCTTTCCCTCTTTCTCAAACAAGCTACACAGCAAACTGTCCTCCACTTACCTCTTTCTAATTGTCCCTGCTGATTAATGAGGTCAATTAATGTATCAGTTATTATCCTGCCAAGAGAATGAATATCAGACTGAAACAAACGCCCATGAACTTGCTTATTCTATTAAAAAAATAAAGTAATGAGAGATGATTAATGGTGTGTGCCCCGAGAGAAGCCACAGGAAGGCTTGGGCAGGAGAGAAAGGTAGAAACGAGCGTGTTCTGATTAGGGGGCACAAAAGGCTTTTGTGTAAACGCAGCTTGCCATTGACCCTCTTCCTTTCGAAGCCTCTTCTCCAGAGAGCTGTCTACACCTCGTGTCTCGGCTCGCTTGTGCCCTTCCTATGAACCTCTCGCCCACTCTGTCCTGTCCCAGCCCCGCCGTTGCGCTGAAACTGCTCGGGAACAGGACGCCACCTCTCTCCTCGGTGCCAAACCCACGGGCCCTCTCTGCCCTCTCTTACCGGGCCCCTCAAAAGGGTTTGCTGCCAATGACCTCTTTCTTCTTGAAACACTTTCTTTTTCTAGCTTCTCTGACAGCACCAACTCCTCACTCTCACGTATTTATTGAGCATCTGCTGTGTACCGGGCACTGAGCCAGGCACTGCATGTACCAGGGTAAACAAGATGCACAGAGTCCTTGTTCTAAATGGAGCTTACATGCAGGCAGAGGAAGACGGGCAATTAACAAACACATCCCTATAAATAAACTGCATTGTTCTGGTTCTCCAGGGAAACAGAACCCGTAGGAGATTATCTATCTATCTGTCTATCTATCTATTTGTCTATACCATAGTGAGCCTACACATACACACTTGTCCCTTAGTATCCACAGGGGTTTGGTTTCAGGACCTTCTATGGATACCAAAATCTGCAGTTGCTCAAGTCCTTGTTACAAAATGATTATTTGCATATTACCTTTGTATGTCCTCTCGTGTATTTTAAATCATCTCTAGATTACTTATAATACCTAATACTATGTAAATGCTATGTAAATAGTTATTATGCTCTATATTTATTTGCATTTTTTAATGTATTCTTGTTTATTATTATTACTTTTTAATATTTTCAATCTGCTGTCGGTTGACTCCGTGGATGTGGAGCCCACAGATACAGAGGGCCGACTGCGTACGTGTCTGTAATTTACCATAAGGAATTGGCTCACATGAGGAGGAAGGCTGAGAAGTCCCAGGATCCGCAGTGGGCAAGCTGGAGACCCAGGGAGGCTGACTCAGGAGAGAGACTGATGTCCCCCTCAGACTGAAGACAGAGGGAGTAGATTGTCCCTTACTCAGCCTTTTATTCTATTTAGGTCGTTAATGGATTGGAGGAGGCCCACCCACATTAGGGAGGGCGATCTGCTTTGCTCAGTCTGCTGATTCAGATGTTAATCTCATGCGGAAACACCCTCACAGACACACCCGGAACAATGCTTAACCGAATATCTGGGCACCCTGTGCCCCGTCAAGTTGGCGCATAAAATTGACCATCACAAATCCACCCCTTGTCAACTTGGCCCCCATATGCACCCCTTAAGACATACTTAACCGCCAAATAAGGACAATAACAAACTTATGATTCTGTCTAACATGATGTAACTATCCTGCGTGCATCTGACAATGCAATAACCCCTGTGAGCAATGTTTACTCTTCTCCCTTAACTTACATACTATGATGTAAAAATAACAACACTTAAATACTACAATGTAAAGTCATCATATCTTATGTTACATGATAAGGAAATACGAGAGAAAATTAAACAAATATATTTGCTTAATATATGTGCATATGTATATGTATATATACCTATATATGAATACGTATATGTACAAATATACACACACAAGCAAGCATTCATAACAAAATAAAGAGGAATACTCATTACAGTCTTTATTTCAGTAACGAGTCACATGGTCATAGTTATGACTAACTCCTTTCACCACCTGTTCCCTTTGCCTTCCTCGAGCATCTCAGCTGCTCCTGGTTCTGTACCTGATGGGTTGACCCAAACCTAATGGTCTGGCCATTGACAGTCCTGCCTCGGGTTGTTTCAGCTTTTCATTGACCTTAATCACAGGGCGTTGTAATCCAAGAGATGCCCTGGGAGTGGCCTTTATTCCAGACACATTCTCCTGACCTCCACTGTGCAGAGCAGTCCGGTGTCCCCTGGGTAGTCAGAATCAGTGACCCTGGCCAGCACAGTCCCTTCTTTCTTTGCCTGTTGACTCAGGAGTACAAAGTGGGCTGGTGGCAGTCTTGACTTCCAGTACGATAGAATCACTGTGGTGACTCTTGGTGGAAGCATTCCTCCCTTTGGATCTAAGACCTCTAGGCCAGCACAGCATAAGGTTATGGGAACGGAAGCAAAATTTTGCTAGTGGGTCACCAGAGGTCATAGTAAGTGGAGCCACTCCTATTTCTACCGCTTGATTCCTGGATCCATGAATCCTGCGTGTGGGAGAAACAGCACCATGTATTGGGCGCTAATTCAGAACATATACCACTTTCTGGAGAGCCTCGCCCCAGCCATGTGAGGTATTGTCACCTCAATGGTGCTGTAACTGAGTCTTCAAAAGGCTATTCTGTTATTTTATCAAGCCAGCTGCTTCAGGATGGTGGAACCTGGTAAGACCAGTGAATTCCGCAAGCATGGGCCCATTGCTGCACTTCTTTGGCTACGAAGTGAGTTCCTTACTCAGAAGCAATGCTGTGTGGGGTACCATGATGACAGCTAAGGCGTTCTGCAAATCCATGGGTGGTAGTTTTGGTAGAAGCATTGTGAGCAGGGAAGGAAAATTGATTTCCAGAGTAAGTATCTATTTCTGCCCCTTCCATGCTGGAAGTGGTCCAGGGTAATCAAAGTGATACCAGGTAGCTGGTGTATCACCCTAGGGAACGGTGCCATATTTAGGACCCCACTCCTTGTACCAAAATCTGTCTTAGACTGTTTGGGCTGCCATAGCAACATACCATAGGCTGGGTGCCTTAAACAACACAAATTAATTTTCTCATGGTTCTGGAGGCTGGAAGTCCAAGCTCAGGGGGCCAGCATGGTCAGGTTCTGGCAAGGACTCTCTCCCTGGCTTGCAGATGGCTGCTTTCTCCCTGTGTCCTCGCCTAGCAGAGAGAGAGCCAGCTAGCTCTCTGGCATCTCTTCTTATAAGGGCACTAATCCCATCACGAGGGCCCCATCCTCGGTACCTCAGCTAACCCCAGTTACCTCCCAAAGGTCCCACCATCACATTGAGGGTTGGGCCTTCAACATATGAATTTTGGGGGGACAAAAACACTCAGCCCATCACAGAAGCCATTCAGGTGGTGGCACATGTTGGGAGACAGTAACGCGGAGTAGCTGATGGGGTGTGGCAGGGCAGCATCAACTGGCGTGGTCAGCAGAAGTGACACCTCAGCTCTTGTCACATGGCAGTCCCTTCAGCCTTGCCACTGTCTCCAGGGTTTCACGTCTTCCTTGTGTCATCTCATTCTGGTCTAGTCTCTGCTTTGCAGAGTGTGGCACCAAAAGTGATCCAAAAGATGGCATCAGCGGGGTGAAACCCAGCTCCAAATTCCCACTGACAGCTATGTGATTTTAAGGGTCTAGGCAGAAAAGCAGAATTCAGAGATGAGGTAAGAGTTCAAAATCCAGGGCCGCCTACTGTAATGTGAATGGCGCCTCTTGGAGTTGAGCAACACGGTGGCCCTGAAAAATTCCAGAAGCCAGAGAAGAGCTAGAGGTTCAGAACAGCCACTTGGAAGTAGAGCCTGGGAGTCCCCGAACCACCTGCAAACAGTCTCAGGTGACCAAAGTGTCTCACTGCCCCGTGGGTCCTCCCTCTCATGTCAACAGGTGAGGCCCACAGGCAAAGCCCCTGTACTATCAACTGCAAATCTCTTTTGTTTGGATATAATTCTGGTTGACCCTCTGCTGTTCACAACCATTGTCACCTGCGACCTGGCTTCTGGTGGCCGTTTGTGACACTGCACAGCATGGGCTCAGTGTGCCCCGGAAACCCAGCCTGAGCAGAACCGCTGAGCCCTTCTGTGTCCACAGTTCTCCCTAAGGCCGTGGTCTGGAGGCTCCTGTTTATCTTGGTTTCCTGGAACATGGGAAAACAGTGGCCGTCGTGCCTCGGGTGTCCTGGATCCTGGCCCTTACCTCCAACCAAGGCAAGAAGCATTTCTGTCCAGCTCACAAGGATAGGGACTGGGCTTCTCCCGCGTCATGCCTGGCACCTTCTGGCGGTGGCTGTGCAGAAGCTGATAATGATGATGGTTGTCATGACCTGGGCACAGGTGCTACCTGTGGCACACTGTACAGCGCTGTCTTTAACACGAGGACACGATCATTTCAGATCAGGTTCCATGCTCAGAACAGGCTCTGGTGGGCAACAGGAAGGGCATCGTGGTACAGGAGCCGGTAGGCGGTGGTCCCTATCTGTCTGTAAAGATAGACACCCGCCACTGCCTCTTGCAGACATTTTCAGCATTCGAGCCCCCCTGGAATTCCCAGAGGCTCCCCCTGCTCCCTCCCCAGCTCGGCCTCAGCAGCCATCAGAGAGAGCCTAGGTGGGCACAAAGTCCCCGGGACTGAGAACCCAGAGGGAGACACCACTGGCTGTTCAGTGATATTTGAACGACTGTTGTTGTTTATATCTCCCTGGTACATGAGGAACAAAAAATGCCAAGCTCTTCTGGTGGTGCCAATCCTAGCCTGGCACCATCTCAGGGCCTAGGCAGGTCTCAGCTGTTCCATCGAGCTCCCCGAGGTGGTCCAGGATTTAAGTGCTGCCTTGATGGAGAGCAGCTTCCATTCCCAAGTGGGTGCTGTCACTGGGCCTGATTTAGGGGTGGCAGATACAGAAGCAGCAGGCTTCTGGAACATGCTGGCCCCTCTTCCTCAAAGCCCCCTTCCCCATTCCCATCCTCGCCAACCTCCCAACCCACCGTGTTGGATGCTTCAGTCTCCGTCATGGAAGATTGAGCTGGGTCAGGGTTTTCCAGGCTGCTGTGGAAGTAAATAAAGTCTGCATCTGCTAGAAGGCTGAGCAGCCTCCAGAAAAATCCCCTCTCTTGGGGAGACTGGTAATTAAGCAGTCATGGCAAACAAGTGGAGGAGGAACATCTGGTTGTATCCATTTGTTCTCCTGTCATTGGTTGGGGAACAATTTTATAATGTAAATTGGGTTTGTATTTCCTCTGCTTGTGGCATTCCCTGTGGTTGAAATGACCTGTGACCCCCCTGTCCTGCTTTGACCCTCCCTGCCCTTTGCATGACTGGCTGACAGTCCTTTTTCAATCTTTTCAGGCAATCTCGGGCTGGTGCTGTCAAATTCCCTGGGCACATCTCTATCACTGCACTTACTATACTGCATTATTACTGTGTCTTCAATAACAATAAAAATTAATTATTATCTCCTATGGTGTGCCTGGCACTGTTCTCAATGTTGGGATTAGATCAGTGAACCAAATGGATAAAAATCCCTGCCTTCGTGGAGTCCACATGCGAGTGGGGAAAGGCGGACATAATAAATAAGGATTGATCAAATATATATAGTATATCAGATGGTGATGCCAGGATGTGGGGATTGGGAGACAGGAAGTGGGACAGGGAGAGGAGGGTTGCAATTTAAGTAGGGTGGTCATCAAAGACCTCAGTGTAAAGAACATATGAGCAAAGACCTAAAAAGGAGGGAACCAGCCCTACACATCTTGGGGAAGAGGAAAGATAAGTGAAGAAAGCTGAGGGAACAGCAAGTGCAAAGGCCCTGAGGCAGAGACTTGCCAGGGGTGATTGAAGAACAGCCAGGGGCCATTATGGCTAGAGTTAGTGAACAGGGGTGCTCCGTTGGTGATAAGGAGAGAGGTCATGGAATAGGAGTGGGTTAGAGGATTTCCCAGGGCCTTTTGTCCATGATGAAGACTTTGGCTTTTATCCCAAATCAAGGGGGATGCCTTTGGAAGGGTTCTGAGCAGAGACGTGACACGATCTGACTTACAGTGATCGTGCAGGCTGCTCTGTTGAAGGCGGTCTGGAGGGGGACTGGGGGAAAGTGGAGAGGCCAGTTAGGAGGTTATCGCGGTAACTACTGCAGCTACTGCCAGAGATGGAGGGAGCCCGGTCTGGGCTGGCAGTAATGAAGGCGAGGAGAAGAGGCTGGATTTCTGGATAAATTAGTGTAAATGCTTCCTTTTAAGAGTGAACCCCTTGAGAGCAAGTCCACGTTTTATGAATTTCTATCCTCAGAACCAAGCATATAGTACATAGCATTTAATAGGGCACACAATTAGTATTTGTTGAATGAATGACTTACAAAAAAAATGTTAAATGCTACCAGTGGGAATAAGTCAGCCTTTCGTCTCCTGTGAGCCTGTCAGATGATAGAGCAAATCGTGAGTAACATCTGTCTAGTTTCCTAACCGTCGTAGTCAGTCAGTCCACTCACGGGGGTGCTATCCCGAAAAGACGTGCGGGGCGTGCTGGCTCCCACCACCGGCTTTGTCTAGTTTTCAGGACTTTTCAGAGCCTTTCAAACACCAATACACAAAGGTTCCCCAAATTTCTTAGGTGCCATTAGTGTCTCATTAATTTTTCCATGGTGCTCCATGGGTAAAAGAAATACCTATCAGCTCCGTTTATGAAGTAATTAGGTCCACAGAACTGAGTAAGTATTTATACCCTAGTATCATCGTATCTGTTTGAAGAGGTAACACGTAAAAATTGAAAGAAAAAATATTTTTCTTTCATCCTTAAATAATCACAACCGCCTACTAATAGAATATGTGTACTTGCTGGACTTTGCAAAGATTCGCAAACATTGAAATCAGATCGGACGATGTTACCACTCTCACATCCTGTTCCACACTGAAATCAGGTGGCACCTACTTCATATCACACCAACCACCCAGTGCTCAGCTTTGCAAAGATTCGATGGCATCTAATGGAACACAGCTTTACGTTGAAACTCTGAGCTAGCTTGAGCTAATAGTTGTGTGTCCGGCAGAAATTGAGTGCCACCATTTCCTTTGAAAATTTAAAATATCCCACAGTATCCTTATAAAATTCATTGCAGCGCTTTGGTGCAGTCTGGGAACCACGGTGCTACTTCGTAGGCAGCATTTCCCCAGATTATTTATTTTCCCAGGCGAATTTACTCACATCATGGTGGGTAGTATTCTGCGGAACATGGTTTGGGAACTGTTGGGATAGGGCATATAAGGAGAGCTCCCTGCCGCAGAACCAGAAGCTGCAGTTCCACAGGAAACACCCCTGGGTTTTGACAGAGTGAGTGTGCTTAGAGGATTTGCATTCTGAACGTACAGTGCTTCTCCCCTATTTTTAGGCCTCAGCAGGTGGGTCTGCTATGACTCCAGATCTTGCTTCTAAAGACAGCACACATCCTAGAAAGTGCACTATCCATGGAAATTTGCAGGCCTAGCACTGCTCCCGCCCAACCGTGCTTAGGACAGGTATCCTGGCCTCCAAAAATAGATGTTTGTATGCAGCTGAAAGCAGAAGTTTGCAGATGCTAATAGATGTTTTCTGTATAGACAGGGGCATTTTAGAGAAGATCCTTTGGATGTAAGTTGGGTTTTCTCAGCAGATATCTGGCCAATGCAAAATCACCCTCAGAAAAGGGGGCTTACTACAAGGATCCCCAGATCTCAAGACTGTCACAGGCTGTCACTCTGGGTTTCAGGACTTCTAAGACTGAGTGTGGCCGTGGTCTCATGGCCAATGTAGCTACATTGTCAGCTCTGTGACCTGCCTTCTCTGGGCATATCGTTTCTCAGAGAGGGTTCCACAGAACCCCAGCCCAGAGGATTCTCCAAGAACAAAAGGATCTATGATTATATATACAGAAAGGCACAGAAAGCCTGGTTTTTCCAAATTTCCCAGTTTTAGAAGCTCTTGATGAAATGCAAGTGGGCATTAGCAGAGAGAACATGTGTTTGCAGGGGTGTGTGTGTGTCTGTGTATTGTGCGTGATTATGACTAATGTCCATCAATTACCTGCAAATTACTAGATGATGCCTGTAATGATAGTTCTGTTTTTAGCTTAATGGTTTATGTATCTAACTTGTGGCTGCTGTCTGGAGTAGGGCTGCTGGCAAATCAAAACACTATTTGCCAAGCCTGTCAGTGTGACAAATGTTGCTTACACTTACTCTTTTATTCCCAAGGTCAATTGACATGTCTTTTTTCATATTGCTGTTTGACATGCTAAGAGCCTTAAATGCGAACCATTTAATAAAGGCCCAATTTACTATATTACTGTTTTTTCTTGGATAATTCTATATTAGTTGGGCCCTTTAAGATTGCAAAGAAGACACGTGCATGGATCACCCTCAGAAATGGGGCTTATTACAAGCATCTCCAGAGACTGGGGCAGCACAGAACCATCTCCGGGAGACTTTTGGTCACTCTGGGTTTAAGGACTTCCAAGACAGGCAGTGGCAGCAGCCTCACAGCCTGTGTAGCAATAACCTTAGCTAAATGGCCTGCCTTTTCTGGCCACATCATTTCCCAGAGAGGGTCCCACAGAACCCCAGCCCACAGGATGCCCTAAGAATAAAAGTTTATAGTCAAATGGGTTTGGGACCTACTATGTAATCTATTCTAGCCTTGGAGGTTTACATTTACTCATTTTTTATTATTCATTATTAAAAGCTCTCAAACGCACTTTATTTTTTTTTTTCTGAGAAATCTTTCCTTTGTTTAACCCAACATTTCCCAATTCTATTTAACTAAGGAACACCCTAGAACAATGCCTTGAAGAATGACCTAATTTTAGTACTTTCCAGAAAAGACTGGTTTGTATTAATTTGTCACCCTCTGAGTTGGGGGTCCCCACAACCACTTCCAGGTTCAATGACGTGTTAGGGGGACTTGTGGGACTCAGCACGTAGCTGTACTCACAGCTAAGATTTGTTACCACGAACGGACACACAGCAAAAGTAGCGAAGGGAAAAGGTGCATGGGGTGGGGTCCGGGAGAAACCAGGCACAAGCTTCCGGCGTCCTCTTCCCGTGAAGTCACGCAGCAAAGAACTGTGACAACATATGTGAAATATTGCCAGCCAGAGAAGCTCAGCAGAGACCAAGTGCCCAGAGTTTTTGCTGGGACATGATTATCCAGGCACCCTCTGCCTGGCACTTACCAAAATTCCGGACTCCCAGGAAAACAGCTGTTCAGCGTAAACCATAATGTTTATACAAATAGTTGAGACCACTCTTACCAGTCCTGGGAACGGTGGGAACCTTCCTGAAATCCCGAGTTCCCCGATGTCAGCCAGGGCCGACCTTGGAAGCAGTCAGGGCTTTCTTTCCCACTGTCTCATGGTAAAACCTTCACGTATTCACCCTATATTGCGTCTAACACGCGCTACGCACCAGTGATGCAGTGAATAAGTTAAATAGAGTCCTTGCCTTTAAGGGACTTACCACCAAGACAGAAAGACACATATATAACAATTCGATGAGAAAATCGATTCATGATGATTGGGATGAATGTTATGGAGTAGAAGTACTCCTTTCTCTACTCTCTAAACCCTTTCCCAGAGGAAGTGACATTCAAACTGAGCCCTGAGCCCTGTACCTACCTAGTGGTAGCTACAGCCGAGGCAGCCTGGGTGGCTACAGGTGGCCCTAGGGGCAGTATATGCAAAGGCCCTGAGGTGGGTGGAAAAGTGGCACATTCAAGGGCAATGAAGCCAGTATGGGTGGAGGAGAGAGAGATGAATTGAGGCAGAGGAAAAGGCAATCCAGGTAGGACAAGGGCAAAGTTTGGGGCCTTGCCTCCCGATGGGCAGTCCCTCACTCCCAGTCGTTATGTCCTTGGAGCTGCCTCAGATCTCTGGTTTCCTTTGAGCCAAGGGCACCAGCCCCAACAACATTGATTGCAGAGACTACTCAGGGCTCTGCCCCTATCCTCAAAGGGCCACCTGGTGTCTGGAAGACATGTGGACAAAGCCTTACTCTTCAGTCTCTCCCTCCCTCCTGTGTTTCTCTACCAAGCAGGAATCAAGATTTACATACACCCCAGTAATGGGGCCACCCTGACGTATTGATGGACTCCAGGGTTCCAGATTGGAGTCCATTGAGATCAGACTCTTGTGATGATCTTTCTCATAGGTTCTCTGACTGGTAGAAGCAAGCAAAGCCATGTCCTAGTGAGCTTGGCCCAAAGCTCACACTGGTATGTTCCCACCCACCTCTGAGGGTGAGCATCTGAGACATGCTGACACTCAATAAATATTGGAGTGGAGGGATTAAAATTGAATTGAACTTAAGAGGCAGAGCATTCATACCTTTGGCAGGTGTCAGTGCCGATGCTCTTCTGGATGTGGAGCCCAAGGGTGTCTCCCTGGGTCCTCTGCCCTGTGGTCCTGGTTCATTGCCAAGCATTTCATGAGGACATTGGTGTGTCAAGCATGGCCTTCAGGGATTTCAAGACAGCTCTTGTTCTCCCCCTCTTCAATTCTGTTTTACTCCAGACTATATGTTTGGAATATTCACCTTTATTCACCTGCCCCTCATCCCACAGGGTTCCTTCAGGGTCTCCTTGCCCCAAGCCTGGTGCTTCAAAGCCAAGAGGCTCCAGCCTGTGGAAGTGGGTGGTTGGTCAGCGTAGAGCCCTGAAATTCACAGACGTGGATACTGTCTCCTAGAGTAAGAAAACTAGCTTTTACTTCCATGAGTGGGAATGTGCAAACACTTCAGTGGAAGAAATGTCACATCAATGCATTTTTTAAAAGTTTGACCTTGAGCCCCCATGCACAAAGGTAAGGAATCTTACCCTTGTTGGGGTTCCCCCAAGCAAGGTCTTACAAAGACCCCACATTCCAAGAAGATCCTCTGGTCTTGGCCCACACTGGGCACTGCTGTGCTCAAGGCCTCAGTGATATTGAAGGTGAGCAGCTCAGTTGTACCTGTGCCAGACTTGGGTAGGGGAGATCAAGTCCCCCTGCTTAGAATGGGAGTCCCTGTGTGTACAGTCTAGTCTCCCTGGGTGCCCCATGTAGCAATCCCCCCTAAGGTTCTGCCACCTTCCCCAGCCCCCATGAAGGGGAGAAGTTTCCATTGCTCTAACTGCACCTGAGCTGGTCCTGGTATTGGCCATTTGGACCTTCTCACCTGAGCTTACTGCCCCCTCTCTACGCTCCAAGCTTTTTCCTCTGTCCCCTCTTATCCATATCCCCTTTAAAAGGCCCTCTTTTTCCTGGGGTGGTTGGGAGGAGGAGGAGATGTTCAAATCAGTCTGCTTTTTCCTTTTATCTCACCTCATTTCATGAGTATGTAGGGGGATCGCCAAGTCAGCAAGTGTTACTGAGCCCATGTCCGGATGTGTCTTCCTCCTGTGGTCCACACTGCCAGCATCAGTGGCCCCTGGAAGTGCCACGTATTCATTCACAAATACAGTCATTCATTCACAAATACATGTGCAGGGGAGCAAACCAAGCCCTGCCAGGGCTCCCAGGCTGGACAGGGAGACCTTAATGAAAACTATTGACCTCACTAAGCATTTCATTAGGAACTGTGGTTCATGCTGGGGAAGAAAAGAAACAGGATACCAGTCAGGGAAGGGCAGATTATGCTGTGTGTATTAATCAAGTTTTTTTTTTTTTTAATTTTTGTATTTTCTGATGCTTTGACATCTTGGACCTTGTTGACAGCTCTCCCAGCAGTGGGCCTTTCATATGCAAACCCAGCTGCCCCAGTTGGGTAGAGCCCAGCCACCCCCTTTACTGAGGATCACTGTTGACCCACTGTCCCCCTCTGCGAACTACCTCAGGGCTGGGTATCAAAGCACCCAGGGTGATCCATACACCCTGGAGCCCTCTGAAATTATTCAAGCGAGTCCTGTTCAGCTGCGTCCCGCCCCGCCCATTCCTTCTCAGGAAACCGTAATACAGGCTCTTGCTCACGGTCCCTGCTCCTTCTGCCTCCTGACACACCCTGGTGCTTTGCAGGTGCCCGTGACCCTGCACGGCGAGGTGCGTCCCCTTCTTTTGGGAACTGGAACAGATTGCCTTTCCAGTGGGGAACTTCCGATCTGTTGGCCTTGGCGGAGCTGGATACTCACAATAAAACCTACATTTGAAAACACTGTGATAACAAACTCTCTGATTGAAATGGCTGAACCCACCAAAAGCTTCTGTCTTGCTCAGACTGCATGTTCAGAAGGGTTTGAGGGGCTCTCAGCTTGGTGAAGCCGCTCAGAGACAGCAGCAGACAGAAGCCCAGCGGCACTACCCCGGGGGAGGGGAAGGGAATGGTTTCGCAGCGCAGGCTGCTCCAGGCTCCCTCCGAGACAAAGCCCGCTGCCGCCCCCACTCGCTGCCCAGGCTGCCTTGGCCAGGCCTGACTTCAGAGGGCTGGGAGGTGCTGTTCCACCCTGTGCCCAGAAGGAAAGTTGAAAACGCGTGGTGACGAATACCGGTGACTTCCACGGGGACCTGTGAGAGTATGGAATAGACTAGTCTGGGGAGACAGGAACCCATTTTTCCAGAAGTGATGTTGAGACATTTGAGATAAGATTTGAATGATGAGAAGGAGTTAATTAGACAACCCCTAAGAGTCAGGAAGCGTTCTAAAACGGAAACAGCGTGCGTAAGGACCCTGAGGATGGGCTTACGGCAAATTAAAAGAACCGAAGCCAGCTGTATACTAAGGAGGGGGGCGGGGAGAAACTCGGGGAGGAGTATTTCATCACTGACATGGGAGTGTGGACGCATGGTGATAAGAAGGGGACTTTTAAAGTCATTTTTATTACCGTTTTCAAACTCTCAACAGGAAACACACCCCCTTATTGCCTGCACTCTGGGCTGACCACGGCCCCCGCCCTTGGGATGCCCTTGACCAAAGAAGACTGGAGGGGCAGGAGCCAGAGCGGGGAGTCTGGCAAGGCCAAGCCCTACAGGCTTTGGGGACCTCGTTAGGGATTCTGGTCTTGATCCTCAGAACAGTGAAAAGCCACGGATAGATTTTGAACTGAGAGTGAGGAGTCTGGGGCTGTGGGCATCACCAGTGTTCAAGACTCGGGGTATCTCTGGGCGGGGAGGAAAAGCAAAGACAAGGTGCTTGCGGAAGTGAGAAAGAGGGTACGTCTTGACAAAGCAGAGGATGAGTTTTATTTTACAAGTATGGCTGCGCCACCTGTTTACAGATTGCTGTTCTCTGTGCGTTTTAGAGCCAGCAAGGAGGGTAGCCAATAGCAGCGGGGGGCCTCTCTCCTTCCTCACCATCATTTTTACCTTTTTTCCCTACTAAGTCTGGCTCTCACTATGGAAGGGTACCTCCCTCCTTTCAATATGGTATTTAAACTTGTCAGATAAAAGATGGGAAAATCTGAAAGTTTTATTGGCCCATTCGACAGGCAGCGCAATAGGTCCTCCCGACTGCAGGGTCGTCAGCTCGTCTAAAATCGATCTCGAAGATGATGAGTGGGTGGGGGAGGGGGCGAGATGATGATTCAAGCGTCCAGCTGGGGAGATTCAAGCTTTCACTTCCCCTCCCCCGGCTTTGGCGCCTTTGAGGAATCCTCCATGCTAGAAACCATCCATCTACCAACCCTGGGATAAATAGCAGAGCAGTGGTAAATATCTGATGAGAGAAAATGCCTAGTAAGCTGCAATTCCATATATTGCAAGCGATAAAACTGTAATTGTTTGTTGACAGTGTACATTAGCTATTCGCAGCTTGTGTCAATATAGCAGCAAGCAAGTAGGGTCTAGGAATCTTTAATGGCAGTGCAAAAATATCCCAGAACTAACTTGGGGATTAAAATCCACAATGTCTACGTAGTGGGAGGAATGCCATTCTCAAGGGGACTTCCTGGGAGAAGCCCTGGAGAGGTTGGAGATTCTGCCAGGAGGCTCTTTGTGGTTGAAGGTCCCCGGGCAGAGTCTGGGAAGGGCGGAATGATTCTGGCAGACGTGGGTGAGAGATGCGTTGCAGCTGCTCTGAATCGGGCCCACTTGAAGGCAGAGGAAACCAGAGCCTGCTGGGGTGGGGCCTGGGGGACCAAATATAGGTCTGACCTCCTTGGGGACAATTTGTTATTTTAATTCAATCCAATGGGCTGGCAACAATCTAATGTGAATATTTGGTGGGGGAAGGGGTATCTGATGCATGTGCAAATCAACAGGAGGCCAAGGGACAGGCTAGTGGTGGCCCTGTGGCCTGGGCTGCAGGTGTGGTGGTCAGTCCACTTCCAGCAAGGTCCCAGCCAGTGCGTGGGTGGGGGTGGGGAGGGAGCAATTTGTAGGGTGGAACAGACAGGAGGCAGCTGAAGTGAGGGGCCTGGCAAGGACCAAGTGGGAGCTCCAAGCCCTGTCCAGACAGACTGAGGTTAAGTTAGATCTAGTGCAGGACTGGGGTGCTGTCCAATAGAAATGTAATATGAACCATATATATATATGTATATATACATACATTTTTTAAAACTTTTCATTTTGAAATAATAATAGATTCCTAGGAGGGGTCCCATGTGGCCTTCACCCATTTCCCCTAGGCCTTACATATTATGTAACTATAATACGATATTAAAACCCGGAAACTGATGTCAGTGCAATGTGTGTGTACTTCTATGTCATTTTCTCACATGCGCAGATTCACAGAACCATCACCACCATCAAGACACAGGACCTTTCCATCCCCACCAAGATCTCTCTCATGACACTCCTTTATGGTCATACTCACTTCCTTTCCTGTCCCCATCCCTATCCCCTGGCATCTCTTTAATTTTGTCATTTCAAGAATGTCATAGAAATAGAATCATGTGGCATCTTATGACATATGATCTTTTGAGATTAGCTTTTTAAAAAAATCTTTTTTTTTTTTAACTCAGCATAATGCCCTTGACGTCCACCCAAGTTGTTTCATGTATCAATAGTTCATGCCTTTTTCTTGCTGAGTAGTATTTCGTGGTATGGATATGCCAAAGTTTGTATACTCATTTGTTTATTGTACTAGGACATTTTGGTTGTCTCCAGTTTGGGCTACTACAAATAAAGTTGTTGTGGACAGTCACGCATAGGGTTTTGTGTGGATGTGAGTTTCCATTTCTCTGGGCTAAATGCACAGGGGTGCAATTGTTGAGTTGCATAATTAGAGTGTGTGTGTGTTTTTTCTTTTTCTTTTTTTTTAAAGAAACTGCCAAACTATTTTGCAGAGTGACTTTTACCTTTTTACCTTCCAACCAGCGATGTGTGAGAGGTCAAGTTGTTTTGCACTGTCACCAGCATCTGGTATTGTCACTACAATATTCTTATTTTAGCTGTTCTAATGGGTATGTAGTAGTATCTCATCATGGTCTTAATTTGCACTTCTCTAATGGCTAATAACATTGAACATCTTTTCATGTGCTTATATGCCATCCAGACACCCTCTCTGGTGAAAGGTTTCTTCGTGTGTTTTGCTGATTTCCTAACTGGATTGTTGGATCCTTGTGTTGTTTTCAGTCTTAGGAAAAAAACACTCAGTCTTTCACCATTAAGTGTCATGTTAGCTATAGGATTTTTGTAGCTATTCTTTATAAAGTTGAGAAAGTTCTCCTCGATTTTGAGTTTTCTGAGTTTTTTTTTTTTTTAATCATAAAGAGTGTTGAATTTTGTCAGAGACTTTTTTTTTTTTTTTTTGCATGAGTTGATATGGCCGTGTGATTTTTCTATTTTTAGCCTGTTACTATGATGGGTCACACTGACTGGTTTTTTAGCCTTGCATCCTTAGAATAAACCCCACTTGGTCATGGTGTGTAATTATTTTATATATTGCTAAAGTCTCTTTACTAATATTTTGTTAAGGATTTTGTGTTTATATCCATGTAAAATATTGATCTTTAGTTTTTTAAATTCGTACTGTCTCTAGCTTGGTATCAGGGTAATACTGGCCTTCCCTCATGAGTTTACAAGTGTTCTTTCCTCCTCTGTTTCCTGGAGAAATTGTTTAGAGTAGAATTGGTGTTAATTCTTCTTTATAGGTTTGGTAGTATTCTCTAGTGAAAACATCTAGGCCTGGATATTTCTTTTTGGGGAGTTTTAAAATTACTAATTCAATTTCCTTAATAGTTATAGGGCTATTCAAATGATCTATTTCATATTGGGAAAGTTATGGTATAGTTTGTGCTTTCAAGGCCATTTCATTTATTAATACTTTGTCAAATGTATAGTGTGTAATTTGTAGTATTTCCTTATCATCCTTTTGATAACTGCGGGATCTGTTTTCCTTAACCCTTGCCAACTCTGGCTATTTGCCAATCCATTAGGTGACAAATGAATCTTGTAGATTTAGTTTTCATATTTTGATGTTAATAAGGTAGATCCTTTTTCTGTTTTTGTTTGTTCATACCATTTGCTCTTTTCCTTTTAGCTGTTTATTGTTTTCTTATTGATTCGTAAGTGCTCTTCCAAGTTATAAATACTGACTGTCTTCCTGTCACATATATTATACCTAATCTTTCGGTTTGCATTTTTCTCATTATCTTTTTACGGTTTCTTTTGTCACACATACATACTCTTAATTTTTATGTAGTTACATCCATCAATATTTTCCTTTGAGCCTTCTAGGGTTTCATGTTGTATTCATCAGTACTCAATCAATTTCAAGAGATAGAAACCCAAATCAAGCTAGCTTGAGACAAACAAAAAAAAAAAGAAAGAAAGGAAAGAAAGAATGTTGGCTCATGTAACTGGGCATTGAAGAGATAGATTTCTCCGCATGGCTGGATTAAGGATCTGAAAAATATATCATCAGGGCTCTCTGCCTCTCTTCTCTTACTGTTGCTCAGCTTTTGTGTATATCTGTGTGGTGATATCATTTTCTCTAAAGCAGATAGTCTCCGTGTGTTGATAAAAAGTCTGCGGCAGTCCCAAGCTTCTATTCTAATGATTTAAGATCCAAAAATAAAAGACTTTCAGAGTCTATATATCATATTCCATGGAAGGACTCAGAATGACCCTATTTGGGTGTGTGTGCCCTCTTCCCTCTCCCCCACACCTTGAGCCAGTCCATAAAAATGAGAAATAGTGTGCCATGCATAATCATTTGCTCAGCTCTGTGGCTCTCGGGCAGGTGGGGTACCTGTCAGAACCCCAAGCAGTGGGCAGCTCCCTGGAAGACTGATGGGAAGGTAGAAGCAAAAGGAGTTCTCTACAAGTCTTGCTTAGAAAGGCCTTCTCCAGCATAAGGTCGGTTTTTTTTTTCAAGTTTGTTTCCTTCTAATATGCATAGCTTCATTATTTTATATATAATTTTTTGACCCATGAGAAAGAGAGAAAAAGAATATGAAGATGGGGTGAGGTAGGGAGCTTTGGCTGGATATATTCATACTTGAAAAGAAGATGACCTTGAAGCTTATGTGGTTACCCACTTCACAATTTGATCATTTTTTTCTTCTCTTTTTCTTTTTTCTTTTTTTTTCTTTTTCTTTAGTTTATTCTGAGTTAACATGAATCCTCCAAGATTAGGATGGTGGGAAGGGCAAGAGGTTCATTTAGCACAAGACTTTTCACAGCAGGTATTAACAAATGTCTGGTTTAACTTGTCTGATCCCAATACTCATGCTCTTCAGGGATATCTTGGGCATCGAGATATTAGATAGCAATGGAAGGTATAGAGTGGGATCCAGGAGCACCACAGATATTCCAAACTATCTGAAAATGGGAGAGTAGAAGTAAGCCTCGAATTCCATCCCAGATCCCTGATGGGGGGAGGGAGGCAGGCTGAGCCTAAGAGAAGGGGGTTAAGGACAGAGGTGGGCAGGAGACTGGCCACCTCACTCCCACCTGTGCGCACCCTCAGCTCTCCTGTGGGGGCCACCAGACATGGACTCCCCACAGCAGACAAAGTAATTCCTAAATGTATTCTGAAGTGTTCAGTGGCATCTTTTTAACTTTAAAGGAATCTCTAAAAATGACCCTCTTGTGCTAAAAAACATACTATCTCAGGCTCAAGTATTCCTTTATTTTCAAAACCCTGTTTCCTTCTCCTCACTTAAATTCCAGAAAGAAAATTTAAACATTTTAATTTCAAAGGCATGCACAGCGTGATCCCATTTGTATGAAATTATTTTGTTGACTATGATTCCATCTATTGATCCTTCCATCTCTTTGCATGTCAGCTGTCAAGAATGATTATTTCTAGATCATGTTGGGCTTTCATTTTTATGTTTTCCTTTTTAAACTAATAAGCACTTATTTCTATAAAAGCAGTAGACATTACTTTAAAAGAATAAAGTCTATGATGAGAAGCATCCGCACATCCTGCTACTTAGAGTTGGCCATGTTTTCCTCCATATGTGAATAAATATTGTCCACTGGCGATTATTAGCTGTAAACTCGCGGGGAGGCTAATGGAACCTCAGCCTGAAAGACAGCAGACAGGAGAAGAAACAACTGGAAGAGGAGAAACTGAACCAGGAGACACAGAAGAGGCTAGGGGATTAGGCCATGGCTTTAGGGGAGTCACACCCTCATGTTTCAGGGCCAGACTGCTGCTTTTCATCACCTCTGCTGAGAATAATTTTTGTCCTTGAACACCCTCCATGCATCTCAAGTCAGGCCTCTTTTGTATTCCTCCCCAGCATAAGGTCGTTTTTTTTTCAAGTTTGTTTCCTTCTAATATGCATGGCTTCATTATTTTATATATAATAAATATATTGGATATTTACTAATAATAATCTAATTATTATTAGATTATTATTAATCTAATAATCTAATTATTAATCTAATAATCTAATTATTAATAATCCAAATATATTGGATTATTTATATCCAATAAATATATTGGATAAATATACTGGATCAGCACTGTGCATCCAGCAGGTGCTCAATCAATGCTTAACGGACGTGTGGGAAACTCACGGCACCTCATTGTCTTTCAGGCTCACGGGCTTTCAACTGCCGGCCACCATCGTCAGCGCAGCCACCACCCTCTCTCTGCGTCTCATCAGCGACTACGCGGTCAGCGCCCAGGGCTTCCACGCCAGCTATGAAGGTAGGTGTCCCTGGAGCCTTGATGTGATGTCCCAACAGCAGATGTGATGTCTAACGGGCAGGGCTGGGCCTCCCCCAGCTGCGGGGAGGGAAAGTTCTTCAGGCTCTGAGCCGTGCCTGTCCTAACAAGGCTGGTTGTTAGCCAGTAACTCACTTACTTCAATCGCCCCTCTGGTGTTCCCAGGAAGCGGAGGATGGAAATCAGAGCTCAGCTGCAATAGTTTATCCTGAGGGCCTGGTGACATCTACTCCTCTGCTCCCTTTAACTAGGTTTTGCCGTGTTTTTATTTTTTTAATTCTGTTTTGTATTGGGCTTAATTATATAAGGTACCTGAGGTTGTTTCTGAAAGTAAAAGAGATATAAAGCCTAAGTAAAAGAAATAAAACTAGCAGCTGAAAGCTCAATATAATGACCGCAAAGAGTTAGTTTTATATCATCCAGAGAACAATCGATTTTTCCTTAATAGCATGGATTAGGGTTTTTTTTCTTTTTGGTTTGAGCTATGCAAATAATTTGCACTTCTCTCCGTCTGTTTAAATATGGTGTTAGAATTCAAATTAACACTAATATCTTCAGATTATACACTGTTATTATTATTAACTTTATTATGTTAGTTCAGAAGGTGGTACTTGTGATCTCTGTCATTTCCCTGGGAAATTTACATCTCATTAATAGGTAATTATGCCACTCTTGGCGAAGACCTGCACTGCTATTTTGTGTTGAGATCATTAATAGGCATATTTTAAGACTGTTAATGATAATTAATAACAATAATGACATAACACCCTAGTAACGCGTGCCAGTTATTCGAAAGCTTTTTTTCCTTTGCCTTTGTTTAAAAGCTTAGGGAATAAGTGATGCTTTCTTGAATGAAGCTGTAGTGATATAGAAATAGATACTGCCTTTGTCTTGGCCAGCAGTACACCACATAAAGAGGGCAAGTCCTACCTCCTTGGCTAAAGCCACCCCTGGTGGCAGGGGCACGGGGGCCACTCTGATGCTTCAACCTGAGGAATTGAGGGCTCCTGGGAAGGCCTCTGTTATTTTCAACTAAAGATTTCCAAGACAATTCCACATGGCTTTAACTGAGGGCTTCTGACATAATTCTGCTTTAACTGAGGGCTCCTGACCAAGACCTACCTGTCTTTAATGTGAGGACTCTGAGATAGCCCAATTTCATTTTTAAAAACCATCAGTTCCTCCCAATATCAAGTCTGCAATTTTGGTCATCCGGGCTGTACCTTTGCCCTGGTCCTAATTCCAAACTAATTCTCTCCAAGGTTGAGCTGGCTACAAGCTCATTACTAAGACAGGCCTCTTCAGAAGCTTCCTAAGTCCCTCTGGCCATGAGCTCCTTCCACAATATTTTGGTCTTAGGGAGACTGACTGTATTTGGGAGCAGGGCAGAGGAGAGGGGGTCTGAGTCAGTGACTCAGAAGAGGTGCCTACAGAGATGCTGGGAGTGACAGACGCATGGGGAACCTGGGCCCTCATTCAGCAATCCTTGTGGATCTCTGTGCAAGGGCTGGACTTCCATGAATCTTAAGGAAAAAACGTGTCCCCATGGATCCCTGGCCACACCTCCCTGCCAGGGAGACAAGCACTTCTCCGTTAGGCAGAGAGGATCTGTGGGTACATTCACAGAGCCCTTTGAAAACAAGGTTCTAGCCTGGAATTTAGGGTCTACAGCAGGGCTTCAGGAGATCTGCAAACTCTTTAAAATTAGAGACAAAAAACCTGAGGATATATGTATTTTTTTCTAGGGAGTGTATACAGGAGGGGTTAGCACACTCAGGCCCCCTGGCCAAATCTAGCCAGCCAGCAGCTTGCTTTTGTAAATAAATTTTGATTGGAACGCCCATTTGTTTACATGCTGTCCGTCTTGCACACACTACAGCTGCAGAGCTGAGCGATTGTGACAGACGCCATATGCAAAGCCTGTGAAATATTTACTCTCTGGCCCTTTACTGAAAAAGTTTCCTGACCAGTGGCCTAGAGCTGTGATGTCCAATATAGTAGCCATTAGCACATGAGACTATTTGCATTTACATTAATTAAAATTAAATACAATTTAAAATTCGGTTCTGAGTCATGCTAGCCTCATGGCAAGTGTTCAGTAACCACATGTGGCTTGTGACCACCATATTGGACCACACAGATGCAGAATTCACAAAAGGGCCTGTGATTCAAAAGAGGTCACAAAACATTAGGGATCAATTACAGGCCAGTGGGTCCCTCCTCTTACCTGTCCCTCCTCTTACCTGCCTGGCACAGGTGAGATAGTTCAGGCCAGAGAATGCTCAGCATTGCAGACGGAATGTCTTGTCCTATCTAAGCCACATAATGCTGTCAGGTCTCTAAGTCACTGATGCTAAGAAAATAAAGCCTTGCAGCTGAGGCCCCAGCAAATGCTGGACCATTCATTGCAAATGCAGGTTGTCCTAGTTGAGTGAGTTTCTATGCAATCACCTATGCAGGGTTTTGCAAACTTTGCAGGATACGTGGCTGGCTGTCTTTGTGCTGCGTGGTAAAGTGGGTCACAGGTGTCTGTGCTAACAAGGAAGGCAGGCACCAGTAAGCCAAGGCGGTAGCCATCACCAAGCGCCATTGGCATGGCTGGGGACTGGACTGTGGGGCAATTTGTGCATCTGGAAAAACGTGAGTTGCACCCACTTTTGGAACACCTGAAGTGGTGGGGCAAGGAAGGAAGGAGGGAGGAACAAGTAGGGTGAGCCACTGCTGTGACTATACCCACATTATAGATGCCCTGGCCTGTCTCTGCCACTGGGTTTATTCAACAAGAGACGGAATGATCCTATGTTTCAGGATTTACTGATAAACTAACTTCTTGGACCTACACCTGACTAACTGGGTGAGCCTGGGCAGATTTTTAGACTTGCTGGGCCTCATGGGGGGTAGTGGGGGAGTTCCAGTAAAGGAGTTTATGAAGATTTGGCTCTCAGGGAAGGAGATCGGCCTCCTCCCTCCATTGCAGAGCCCACCATAGACATTTGTGCTGGACGGCAAGCGGAAGACAGACAGGCAGGCAGGCAGGCTCCGCCTGGGCTGCCGCCAGTGAGGATGGCTTCCTTAAATTCTCTATTCACGACGGTGCTGTATCAGAGCCCTGCTCCTGTAGCTCCCCTTGGCTGACATCCCTGAATGTCTGCTATCAAAGCGAGTTTGATCCTCCTCCACCCTCGCCCGGAATGTGAACAGCGCAGATAAGGAGCCGAACTGCTGGTAGGGATTTTGGAGAAAGGTGAAGTCAGGTGAAGAGTGTCAGCTCACGGCTGCTGCCGCTTCAAGGCAAAGATCCAAAAGGCCAATAGTCAAACCCAGAGAAGACAGAAGATGCTGGGTTTGTAATCCTCGGGGGCAAGAGGATGGGCTGCAGCGGCTGGACAGGAGGGAAGAGGATCAACCTGTATCAAGCACTGACTGTATGCCTGGCACTTTACATACATTATCTCATTTAATCCCCCCACCCCCGCTGGACGACAGGCATTGCTGTCCATCTTGCAGAGGTACAGGCTGGGCCTCGGGGAGGTACCGTGCAACTTAAGTCTACTTGATGGCCAGGAGTTTGAACGTGGCTTTTCTGGCACTAAAGACTGTACTCCTGTCCTGGCCTGTCCTCCCTCAAAACTCCTTGGGCACGGCAGAGCCAGGGGAGGGCACAGAAATCCGCCTTGGCTCCAGCATCCCTCCAGGCTGGCTCGCGTGGCCCCACGGAGGCCACCCGAGATGCGTTCCCGAGCTTCTCAGGCTAGGGTTACCAGGCAAAATATGGGGCGCCCCGTTCATTTGAATTTTAAATTATTCAAATTTTTTGAATAGGAATAATTTTTAGTATATCCCAAATATGTCATGGGACATACTTATACCGGAAACAAAATCATCCGTTCATCAGAAATTGAAATGAACGGAGCATCTTGTATTGTTAGTTGCTAGGTCTGGCAACCCCAAGTTCAGTACTGAGTCTGAAAAGAGGCTCCCGGAGTCCTCACCCCGAGAACCTCCTCCTCCTCCTGACTCCCAGGTCTGCCCCTGTCTGCTCTTCCCATGTAGGGCTGCCTGGCCAGGCCTGGCCTCACCCCTGCCATTCCAGTGAGTGTACGTCTGTCTGTACACGTACACACACATACGCACATGCATGCACACGCACACAGGCGCAGATCATGTCATATGTGCAATTCTGTAATCTGGTTAATGAGGCCGACATTTCCCTGTGTTAATAAAAGTCTCCCTGGTTTGTCCTTTCTAATGAGAATCAGCGAGGAAGGCGCTGTGGTTTGAATGTACCACAATTATGTAACCAGTCATCTTCTGTGGACATTCAAGCAAAGAACATCCCTTGCACATACAACTTAAGCCCTCATCTAATTATCTTCTTAGAATAAATTCTGGGAAGTGCAATTGCTGGGTCAAAGAGTGTACGGATTTTACATTTTGATACGGAATTCCAAAGGGTCTGTAGAACGGTTATACTAACGCACACACTAGCAACAGTGCGTGAGCCGGCCCGGTCCCTCCACTTTGCTAACGTTGCATGCTGGTGAGTTTTAAATCTGCTCCATTGATTACAGTGAGTGAAAAATGAAATCTCAGTTGTCCTGATTGTTTGCATCTCTTTGATTATAGGTAAGGTGGAGCACCTGTCATCACTTACTGGCCAGGTGTCAATCATTTTATAAATCGCCTGTCCCTGTCTCTGCCTACTCTTCCAGTGGGGTGTTAGTGTTTTGCTTATCTTCTTTGTAAGCAGTTTTTGCATATTAAGGACATTAATATGATGGGTTTCTTTTTGATGTGCAGCAATTTTCATTTTTATGCCACTGATTTGCCATTTTAATTTTTTTTAGTATTTCTTTTATGATATCTACTTTTGTTGCCATACTTGGAAAGGCCTTTTCCATGCCAAGATTAGAGAAATACCCATTTAAATGCTCATCTTATTCTTTTAGCTTTATCTTCTTACTTTTTCACCTTTAAATCTCCCTTGATTGTGGTTGTTTGTCTTGGTTTCTGTGACTCCCTTTCTGTTTCTGGCTCTCTAATTCTCCCTGTGTGTCATTCTGTCTCTATGAGTATGGGGACAACCACATCTTCCCAATTCGCCCCCAGGGAGCATGTCTCTCCCTGGTGTTTCTAGTCTTGCTGCCATCTGGACATTATTTCACCCACTCTAGCCCTAGACTTCCCGCCTTCCACACACACAACTCACAAAGGTCGTACAGGATTGTTTCTGTCTGTTCCAGACAGATCACCAGGTAAGCGAGAGTTATGAGCAGATCAGAAATGTCAATTAGGTAAGAGTCTCTGCTAGTTTTTAATGTCTAACCCTGGTCGCACCCTTGCATTGTGGCAGTATGAAGATTGTGCCATCACTCTGACACTTTTGTGAAGGAGAGCCCATCTCTGAGTGCTGGGTCTCAGTCTGTTAGGTCTGTCCAGTAGTCTAGATCTCAAACAAGTGTTTCTTTGTTTAGCTAAGTCTATCTGTGATCTTGGTAATCCACTACCAAAATACAGGCTGCTTTCTTAAAACCCAGCCTATTCTATTCTACTTATTATCTCCCCATAGAAATCTAGAAGGAGGAGGGAACTTACTTTTGCAGACTCCCTGGTAACCATGGAGGCGGGGGGAGGCGGTACAGGACAAGGACTAAGATCTCAGGCTCTGGCTTCAGACATCTGGAATCAAATTCCATCTTGCCCCACACTTGGCTGCATGACCCTAGGCAAGATGTCATTTCACTGAGCTCCAAGCACCATGCCTATAAAATCAGGATGAGAGTAATACTTACTTCATAGCGCCGTTGTGAAGATGAAGGAAGAGAACGCACAAGTCACAGGATGTGCTCAGTACAGGACCTGGCAAATTGCCAGCGCTCGATAAATGTCAGCTAATTAATTAAGTCACTCTCATCCTGACCTTACTTGACAGGGATTATTTTAGGAGGTGGGAGGAATATGTCAACTCTGTAGGTCACAATCCCAGCCCTACCCCAGTTCCTTGGCTCCTGAGCTTGCATAAAATCCTTAATCCGGCTGTTCATGGTGTGTCTAGTCTTACAACCAGACTGTGGCTTCTTTGGAGAAGGAGCGGAATGTTCTCTAAATCTGTGAGCCTCCAGCAGAGCGTGCCTACCGGATGGAGATGAAATATCTGGTCTTGTCACCTGGTGGACCAGAGCTGATGAGGCCAAGCCAGGAACTTAGTCTATTCATGGCCTCTTGTCTTTGCATCAGAGATGTTGGCTTTAGAGCTAAGGATCTTAGTAACGAGTCCAGTAGGCTCTAGACTATGGGGATCATGGACTTGAAAGCTATGACACACACACAGACACACGGACATACACTCACACAAACACAAACATAACACTTTTCCATAGAATTCCTAGGGAGTTCACAGGTGCCCTGCAACCTACCCATGAACCCCTAGTCTCTCTGAAACACTGAGCCCAGAGAGGCTAACCTCACACATGAAGTTGGCAAGAGAGATTTATTGAGCACCTACTGTGTACACTCCCTGATTTTTAATGCAGGTCTCATTTTTGCAGTCAAAATTTATGCCCTCTCCCCCCATCCATCTCCCCTCCCAAAAGGAACAGGGAGGAAGAAAAACTCCATTTAGTGTCACTTCTGTAAAAAAATACCCTGGTGTGCTTTTGCTACCAATGGAAGCTCAGTAATATCATTGCTGCACGATGACCACAGAGTGTTGAAACAGGGTCAGCCAGACACATCTGGGAGAGATGGACAGACGAAGGTGGAGCTCCCTGTTTTGCTATACCAGGAGAGGAGGGGTGGGAGCAAGCTTTGGGACAAAGTGGGCTTTCTTGGTGTTGGAGGTGGGGGTAGGGTTGAAGGTGATCATGCCACTGTGCACACAGGGAAACTAGGGTGCAGAGATGGGATTGGAACCCACTGCATGGGAGAAATGAACCCCTCTTGGTTTTATCCCTTCCCAAAATTAGACCTGCTGGTTCTCCTCTCCTGGCCTTAGCCTCTCAGATAATTTTCTCATTCTGAAAGAGTTCCCCAATTTTGTGACATTATGCAGACATCTCAAAATTGGACTAATGGAAGCTATTTGATCATATATATATATATTATAGTGAATATGCAGTTTGCACTGTTTAGGCCGCTCTGGGCCAGAACAGCAGAACAGCAGGCCAAGGCCTCCCCCAGGGTGGGAGGTGACGAATGTCCATTTCCTGCGCTCAGGAGGGATGGTGTGTGCTTCCTGAGTGAACCTGCTCCATTTCCTATGGCTCTGCCTTGGGAGTTGGAGAACATTCATTTTAATCAGTACTGTGGAGTAGCAAATTAATACATAGAGATGTGACATTTGAGACAAATTGGGCAGCACTTCTCAATAAGTGGGAATCAGGATGATTTTCATATCACGTCCTCAATAATCCCACAAATAGTTCATCATGCATAGTGATGTTTTTTCCCCCTTTGGGGAAGAGTATTAACATAGCCTGAAGATGATTTTATGCCAAACTCTAGTGCTCTGGCCGTCCTCATGTCAGGGTGTCAGAAGAAACAGTGATGAGGACAGAGCATTCTCAGGCAGCTGACTCCCTGCAGGTAATGTCTACCTCTCCTTCACTTCTCTGCCCCCACTCACTCATTCCTTACTCATTCAACATATATTTGCTGAGCACCTGCTATATGCCAGTCCCAAGCTCAGAGTAAGGATACTAGAAAGAATAAGAAGTAGCCTTGGCCAGGGCACCGTGGCTCACGCCTGTAATCCTAGCACTCTGGGAGGCCGAGGCGGGAGGATCACTCGAGGTCAGGAGCTCCAGACCAGCCTGAGGGAGAACGAGACCCTGTCTCTACTAAAAATAAAAAAAATTAGCTGGGTGTGGTGATGCACGCCTATAGTCCCAGCTACTCGGGAGGCTGGGGCAGGAGGATTGCTTGAGCCCAGGAGTTTGAGGTTGCTGTGAGCTAGGCTGATGTCATGGCACTCTAGCCCAGGTGACAGAGCAAGGCTCTGTTTCAAATAAATAAATAAATAAGAAGTGGCCCCTACCTTCAAGGAGCTCTGAGACCTAAACATTGTTGGGAGAGGACTAAGAGCACAGCACAGGAGCAGAAGATGGGGGTTCACACCTGGCTTTCCTTTGGACCAGCTGTGAGACCTTGGGCAAGTCTCCCAAACTCCCTGATCTGATTTTTTTGCAAAACAAACTATGACACCCATCTCAATGGGTTGTAATGAGGATTGAAGGAATGAATGCATGGAAAATGTCCAGCACAGAGTTGCTATCCAATAAACACCACTTCCTCTAGCACGTGGAGAACGCTGCTTTCCTGCCTGGTTAGGTCTCTGGAGGTCAGTTCAAGTTCTGCCACGTCCCCACGGTGTGACCAAGGCAAGGCACTGCATCTCTCACTTCCCTCCGGTGGACAACAGGATTGCTCTCTCTTCCTTTTGAGAGGCTTTGCACTAGTGATAAGGTATAGAAGCACTTAGTGTGACATTTGGCAGCTAGTAGGCACTCAGCAAAAGGAAGGTGCCATAACAGGGCATGGTGTGTTTTGTGGGAGTGAATAAAACTTTCTTTCCCCTGACAAAATCTTTGGTCAAGCCATATGGCTCTCCAAGGGGAAAGGCTGTCACCTGCATTTTGTTTCCTCTGCCACCATGCTACCTTAGTCAGGGCCTGCCACACGGTAGGGACCCCACAATAATAGCTAGTGTTCGCCTCTCCTGGCCTGGACCCCTGCTAGTTTGTATAGGGCTTTTGTGCAAATTAGCACAAGTGGCCACCCTGAGGGAACATGGCCCCATGAACACATGGCTTAGTGGATGGAATATAGACTGGGTTTCAGTCTTCATTTCCCCTCTGCCTGGCATACTTTCACAGTACTCAACCTGACCAGCTGTACTTGATGGCCTTGCTCCAGAGCCCTCCTTTTAGGAGTCTATATTCACTCACCATTTGACAAAAGATTCAGAGAATCATTGGATGCTTGGGTGTAAGGATCTCAGAAAGCTTTCACTTAAAAACCTCTAATTGCATCCAGGATGGAGTCCAAACTTCTTACCTAGCCATCAAAGCCCTGGGCATCAGCCCCACCTCCACCCCCTTCCTCCACATTGGATTTTGTCCAGTTCTCAGTTATACCGTACTCTATCTCCACACTTACCATTCAAACACACTGAGTCCCCTCTCCACAGCCTCCCCTCTCCTGAACTCTTCTAGTCTCTGCCCAGACTGAATCCAGGAGGCTGCCCCTGTGCACAACAGCTCTGTTATATTCTCTCTTAGCTCCCTGCGTGGCTCTATCCAGCATGGGTGTCACTTGTGTATTTCCTCTTCCTTCTTTGCCTTCTCCACTCCCATGTGTGCTTCTGGACAGCTGCAACACTCAGCAGAGCAGCAAGGTTAGAACTCACGCAGGTCTGGAGGAAGACTTGCTTCTCAGCTCAGCCAGTTAGTAGCCAGCATGTGACTTTGAGCTGGTCACTCAACCTCCTCTGACCTCCCTTGGCATAAGAAGCCAATGATGACAGTAATAAACTTCACTCCATGGGATTGCTGTCGGGAAGAAATGAGGCAACACATGTCCAGAGTTTCTAACAGTGCCTGGCGGAGATAAACACTCAAAAAGCAGACATGTGAGCCTAGCCCAGGGTCTGACCCATAGTAGATGCTCAATAAATACTGATTAAACAAGTGAATGGATAAATGATCATCTCACCCAATAAAAAAGACCCAGATAAATAAAGAGATTTCTTTAAGGTACCTGGTACCGTATTTCATTAACTCTAACATGCCCTCAGTCTTAAGATGCAGTGTTAGTTGATGAGCCACTAAGAAAGAAAAAATTGCTGCCAATTAAAGTGTGACATGTCATCAATTATAAAACACATCCCAGCTTCAGAGATATTATTAATAAAACATGGGAAAGCTTGCACCCTAGAACCAAGAAAATATGGTAACTGCTCAATTGCTGTTGACCACCCCTTGGCCTCAGTTTGGGGTGGACTTGTCATTCTGGCCTTTCTCCTGACTCAGAGCTCTCTGACCACCAGGACTGCTTCTTTTCAGCATTCAGGTGGAGGCTCTTGGCCACGTGATCACCTTCTAATTTATTCTCTCGGCTCCAAGTCTCATTACTTCTCAATTTTCTGCATTGAACTCTATTTAACACCTATTAGCGCAGGTCTTCAGCTGATAAACGCCCTTGCCACGGGAGGCAGCAGGGTGCCCCAAGGCTGACCTTCCCTCCCTGGTCTGTGCCCAAGGCCGGGGCCCATGGAACTCCAAATTTGGCTCACTCGGGACCACTGCCAACCCTCTCCTGGCACCCCTCTGAATGGCTTCTGTGGCACTGAGAAACAACATGGGGACCGGGACGTGAGTTCTCCCATCTGGATAGAAGGGGAGGGGGCCAGCCTTCCGGCCCTACTCCGGCAGGGACTGTGTAGCAGGACACACACACCTGTCTCCCTCCTGGGCACTTGGGCCAAATGACCCCATCAGAACTTCCTCCACTGCCCCCAGCCATGGAGGTTCGGGGGATGCATGCCTTTCTGCCACCTCTTCCTGGGGGTGCCTTATCTCCCACCCCACATGCCCAGGATCAGGGCAGAAGGAACGCTTCCAAACAGAAGTACCAGACTGAATATTTCAATCCCACCTCTTCCCATTAACTGATAATTCGGGGGTGATTAGCCAGTGTTTGGGATTATTCTTTCCAGCCCTTCCCCTCATTAGTGTGAAAAATTGAGGGTTGAACCCATTGACATTTCATTTCAACAGCAGGAGAGAAAAGCACTCAGAGCATTGGGTGGGAGATTCTGATTTGGAGATTCGGTGGTGGGCAGACGACATCTCCGTCCTTCCCCTTTCGATCCCATTAAATGATAGGAGTTGCTTCACAGTCCTTTATCTTCAAACAAGCTGCAGGATCCATAATCCAGGGCCTCTGAGATGAAGGAAACAGGAAGCAGCACTTGTTGAGTACCTTCAACATGCCCAGCAAGGCAGGGGGACCTGGCAAACACCTATACGTCACCACCTCGTGACACCATTTCATACATAAGGCAGCCAAGGCCCAGAGAGGTGGGTTACCTGGCCTGAGCTTATCCAGCACATAAGGGCCATGCACAGTCTGAAAACCAGTCTGGTTCCAAAGCCCACACTCTCTCCCTCTCAAAATAAGTCACGCAGTTCTCCAGGCCCGCCCCTCCCACCTGTTCCTACCCCACAGAAAGGAGAAGGTGCAAGCAGGATGCTGGGGCACCTCTCTGGGCCTGCAGTCCCCAGTCCTGGCCTTGCTGGGGACTTTGTGGCTGCCCGAGACCTGGATTTGCTTCCAGGTCTCCAAGACCTGGAGATCTTGTGGACCATGAATTTGCTTCCCTGCTCTGAGACCTTTCCTTCCAGTGCTCTGTTTTTCCCTCAAGACCTTTAACAAGCAATATTTTAGGAGTAAAACAGACTGGGTTTGATAATAAATTCCATTACCAGGAATTAGTCTAGGGAAGTGGAGCGGGCATAGTAGTGGGCACACTGAACACATTTTAGCCTCAGGGCTTCTGTACATTCTGTTCCCCTTTCCTGCACTCTGCCTGGTGGTCTCATAGCCCTTTCTCTTGTTCCATCCAGGTCTGTACTCAAATGTCCTCATATTGAGAGGCCTTTCTTGACCATACTGTACAACACAGCACTTCTTATCACCCCCTGATATATATGATTATTTGATGATTCTCTTATTGTCCTTCTTCTCTACCAGAATGTGAGCTTCCTGCTGTCAGGGGCTTTGCATTTTTTGCATTGTTATTGTTCTGTGTTGAATCCTCAGCACCTGGAACAGGTCCTGGCACACGTTAAGTGCTCAATAAATATTTGGTGAGTGAATGAAACCAAAAGCAAGGAAAAAGAAAACATCGGCATTGGAGCAAGTGCAAGAAATCCCGCAGGGCGAGAGTGCAGAGTGTAGGAAGGGGAGCAGCAGGAGCCGAGCTGCCTGAGGGGCAGGAGCCAGCTCACATAGGGCCTGGGAGGCCATGGGAAGGAGCTTGGGCTTAATTTACAGAGAAGGGCAGCACTGACAGGTCTTGGGCAGTGAAGTGACACCGTGAGAATTGTGCTTTAGAGATGGCGGGGAGGGCAGGGGCAGACTGGACACAAGGGGACCAGTTGCAGGGGGCAGGGGAAACCATTGCCCAGAGTAGAATGGACCAGGACCTCCACTAGTACTGGGAATGGTGCCAGGACAAGTGGAGACCAAGCCCAGGGCTCACTCCCCACATTCCCCTGTGGATGGGTGTCCATGCTGCCGGAACAGAAGGAATGTCCTATGCGTGGAGCAGCTTAGCTTTCACAATTGCTTGAACAAGAATGTTTATGATATCCTTGTCTGTTCTATAGACATTCATGATGTGACTTAATTGATTGAACAAGCTCACCTTACAAGTCTGATGGGTAGATGCATGTTGAAGTTCTGGAGTCTCTGGTTATAAATGATGTGGATGAAGCCCTGGAGATCACACTGGGAAATTATGCAGAGGATTCAGAGCAGGGAGAAAAAGCAAATGCATGGGACGATGATGATTGTAAGGATGATAGTGAAGGCTAGCATGGCTTGAGCTCTTACCAGGTGCCAGCCACTTTTCCAAGTGCCATTTAATCCTCACAACAAGCCTACGAGGTAGACACTATTATTGTCCCCATTTTACAGATGCAGCACAAGGAGGTTAAGTAACTTGCTGGAGGCCACACAGCTAGTAAAAGAATGTGGGTTTGAACCCAGGTGGTTTGACTTCAGCCCGCAAAAAGGAAGGAAACGATTCCACACAGCTAGGACTGTTGGATCAAAACACATCTCACTGTAATAGGAGCAGTGTCGAGCTTTGCACTTAAAGAATCTAACAAAAGGAAAAGATGTAGTAATCAGATGATATTCAAATGTAAAAGTTCTGTACAATAAAAATCATCTAAAATGGAAAGAAAAACAACTGATTGTTGACTACTACTACAGCATATGCAGCAGCGAGGGTCACTCTGTGTATTTATTATAGAACGAACCCATGCAAGGTGGTAAGAAAGATATCTAGGATGTTCACACCAGAGGAAATAGAGTCAGCAAATAAATGCACAGGACAGGCCACTTGGTCGTCTAGATGGTTAACAGAGTAATGGAAACTAACACAATGAAAGGGCACTTTATCTCTGTGAAATTAGGCCAAAGAAACTGGAGGATACGATACAGCGCTGGAGCGTTCGCGGAAACACGGGCACGCTCGTGCGTTGCTGGTGGCGATGCAAATTAGCCCTTTGGGAACCAGCTTGACAACATGTATCAAGAGTCATAAAATGCTCATGTCATTTGACCCAGTAATTCCCCCCCTGGGAACAGATCCTACAGAAATAATTCAACGGAAGAAGAAAGTTATATGCACGAAAGTGTTGATTTCAGCATTATTTATAATGATGAAAAATTGGAAACTGTAAAAATGTCCAACAATAGGGGAATGGCTTGGCAAATTATGGTATATCTACCTAATAGATTTATGCAGCCATTTAAAATTATAATAGCATTATTTAGTAATACAGAAAGATGTTTATGATATTATTTTCAGTGAAAAAAAAAGGGGAATGCACAATGATTCCCGTATTTATGACAACCATGTAAAGTAGATCTTAGATGGAGAGGGACTGGATGAAAATAAGAGAAGCAATTTGGCACGAGAGGACAGTGGGGTTTCCGAGATTTTTAAAAAGTTCTTCTTCATGACTGCTCTGGTGTTGTTTGTGTGATAAATAGCACATGGGAGAAAGTCCAAAATCAAAGAGTAAACTAAAGCTAAAACCAACAGCAGTGAAGTCCTGGCTTGTGTGAAAACTACACAGAGGTGTCAGTTACCTATGAGCATAGTGAGAGCCAATGTCACACGGCCCTAGTAATGGACTGTAGGCTCCAGATCTCAGGAAGTAGGTGCATTCGGAGCAAGGAAACCCACATAGCAAAGCATTGATCTGTAGCAAAGCGTGTTGGAGGGTCAGGGACTGTGTCTCCAGCACAAGACCCAAGCAGAGCAGGTATTTGGGAGGAATAAATGATGCAAGTGATGATCACGCAAAGAACAGCTAAAGAGAAGACCTGGAAGGGACAAGAGGGTTTGTCACCCAGAAGACAAATAAGGTTTCGTTCTAGATTGAGAGCAGAATGATAGCCAGTAGAGAGATGTTAGAACTAGGTGAATTTTAGCTAATAATCAAGAAGTTGTTTTCTATAACTTTAATTACCATAATTTGGAGTAGGCTGCCTTATGAGGTAATGAGTTCCTCATCTCTGGAGGTGATCAAGCAAGAGTTTGATTGATCAAGCTTTGCGATTGATCAAGCTTAGCATAGTTCTCAAACTGCTGCTCTGTGTACTGGATTTTATCCAAGTTAACATTCTGTTGATTGTAAGACGTGCCATTATTTTATGTGTCACAAAAAAAGAGAAACTTCTGCCAATTAAACTATGACATACCTTTGACAGTAAGGCTTATCCCAATTTCTGAGCTGTTTCAATGTGAAAAAAATCAGTGAAATACTATGTAGCCCTGGGAATATATGGTGTATTAGGAGTACCCAAATCTACAGGCTAAACTTGACACATTTTCCAATCTTATCATAAAACATATATATCATATATAAAATAAATCCATATATATAACACATAAATCAAATAGTAAACTAAACATATGTATTTAACTAAATATATATTTCTATATAAGTCAAAGAGTAAACTAAGTATGTATTTTAACGAAATATATATTTATAAATATATTCGTATACATAAACTAAAAATACACACACACATATGGAGAAAGAGAGAGAGAGAGAGTCTAATTCAAATGGGCATCTTTTAAAAGACTCCAGGTGCCTGCACCCACATTCTTCTCCTGCTGAAGTTTCTGCGTGTGAGAAGCTTGGCTGAACTGGGAGAGGGTTGCCCTAGATGCCTTCTGAAATCCACGACAGATCTGAGTTGCTAATTCGATGGATCCACGATACGGTAACACTGCTTTAAATCAGCAACTCCTCATCCATTAGTCTGATTGACTTTGATTCCAAGGCATTTTCTAATCTCTAGTTTTGGTCTGGACCCTGCCTGTCAGGTGCCACATGTCTGCAGGGATGCAGGTGCATGGCCAGTTCCCTGCCCCACAACCCTCCTGCTGTCCATAGCCCCAACATCTCTGCAGCCCTTTTGTGATCCAGGAAGCCGCACAGGGCCTGAGAAGGCATGGCAGCTTCACCTGGCCACTAGCCTGCCCCGGGCACAGGTAAGCATAGCCCCAGAGCAGTGGTGTCCCCTCATGTCACCCTCCTAGCTTGTCGCCCTACCCCTTCTGGAGGCAGTGGGAAGCAGGAAGCAGCTGGATGAACAATAGGATGCATTTGTGTTTTGGAATTGCAGAGTTCTTGAGTTAATCTGCTACTCACTGTACTACCTGGGGAATGTTCTCTAATATCTCCGAGCCTCATTTCCTTGACTGTAAAATGGGGTTGCGGCATGAGCACAACGAGATGACAGCGTGCTTATCTGCAGCCATGCCCAGTGGTGCTGAGCGTGGTTCCTCCCCGGCAATCCCTGCCTGCCCTGGGAACACACGAGACTCTTCTCCTGAAGCCTCCACGTCCTTCTCAAGTGGAGGCTAGGATGTGGGAGGACTTCCTTGTTTTCTTGGGAAATACATCGGAAGACTGTGGTTTTCGCAGCTGCACGGTTCACAAGCCAGGAGAGTACGTCCTGTCTTTCCTGGGCCGCACACCTGCTGCCTCGGAGAACAGCACGCACCCTGCTTAGAAGCGGCACATGGACCCGCTGGCTTCTGGCTGAGGCTTCTTGGAACACAGAGTGTCTTTCTTGGTTTCTCACTGTCCGTTCAAGCACAAACAGGAGAAGATGCCCCCAAACATTGTAAAGGTTATGAAAACCTAGGTTTTTAAAAATTAATTTACTCATCCATCCATCCATCCATCCACCCACCCGTCTGCATGCCTTAAATCCCTACTTGGAACAAGGACTGGGAAAACCCAGCCCCTGCCCTTGCAATCATAGGAACCTGAGGCCGTCTGATTTCAAGATTGTTCTTTTTTAAGCACCAAAGGAGGCAAAAAAAAAAAAAAAAAAAGTGTCATCTTTCTCTGCTGCATGCTTTTTAATAAAAGGATTTGTTCTGTAAAATTTGGATTCAGTCAAAAGGCTGCACTCAAGGATCCAGAAGGCCACATGTGGCCCAAGGCTGCAGGTTCCCCGCCCCTGGTTGAGGAGAGAGAGAAGAAATCAAACCACTGTGATAGCTGCTTGAGAGATGAGGGCATAGGGCACAGTGGTCACTTGCTTAGGCTGCAGGAAAAGAGCTCACCCAATGGTCTGTGGCTTCCATGCCACTGCCTCCTGGGGAGTCCCCGGGCTCTGAGCCAGCAGCACCCCGACCCTCCAGGTGAGCGTTTCTCTGGCGCATTTGGAGAAGAGAGATGCAGCCAGTGCAGCTGGAGCAGAGTGAGGGGGGGTAAATGGTAGGAGATGACAAAGTCAGAGAGAAGGGACCAGGTCATGCACAGCCTTTATATTAGGGGAAGGATGTGGCTTTTACCCTGAGCACAGCGGAGCCCATGGGTGGGCCCTGAGCAGAGGATGACCTGGTCTGACCTGCCTTACACCAGGTGCTGTGTTGAGAGTGTGCTAGAGGCGGGCAGAGTGGGGACAGGGAGACCGGCCAGGATCTACTGCAGCGATGCAGGCAAAATACAGGGGTGAGGGGCCAGAGGTGGGAGCTCAGGGTGAGAGCAGTAGCAGGGGAGGGGCGAGAAGGGGGTATCTTCCAGACAGAGTCTGAGGTGGAGCTAACAGAATGGGCTGCAGATTGGCTGTGAGTGTTACAGAGGAGTCGAGGGTAGCTCCAAGGGTTTGGGCTGGAGCAGTTGGCAGCGTGGAGCTGTCATTAACTGAGAAGGGGAAGCCTGTGGGTAGAACAGGCTTGGGGCACGCAGATCAGGAGCTGAGCGTGGACTGCTGGGTGTGAGGCGCCTGCCAGATATCCGGGAGGAAGTGGCGGGCAGGCAGTTGAGTGGAGAGAGCCTGTCTGCAGCTGTAAGTCGGAGCACCCTCAACATGTGGATAGTATTGAAAGCCAGGAGGTCAGATGAGATGACCTCAAGAGGGAGTAGAGACAGAAAGGAGAGATTTTCTTTACTCCCCAAATATGCATTTGAAGTGGCATTCATAGTATCTTTGTCCCCTTTTTCCCCAGGCAGGAGTCTGGAAATAGTTACATCTGTCTCCTGGTTTTTGCAGCAGCTGTAAGTTCCTTTCAGAGGTCTAGGAAGGGGCAGGGCAGCCTGCAGAGAGCTGGGGACCCAGAACAGTGCTGGTTCTGGCAAAGACCTGTCCCCTGCCCTGAGGGCCTTCCTGCCTCTGTGCTTATCTTCCTGAAGCTTCCAGGAGCTGCACACATGTTGGCTGAGTGGAGGGACGCAGGGCCCCAGGACAAGTTGGTGGGTTCTACCCTGCAGTCCTGAGAGAAGCAAGAGAAAGCCCGTGTTGCGTCAAGGATGCCCCTCTGCATGGAGAGGGGCAGGTCGTGTGCACGTGGGCACTGGGAGCTGGTGGCTGCACAAAGGACCCCCGCAGCACGGGGAGTGCACGTTTATCTCTGCCTGGCGGGCACCTATTGCCTGGGGAACAATGGATTGAAAATTCCATAACGGGCATGACAGTGAATGGTAATACTTGAAAAGGAATCACAATATCTGCTCCCAAAGCCGTGTTCCCCGGAACGCCTGTCTGCCCTTGGTCCCTGCTGCTGTGCCTTTGGAGATGGCCTTAGCACCTAGCCAGCTTGCTGGTGCACGTGGAGAACAATTAGCAAACCTGTGGCTTGGGCTTGGCCTTGGGCTTCTTTCTAAGGGCTAATGGTTGGTTCACAAAAGTTAAGCGTTGGGGGCCCATTGCAGATGGGGGCCCCAGGAAAGCAACGGCCAGTCCTGGTTACTGCAAAATGCAGACAAGCTCAGGAGAGGCAAAGGTGTCCCCTTTATGCAGGGGCCCTGGCAGCTATAATGAAAGGAGCTGTTTGGGATCTGTCAGTATTTCGTTGGCCATGTTTATGTGACTGTGATTTTGAAGGAGGATCCTTCATTTATTCAACAAAAAGCTACTGAGCATGTGCTACCATGAGCCAGGCACAGTTTTGAAATTCTGGGCATAAAGCAACGGACAAAACGGATAAAAATCCCTGCCCTTATGGAGCTTACATGCTAGTATATGGAGCAGGTAATAGACAAGCTAAATGAGTGAAAGGTACAGCATAGAGATGTTGATGAATGCAAAGCCAACTACAAATCAGAGAAGGGGGATAAGATGGACCCGGGGTAGGGAGATTACAACTTTAGACGGGCAGCTGGGGAGGACCTTCTTGAGAAGGTGGTATTCGTGAAAAGACCTGCAAGCGGTGAAGGCGTGAAGTCTGGGGGAAGAGTATTCCAGGCAGTGGGAACAGCCAGTGCAAAAGCCCTGAGGCAGGCCTGATGCGTGTGGGGAACGAGGAGTCAGGGCTAGCTGGAGGGGACGGGTGGAGAGAAATGCAAAAGAAGGGCAAGCAGAGAGGGCATGGGGCTAGATGCTGTAGACCCTGATAGACTGTTTTTAAACTAGAAGAAAACTTTGAACCATTCAGCCCAAATCCCCAATTTGCTAATGAAGAAACTGCCACCAGCCAGGCAAAGTGGTTTGTCCATAGTCTGACTGTCAGCAGCTGACCTGGTTCTAACCCCCAGGTTCCTTCACACCCAACTCAGGTCCCTTTTCATTAAGCTCATTTAGCCATTGGGAACACGTTGTAGGCATTTCACTGGCTATTGGAAATGAGACATAAAACCACACTGGTGGAGAGGCCCAGAGAACCGGCGTGGGGAAAGCTCTCAGGAGCAGGTGCCCATAGACTCTGTTTCCATTAGTATTTCCCGTCTTGAATGGAGCATCTCAATGCTTGCTTCTCCTGGAGCTCATGGAAATGGGACTCCTCTGGCCCAGTTTACCAAGCTGATTTCTGGACTTTTGACAGTTTGGGCATCAGCCCACCCCAACCCACCCTTGCCTCTGGAAGTTATTAGGCAGAGTTATTAGACCAGGGCTCAGCCTCTAGTGGGAACAGAGGCGCAGCATGGAGTAATTGATCAGGGATTACTAGCATAGTGCCAGGCAGCAGGGACCCACTCCTGAGCAGAGGCAGCCTCTGCCCTCTGAGACCCTATGGAGCTCCCAGCCCCGCTCCTCCATTCACTCGGCAAAGAGCCATTGTGCACCCAACTGTATACAAGGCACTTGAGAGGCACCGTGAATATGGCTGTGAGCACCACAGACCCCGTCCTCATGAAACTTACAGTCTCGTGAGGGAAGAGACATTAAACACATAACCACACAAGGAAATATAAATAAACATTAATGACTAAATGAACATATTAATAAGTGAATATCTTAAGACTTCACTTTTATTCCTATGAAGCTTCAACTTTATTAGAAGCTGCCCATCTGTGTAGTTAGATGAGAAAGCTTTTTTGAACTTGAACCTGTTGTTCCACTTAGTTCTGTTGAACAGGACAATGGTAGAGTCCCATGGCAGGCCACTAGAGACTGCCTTCAGCTGGACCAAAGTCTACTGACTTTGCCTAAGTCATTTTCTTAGTGCTTGGGCCTAGCATTTCGGCTTCTTGACTCACAGAGGCTTCTGCCTATCCACAGTGCTTGATGACAAGAGGAAACGTGGCATAGCTAAGAGTTAGGAAACCTGGTTGAAGTCCCAACCAGGCCACTCCCTGGGGGAGCAAGTTTGAATGAGACTCACCTTTTGGGAAGGTTAAGCAAGGGAGCATGGGGGAAGATGGGTGGTAAACGTAAAGTGCGGAGCACATCTGTGGTTTCTGTTTGTCACCTGTGCCGGCTTGTAGTTGGAGCCACTGATGGATGAGTGCAGAGAACTGGCAGCAAATTTCAGAATCCTGATTTGGCTCTGCGTGCTTTATAAAGCATAATCATTTGTTGGTTTAAGTGAGATCTCTAGGCTTTTACAAAGAGTCAAACAATTTATACTCAAACTGCATCTTGACAGCCAGACTTGGTTGTGCTCATCTTTTTTTTCAAGACCACATGTCTTGCTTTTACAGATTATGTGTTACATGTTCGTGGGAGAAAATGAGGAAAAATCACAAAAGCACAAAGAAAAAAATTAAAATCAACTGTTATCCGACCCCCTAGATATTACCACAATTGATATGTTGTTATTTATTCTTCCAGACATATGCGTATATATGCATGCATAAAATTAGAAACATATTAATAAATATATAATATATATTTATACTATTTATGTTGCTGTAATTATTTAACCAATCCCCTGTGTTTAAAATTTGGCTTGTTTCTACTTTTCTTCTGTGATAGATAATGCTGCCATGAAAAATTACTATACATAAATCATTGCATTACATCTGATTATTTCCTTAGAGTAAATCTATAAGGGCATGGCCATTTCAGAGACTTTTGGTATGTGGTTTCAAATGGCTTTCCAGAGAGATTTATGTTCTCACCAGCAAGGTATATCCATTTCCTCATTCCCTTCTTAACAGTGAACATTACCATTTTTAAACAGTGGTTCACCAATTGGACGGGTAGAAGATGGTCCACCAGCAGAGGTTAGGGGAGGCCAGACTTGAGGGGTCGCCCTATCTCAGCAGCTGTAGGAATCTCGGCAGACGCCTGTTTCTCAGACGCTTGTTGTTCCATGGCCACGGCTCTGACCTGCCTCCCGTTCACTGAGGACCAAGTGAGAGTTCCCTGTGTGCATGCCCTGGGGTGGGCACTGCCAGGAGGTGGAGGGCAGGCCTGATGCTTAGGGGTGTCTGAATCCTGGAAAGAGAGGGGGAGCTTCAGGTCGAGGTGGGCCAGCGCCCTGCATACCATCGTGGGTGTGATTCTGGGCTTAGACTCAAAGGTCCTCTTTTCCACCAGCATTAGGCTCCAGAATTCTCTTTCCATACCAGATGCAGGACATCTGGAGGCATCGAGCTAGCTTTCTGTCCCCTGGAGAGGACATTCTTATGCCTAGATGGTGGTGCCAGGGTTTCCGAGCCTGAGAGTCTGGCAGTAGACTTCCTGGGGGACGCTGACCTTCCTCACCAGCACTGGCTCACTCCTTGGGGGCTCTCACTCTCCTGGCCTGGGTCACCTTGCAAAGGCGTGGTTATGACTCCACCCTGGCCATGGCTGGAGATTCAGAGAAGAGGAAGCAGAGCACAAACTAACTGAGCTCATACCCAACAACGAATTGTGGCTCATTCATTCATTCATCCAGTCTTGCATCATGCTAGTTATTAGGAGAGAAATGAATAAATAGGGCCAGGTGTTCTGGTGCCTTCTAGGAGCTCACAATTGAATAAGACAGACAAGCTGGTAAACCAGCAATTGCAAGATAAGGGGGTTAGCAATAAGCCCTGTGATAGTTTCTTTCTGAGACCCTGGAAGACCAGGCTGCTCATTTATTTTCACCTGTTATTTATACTCTGGACAAAGTTCTTCTGGAAGCAGCATGGGATGGTGGTGAACTGGAGGTGGGAGGTTAGGTAGTGATCAGGGGTGGGATGGCTGGGCTATGAGCAGCCGGTCTACTGGTGCCCTTGCTTGAAGTTCCTAGAATAATAAAAGCAAGTGTGGGTGGGGTCCGAGGCCACAGAGTTCTCCAGCTGTGATATGCAGCATCCTCCTCCTAGAAGGAAGGACATTAGCTCTGAGTTAAGGACCAGGGGACTGTGGTGAGGCCTGGGAGGACAGTCCCACAGGTGTCTCTAGACTGAAGCACCTGTCTGAGAATCAGAATGGGCCTGTGGCGAACCAAGATGGGCTGGAGTCCTAAAAGACAGGGGGCCAAGAATGTACTGACAGAAGGGCCTGGCAGAGAGGGCAAGTGGATTTCATCTTGGGTGCCAGTATCAGTCAGTTAGTTGTGGCTGACAAGAACCACGTGCTGAGGCCAATTGAGAGTCACTGAGAAGAGTGCAGAGATCAATTAGTGGTGTCTGCATGGGCAGGGTGATAGGAATGGTGGCGCGTATGAGGTCTTTGTCATCCCCGATCTCAGGCATCACGGATCGGATTGCTGGATGGCTGGAGGACAGCATCATGATGTTGTGTGCGATTTATGCTTGACCCTAGGAAGGGACTGCATAGGCCCCACGGGAATATAAATCTGAGATACCAGAGGAACAGGAGTCATCCAGGGAAGACAGATTCCTGAGCTCAGTGGAGTCCCAATATAAGATTCCAGTGCTAGGGGAGCTGTGTCACCAGCCAGAGAAAGTGAGGCAGGAACCCAGACTGGTGAGGGCAAGGGGGGCTCAAGGTCAGTGAGCTCCTCTTTGCTCATAGTATTGGGCCTGTGGCCATGTAGCTAATTTGACCTGCACCTTCTAATGGTGGCTTTGCCCTGTCCAGGGCCAAATCAAGGCCTGTGCATGACAGAGCCTATAGGGCCTGCGTGCGTCACATCTAATCATAACCATGTCACAGAGCAGCTGCATACAGGGGAAGTAGGTGGTGTCCTGGCAAATGAGGTATTAGGAGCATTTCAAAGTCTTCCCTTCTCCCCTGACCAAATCCTCTCCTATAGCCTAAGCACATAAGCACTGACCCTATTTTCGCTATCAGAGGTGACTCCGTAAAATGCCTAAGCCAGAAGCAAGCACATGACCTGTTGCCATCCAGGAAGTAGATCTCTCACCCTCCCTCTGCCTCTTGAGCAAGGCAGAGAGGGTCTCCCTAGCTGAATGTGCTTTGATCTGGGCATGTTCTCTTTCTCCGGGAAGATTTCTTTATCTCAGCTCTAATTAGCTTCCCTATCGAGAAATCATTTTCACTAAACGGGGCCTGGTTCATGGTTTTGCCGTGTCAGCATGAAGAGCCATTGACAAAAAGTGGTCGGAGACTGTGTCCCTGCTGAGCCTTTCCATGTCCACTGTCGCCAGGGGTAATTGGCGAATGACCAATGGCACCAGGACCTGGGCTGCCCAGCCCCACCCAGAAAGCACTGAGCAGAGGTCACTGCCGGGAAGAGGGAGAGAGGGTGAGGATGGCGGGTCCAGGGCCAGACAGAGAACCCTCTCTGGGAACATCAAGCTCCTTGATGCAGGAGAGGGTAGCAAATAATAGATTGCATGGATATAAGACGATATTTGGCCAGACCTGAGGGATGCCTGGACCCCACCTCAGACCAGCTCTTCCTAAAAAGCCCCCTCGGGAGACTCCATAGCTCCTCGACGTGCTCCCTGCCCCTCTGCACCCCATCCAAGAGTTTAACCCTTCTTAAATCAAGACAAATCTTAGAATCAACAAATGCAGTATGTGCTGTTTTTCCTTTTCTTATTTTCCTCAAGAAGCTCTAATTAAATTGACAGCACATGTCATTATTGATGACATGCTTGAATCAAGGAAATATAGTATATATGCAAAGAATGAAGTTGGCAAAGAAACCCTTGATTACTAGATAAAGCTGTGGCTCCAAATGCTCTAGTGAGCTGGCTGGATTCCAATGACAATATCTTTAGCCTATTTCCATGATTTTGGGGGAGGTATGGGAGAGAAAGCCAACTCATAGAAATTTGAACATGAAATGTAATCTATTGTCTTAAGGTCCAGGGAAGTCCAAAGGGTGAATGGCCTCGGGAACAGCTGAGCCCAGTGTCACTGAGGCCTTGTTCATCGCTCAGCTCTGCTTTTTCTCTGTCATGTGGCAACAAGATAGCTTCTGGGAGCTTTGAGTTTATATGATCCTAGAGAAAGTGAGAGAGAGATCATATTTCTCCCAACATCCATATATCAGAAGTCACGGAAGAATTGTTATTGGCATTGCTTGGGTGATGTGCCACGCTCCAAGACAAATCTCAGTGGGCTGGGGGAGGGGATGTCATTTTGGCCAGTCACACAAATCACAAGGCAGGTAGGGCATTGTGACTTGATTGACAGTCTCTAGAGCCACATGAGATGGGGGCAGGACAGTTCTCTAATGGGAAGAGAAATGCTGGGGAAATAAAAGCAATAGCTGTCCACTCTTGGAGCAGCCTGAAAAGCCTAGAACAAGAGTTCTTCCATCCAAAGCTCAATCTGAGGCTTGACTCTCACCGCCACATCTGTTCAAGGAAAGGCCAGTCTGGGATAGACCATCATAGTGACAGAGGACAAGGAGAGGAGGAGGCAGAGTGAGGTGCCTGGACGGTGCACGAGAGTCCCTATTAGGGGGCAGCTGCCTCTGGGCGCATCCCCATGGAGGGGACACGAGCATGTATGGAGAAGGAGCAACATAGCTGGAGAGGTTTAGAGCAGCCTAAATCTCGCTGCAGGCAAGGAAGGCAGAGGCAGAAGAGGGACCGCATCCTCCTGTGAAGATAATGCATGGGGTTGCTTAGCCCAGTGCCTGGCACCCGGCACCCAATCAATAAATGGTAGCTATTATTATTACCCATTAGGGATCATCCCTCAGCGCCTGCAGTCTGCGCATGATGGATGTGGGCTGTGTTTGTGTAATGGGGATTATTTATTAGTCACCTTGTAAAAAGCAATGACAGAAAGCACAGAACTATGTTACCACAGAGGAATCTTATCTCATGGAAATCAAAAGCCTCTGTTTTTCCACTAGGAAACAAGAGCACTTGTTCTAGGAGATTAATCCAATTCCACTGTTAAGACCTCCAGGGGAAGGAAGAGCTGTAATTCCCACAGATCTCAGCAACTGCTTTTAGGATAATGCTCCTCCAGCCCTAAGTACCTGGGACTAGGGCTTGTGGGGGAGGGAGGGGGAGGGGAGAGAGGGAGGGGAATGGGAGTTGGAGAAGGAAGAGTGGAGTCAGGTGAAGAGTGATCATTGCAGGGGTGATGTTTATGCAAATCAGTTGCTATTGGTTGGGGGAGACTGACCCACCCTGGCCACTCCCCCAGCCACACCTGCTTTCAGCATCCTCACCTGGTCCACTGCAGCCCCCCACTCATTTTACAAAAATGTGGCCCATTACTCATTGCCATCTAGTGACACATACTATTTTAGAATCACTTAAAAAAATTTTTTTTAATTTTATTTTTTCAGTTAACAGATGTAGCAAGAGTATATTTATGTGGCAATCCTCATGAAACAATTCCGAGTAGCCACAAAATCCCCACGCGTGAACTTAAGTCCTCTGTTAATTATTTAATAACAGCTCTGCCTAACAGCAGTTGAAGACCTAAAGACAACAATCAGCAACTGTTCCCCAAAGAACATGGGGAGATTTTAAATTTATGTGGCAAATCGGAGGCAGCATACAAATCACTTCTAATTAGCATGCAATGAGACTGTGTGGCCACTCTGAATATTAACATTGATGAAGCACTTTGATCGCTTCTGCACTTTATGACCATTATTGTGCTAAGTCCTCACAATGCTTCTCTGAGGCAGGTGTTATTAATTATTATTGTCCCCCTTTTACAGGACTGGGGGAGTGTTGAAGCCCAAACTTCAGAGCTGGGCCCGGCCACTAACACAAGACGTGGCCTCCTGGTGTGGGGCCATCATGTCACCGTGGAAAGGGAATAATGGTTTAGCCTTCCTAAATGATTCATGACTATTATTAACATTCAAGCAGTACAGCCAAAATATAAATACAAGACATTTTATAATCACACGAAATTCCAACAGTCCAAAAGTGAAAACATTGCTAACATTTGAGAGCATAACCCCTGACTTCTGGTTAGCTAGGGAGATAACAAGCTAATGAGAGAGCTAGAAAGAAAGAATTTTAGAGAAAAATAGGATTGCTACATACTCTCCATTTTATTTTTACTTTTGCAAATTTTACTTGAATTCAACAGATGGAAAAAAATTAAGGAGTAAATAAACTTCAGATAACTAGACATTAGCTCCTAAAATATACCTCTAAGGTTAAGAACAAAGTTTAAAGAACACATTAGGAAGTTGAAGTCATTATTATTATTCTTTTTATTATTACTATAATATTTATTAACCTCCTGCATTAAAAGATGAGAAGATCATTGCATTTACATCTGTTCGTATTTCTGTAACCTCCCTTTCCTGGCTTAAAATTAAATTTGTTTTTTATTTGGCAAGATCTATAGCATTTATAGTCTGTTCTGTACAATTATTCTCACAGCTGTGTAATCTTAGCTCCATATTTAGTAGGATTGAACACTCGCCACCAATTTTCTTGCCATATATTTTACATTGCAAAGTTCTGTATTTTGGTTGATCTCCTCGTGTGCTGAAGTCCACTGTCAGATACTTTTTACAAGGAGGGCTCATGAGTGTTGTTAGTTGTACTCCCTGAGTTTCTACATTCTCAAGAATGTCTGCCTGTTGTCTAAATACTTCAATGACAACTTCACTCGATAGGCAACTCTTAAGCCGGAATTCTCCTCAGAGCTCGAATGGCTTGACTGGAGGTCCACCAGACTTATTGCTCTCTTGTTTAACCTGACGTTTCTGGCTGGATGTCCATACAATTCCTTCTTGTGCCTTGCAATTTAGTAACGTCACCAGAATATGTCTTGAAGGCGATTGTTGTATATAAAATTTTTGGAGATCTTATGTGCTCTTTTGATCTTGAAACTCAACTTTCACTATTTCAAGGATGTTTTCATCGATTATATCTTTGTATGTTTTTCTTTATGGATATGTCAAATTTCTTTTGTCAATATTCCATATCTATGATCTTCTCTATAATCGTATTTATGCTTATATATTTGATCTTTTCCATGTATTTATTTAATTTTCTCAAGCTTACCTGTCAAGTCCCTGATTTGGGTCTCCAGGTATGTTCAGTTCATTTCTCCTCCTCCCCCTCCTCCTCTTTCTCCACCTTTTCCATCTCCTATTTCGGCTGCCTTCAGTGTGGTCTTTCTTTTCCTTTCCCCTATTCTGCCAGCTCACTTTTCATATCTTTTGCTTATCTTATAATTTCTCCTTTAGAAGCTTGAAAGTCTTTCTAAATTCCTTTTTTTAAAAAAAAAAAAAAAAGTCTGTAGTTCCTTTGAGACCAGAGAACCATGTTTTTCTGAATTCATCTTGCTTCCTTTGATAATTCCTTCCAAGGTCTGTGTTTCCCACAGCCTTTTACTTTATGCATTTCTTCCTTTCTTATTTTGCTTATTTATTTTGTTAACTTCTTCTGGCGCTTCTCCAGCTAGCTCCCTACTAATTATCTCTTTTTATGAATTGGACCAAATATTTGCTAAAGAAGAGTGTGTGGTGCTCTGGGGCCCGGGAAGTAGGGGATAATGAACTGAAAAGTTCTGCACTGCAGGTCGGGTTTTGTGGTCTAGGTATCCTCTCGCCAAATCCAATGTTTCTGTTTGCTCTGTGCTGGAGCTGCCCTGTGTGGTACTGTGCCTTACTCCACAGCCTCCCTAGGTGGGAGGCAGGGGCCTTGACCTTCAGGTGGAAAAGCACAGGGTCTCCCCTCCAGCCCTGTCATCTTCTTTCCTGCCTGTAGTGCTGACGAGGTCTCTGGTCCACATCCCCACATCTTGTCACTTCCATCAGAAGTTCATTGTAGGGCCAGGTGTGGTGGTTTATGCCTGTAATCCTAGCATTCTGGGAGGCCGAGGCGGGAGGATGCCTTGAGGTCAGGAGTTCGAGACCAGCCTGAGCAAGAGTGAGACCCCATCTCTAGTAAAAATAGAAAAAATTAGCTAGGCATGGTTGTGTGCACCTGTAGTCCCAGCTACTCAGGAGGCTGAAGCAGGAGGATCACTTGAGCCCAGGAGTTTGAGGTTGCTGTGAACTAGGCTGATACCATGACACTCTAGCCTGGGCAACAGAGCAAGACTGTCTCCACAAAAAAAAAAAAAAAAAAAAAAAAAAAAAAAATTAACTGAAGACCTTTTGAGAGCTGAGATAATTTGTTTGAGGGAAATTTGCATTTTGCTGAAGGTCTGAGGACACACATGCGACTGTCAACATTTCTCCTTGTTTAGGTTCACACTTTGCAATATTTGGCAAATATACCTGGTTAGTGGTTGAGACCATTTCCTTGTTTCACTAAAGATACAGCTGTTACTCTCCTATATTTTTTGTTCTTGTTGTTGTCAGTGTATTTCAAGAGAGATAAAAAATGTAAATGCCTTTACTTGACATCTTTAAAAAGAAATCTCCCATATCAGTATGGTTGAATGGTTACATAGAATTCCACTGTGCAAATGTTAGCAACATTTGATGTACTAAAATCCTCTCTTGAAGGACATTTCTGTTTTCTTTTCTTCTTTTTCAAATGTAAACACGGATGAATATCCGTGGGTATGTGTCCAACTGCCCTTACCATACTTTAAAGAACTGGGGGAAAGCCTCAGAGGGGTGAAGGGGTTTGCCCAAGGTCAAGAATGTGGCTACTGTAGACCTGGCAGTGCAAGCTCAGCCTAGCCTGCCATAGCCTGCTTCTCTGTTCGTCTCAGGAAAGACCCTTCTCTCTGCCCGTCCTCTAATTTTACTGCCTCTTCCTCTGGCTCCGCATTCTTGTAGATGTAGCCCCTGTTCTCAGAGGGATTAACTGTAAGAGGATTTCTGTGCAGCTTTTCTCCTGGATTCGCACAAAAGGACTCAGATAAGTCTTGGCTTATGGGGCCTTAATGGGCTATTAGGGGAACGTGGACTATCTGGGCCAGCACTCACCAGAGGGAGGCGTCGGGGAGGCTGGACATGCCTGGGGAGGACCTTCCAAAGCCTCTTCTTCAATGTCCTTGTTAACGGCAGACTCCGGGAGTCTGGGCTGTTTATGCAACTTAGATATTTGGACTTTCTTAAATTGAGGATCAACTCTTTGAGGCAGTCACACATCAGTGACAAATAATTGAGTGCCTAACGTGTAGCCAGGGCCAGCTTCATAGGGACATCACCTACGCAGTCTTCTAGGGCCCCACTTGTGGAAGGGCCCTGAGCTTGGTTTAATGCTCTCTTGTTGCCGTTTTGGAATTTTTTATTATGTTAGGACAAGGGGCCCTGCCTTTTCATTGTGTGCCGGATGCTGATTATGTAACTGGTCCTCTGTGTGCCAGACACAACACTGAGCTCTTTCACCTGGGCCGTCTGAGGCCGCCATCCGGAGAAGCAGAGAAGTGGATCTGAGGCCACCAGGCTGGTCGTCTACAGACCTGCAGCTGCAGTCAGGGCAGCCTCGCGTGAGAACAGCAGCAAGGCTAATGCAGCGGGCAGGCAGAAGGACACCTGGACAAGGTGACTGTCCTCGGGCTTTTAGCCACAACTGGCCTGCAAACTAGTCGCTCTGCATCCAAATGAGCGGGGGGGTCTGCCTTAGTCCATTTTCTCTTGCTTATAACAGGATGCCTGGAACTGAATCATTTATAAAGAAAAGGAATTTATTTCTTGCAGTTTTGGGGCCGAGACGTCCAAGGTCAAGGGGCCACATCTGGGGAGGGCCTTCTTGCTGGTGGGGACTCCCTGTAGAGTCCCAAGGCGGCACAGGGCATCCCATGGCGAGGGTGCTGCGTGTGCTAATGTGCTAGCTCCAGTGTCTCTTCCTCTTCTTAAAAAGCCTCCAGTTCCCCTCCCATGATACCCATTAACCTATTAACCTGCTAATCCATGAATGGATTAATCCATTCATGAGGGCAGAGCCCTCATGGTTCAGTCACCTCTTAAAAGCCCCATCTCTCAATACTGCCACATTTGGGACTACACTACAACATGAGTTTTGGGGGAAGCAAATATTCAAAACCCTAGCAGGGTCCCCAGATTCGCACCTAGGGGTTAGAGGAGATGGCCATCCTACCTTTCTGGACTGCAGCCTGATGGTAGAGGCTGCTAGAAAAGAAGGCGCTTACTTGTTAGATTCCCATTTCATGTTCCTCCCCTCACCAGTTCCTTCACCAAAGCCAAGGAGCCTGGTTCCAAGAGCTGGGCAGACAGATCCCAGCTTTCCTTCCTAACTGTGGCTGGAAGATAACCTCCTTCTCTCTCCCCCTCCAAGTCTTTCTCTTTCTCTCTTTTCTTTCTTCTGTTTTATTAGCTGCACACAAAAAAGGATTTTTATTACTCAAATGAGCTCTCAGCACGTCTGCTAATACACTCCTAATGGGTTTTAAGACTTAAAAGCAACAGCACGGATCACCATTTGCCTGCTCAGCAAGAATTTGCCTGGTGGGAGGGCGGGGCTGTGGGAGGGAGGAAGGCAGGGAACAGGAGCCACCTCTGCTGGCCAGACCTGCCATGCAAATGAGCTGGGATGCGGTCCCAACATATTAAACAGATCAGAGCAGCTTCTCATTCACATGTGCAAATTAGATTAATCAGACCAGATGCAGAAAGAGGAGAATAATAATACCATTACTAAGGACATGTGGGCACCCACGGGGACATGCAGGAGCCACACCTGGACTGGGAATCATCTTTGGGCCACGAGTCATGCCCTGGCTCCCCTCACCCAGCCATTACACCAGTTCCAAATCTGCCACATGATCCTGAACTTGGCAGCCCTCCAGGTCCTTCCTGTCGGGCCCATCTGGCTCAGGCAGCTTCCGAGGCACCGATGGGCAGCAAAACCAACTCCGGTTTCTTCACAGCCTGCTAGGTGCCTAGGGCTGAGCCCTGCACACAGGCCAGGCATCGGAGAGATTCAGAACACAGCACCTGGAGCCTCCTGAACTGGCATGGTCACTTACACATTGCACGGCCTTGGGAAAGTGACTTGAACTCAGTTTCTGCAGGTGCTAATGATAACTCCTTCAAAGGGTTGTTCTGTGGATTAAATGAGACAGTATGCAAAGCATAGTGCCACATGCAATAAATATTACCCATTAGTTTCTTCCTTCTTTTCCCCTCTACTCCTCCCCTCCCATCCTCCATGCCTCCTTCTCTCTCTTTCCTTCCCTTCCTCTTCTCTTCCTCCATTCTTTCCTTTTTTCTTTTCTGATTCATGGAATCAATTCCACCATTTCTCTAATTTGATCTTCCAGGAGAGGCACACAAACCCATCCCACCCAGAGATGATGCCCTTTGGAAATTCCAGTTGCCTGCCTGGAAGGCTGGCCCCTTGGATGGGCAACTCTTTCCTTCCGCTTTGCCTGGAGTGAGCTGCCTGGTCTCTGTTCTCAGGACTTGGCTTAGCCCTCTTGTCTGCCCAGCTCTCTGTAGCTCCAGGACGATTAGTACTTGCTGCCAAAACATTCTGTTTGTTCCCTGCATGTTGTGCCCCGACAGCTGATCTGTACAGAATCCACACACCTGTGCCAGGACCTGTAGGCAAAGAGGTGTTCATGGGAAAGCCAGGACTGGGGGATTCAAAGCTTGACAAAGTGTGGCTTCTAGTCATCCTTCCACACTTTTTCTTCCCTCCGTGAATTTTATTTGGGCAGGCAGTGTGCTTCCTGGGTTGGGGCAGGAGGAGAGAGTGGCAGATACAGCCAGAGGGTGTGGTAATTGCATGTTGCTCTGATTAGCAGTGAGGTTCAGTGTCTGGCCATGTTTACCAACCATTTGCATTTCCTTTCCTGTGAATTTTCTGTCCTTTGCTTTTTTCTTGGGTCATTTGAATTTCTTTTCCTTTTCCAGCAATTTGCAAGAGCTCTGAATAATATTAGAGCATTCTTTCTTTGTTTGTTATGTCTATTGTGCATATTTTCTTCCAGTTGGCTGCTTGTTCCTACTTTGTCAATTGTGTTTTTCACCGTAGCACTCTAGGTGAGCTCTGCGAGGCATGCGCCAGCCCCAGGGTGTGCGCGTCTGTAAAGATGGTTGTTGTCATGCCTGGGAATCAGACTTGTCAGGTGCACATCAACAGAAAAACCTAGATGAACTGCTGCTCCGGGTTACTGAATATGAGCACAACTGGACTTCGGAATTGTTAAAGCATTGCTTTTCCTATTTGCAAGGAGTCAGTTTCTTTCTAGGGTCAAAAAAGAACAGAGATATGATAAACTCTCAAGCCCTGCTGTAGCTGGGAACTGAACGTGAACAGAATCGTTAGAGAATGATCCAGAAGTTGGGGGTGAGGCCAACTGGCATGATTTTGTCTCCTGAGATCTGGGGTGGACCTAAGGGCTCTGGAGGACTTGAAAGTTCTGTATAGGTTCTAGGTCTTGACTTGAGGCCAAGTGCAGAGACAATAGCCCATAGGTGGGAGGCCTGGCAGTGGCTTTTGGTCCTAGTTGCTGGGCTGGGAGGAATAGAGTCCAGAGGGACTAGGTCCGATGTACCAGAGCACAGCCCTGAAGCCAGCAGGCCCTGCCGAATCAGATACTTGGCAGCCTCCATTGGTGACAGTGTAGTCCTGCATTGTGAGTTTAAAATGGATGATTCCAACCTTGGCCACTCAAAGACCACACATATCTACACAGCTTGGGATGGTGAGAAGCCAGGACAACACATTGTAGCCTGAATATGGACTTTATGGGAATATACCTAGATCGGCTCTTAGAGAACTTCTCTTTCTCTTCATCCTCGAGAAACATTTACCAAGCATCTGTCGTGTTCAGGACTGATGGGAGCTCATGGAAACATTTCTTAGCTGCGTAAACCAGCTGATCTGCGGATTGGGCCAGTGAGGTTAGATTCCTGGCCCATCAGTGTTGGGGAAGTGCAAGTGGCTTCAGGGAAGTAGTTCCAGGATGGAAGGTGTTAACTGACATCCAACTAAATGTGTTTCTTTTGATGAATATTTATGGCATATCTACCATGTGTTGGGTACTAAGTTGGGTTCTGGAAATGTAATGAAAAGCAAAAATACATGTGCAATTCTTTCCTTCATGGGTCTTAAGGGAGAGGGCAGGAGACAGACATTAATCAAGGAGCCCCTAAGCACGTGTGAAAGACAACTCTGAGAAGGGCCCCCACGGAGCAGCCCTGGTGCTGGGAGCATGGGATTGGGAGAACTGGCCTGGCGGGAGGCAGGGGTCCTGAGCCTGGCTCAGGAGGAAGAGGGGGCTCATTTAACTTCTCTTTCAATCTTTGGTCATTAAGAAGAGCAAAGCCAAGATGGCAGCTGGAGGAAGTAGACGTAGCAAAAGAGAGAAGGGGAGAGAGAGGGGGAGAGCTTGCATGTGGGCTGATGGTGCAAGAAGCGTGAGCTTGCTGATAGCTGAGGGCCCGGGATACGCAGAGTGGGCAGGAGAGGCCGAGATGGGGCCAAGGGCCCAGGCCCAGACGCTCCCCTTGGACAGGAGGAGGGAAGCCCTTGCTGAGGGCGGAGGGAGGCAAGTGGAAGTCAGTGATGTCAGGGGAAAGTGAGTTGGAGAGGAGGAAGGTGAGGAAGAGAGCCAGTATGACCCACCATGATTCGATAAACCAAGTTCTTAAAGGATAAAGGTAAATACATCAATACTCTATTTTGTTGTAAAATTTTCAATCTAGAAATCAGCGAAGTACAAACTGAGAGTCCCCCTCTTCACCAGCCCTCTCCTGCCTTTGCCTCTCAGGGGTTTTCAAGTTCACGGATTGAGGTGTAACCTTCCAGATCTTTTCCTATACATTTATATCTTTGTACTTAGATCCTGATAGGGATATATACATATACATAGACATAGGTATATGCATACGTATAGACACATATATACACACACATACATATACAAATGCACATGTAGTCATACTCTTTTACATAAAGGGATAATGCAAAATGTATTATTCTGAAACTTGCTTTTTTACACATGCCATATTCTTCAGAGCTCTTTCTATATTCATATTTCTTCTTCTTAGTGGCTATCTAGAATTCTGTGCCACGAGTTATCTACCCATTTTATTGCTGGACATTGAAGGTGTTTCCAGTGATCTGGTCAAAGCCATGTTGTCATGAGTACCATTGTCCATTCATGTTTATGAGCTGATGTATTAATAAGAATGTCTATTGGGTGGGAAGTGAGGAGTGGAACTGTTGGGTCAAAGACTATGCACAGCCAGGAGTGGTGGCTCACACCTGTAATCCCAGCACTCTGGGAGGCTGAGGAGGGAGGATCGCTTGAGGTCAGAAGTTCAAAACCAGCCTTAGCAAGAGTGAGACCCTGTCTCTACTAAAAATAGAAAAAATCAACTAGGTGTGGTGGTGCCCGCCTGTAGTCCCAGCTACTCAGGAAACTGAGGCAGAAGGACTGCTTGAGCCCAGAAGTTTCAGGTTGCAGTGATCTAGGCCAGCACCTCTGCACTCTAGCCTGGGCAACAGAGCAAGACTCTGTCTCAAAAAAAAAAACCAAAACCAAAACTATTTAAGCTGTAATTTTGATGTTGTTGAATTGTCCTCCCCAAAAGCCCTGCTAATTTACATTCCCACCAACGACCTGGGTTGATTTCCTTACCCTCTCCCCACACTGGATTTCATCAGTCTCTTTCATTTCTGCCAATCTGATAGTCAAATCATGCTATCTTATTGTTGTTTTGATTTGCATTTTCCTGATTATTAATGATGTGCCTCTTTCATATGCTTATCCTCCATTTGTTTTTGTTTTGAAGTTTTGTTTTGTTTTGTTCCTATCTCCTGCCCATTTTTTTTTTTCCTGTTGGGTTATTTCCATTTTATGAACTGACTTGGCGCTCTTAATATATTCTGGGTATCACTGTTTTGTCCACTTTATATGTTGTGACTTTCCTCTCCTACCCTGTAACTTGTATTTTAACTTGGTTTCGAGGCCTATTTTAGAGATTAAAAAAGCTGAGTCAGAAAGAGATTTTAAATGACTTGCCCAGGAGCCCCTGTGGCCAGAGCAAGTCATTTAAGATGCTTTGTGACTCCTGGTGTTCTGGTGTTCTCTGCATCAGTTCCGGACTCCTCTGCAGACCATCAGCCTGCACCCTCCTCTGGCCCCCACTCAGGGAGGTTTGCACCTGCACTGGCTCTTAGAGTGGAGCTGAGCTCCATCAGGTTACGGAGCTGGCTGAGGCAGAGGGACCCGCCATGGTAGCTCCTTCCTGCTGGTTCCACTCCCCTTCTTCCATCTCTCTGCTATACTCCAATGGAAGAATTACAAAGATTTACCACCCACCCAGCTCACGTTTGCTGAGGACACGCTGCTGTAAACTAAAAGGGTTTCAAACTGTGTTCTCTGGAAACCTAAAGGTTCAAAGATAGTTTATCTGGGGCCACCTGCAATAGGGTTGCTAGATCTCACAATTAGAAACACAGGACACCCAGTTAAGTTTGAATTTCACGTAAACTACAAATATTTTTTAGCATAAATATGTCCTATACAATATTCTAGTTTAAGTACGCCCCATGCAATATTTACTTATACTAAAAAACGATTCATTATTTACCTGAAATCAGATTTAACTGAGATGGTGTATTTTATCTGGCGACCCTAACCTGGAGGAGACGGGAAAAGACAGGAGGCAACTGTGTGGCCACAGTCTGCTCACCTCTGGCCTCAACCAAAGGGTGATGCTTTTAAATGTCTTAGATTTTTACATTTGAGAATTTGAAGTACAAAGTGATCGAGTGACTTGGTGGAGCTGGGATTTGGATCAAGATATCTTCTGAGAGCAGAGCCCATGATTCTTTCTAAGTGCCCTGAATTTGGGGAGGCCAGTTCTCCCCTGTGTGGCCCTTACCGTGCTGGGGAAGACACAGCGCAGGGCAGCAGAGGGTATGAGGAGGCAGACCCAGGAAGACATGGGCTCCCCGTGGTGAGAAAGCATAGGGAGAGGGGAGAGTAATGTGTTTCCCGCAACACTCTCATCACCTTAAATGGGGTGAATCCACAGTAATTCAAATTAAATAACTGTTTAATTGGCTCTAACTCCATTTCCTGGAGTGAGTTCACAGCCCGTGTGTGGATCTTTGGACCTCTGATTACTACGTGCCTTGCTACACATCCTAGCACTTTTTTGGATACCTATTCTAATTGTTTCTTTTTTTTAATTACCTCTGATGAGATATAATTAACATACAATAAAATTCACCCTTCCAGAAGATATAGTTTGATAAGTTTTGACAAGTTTATGTATCCGCCTAACTACACCACCAAGACATAAACACCGCCAGCACCCCAAAAAGTTCTTTTGCACCCCTTCTTAGTCGTTCTCCTACCTGCGATCCCAGGTAATGGATCTGCTCTCTGCCACTTCAGATTGGATTTGTTTCTCCTAGGGCTGCACATAGTGGAATTGCACGTGTAATATAGACAGTATAGACTCTTCTGTGTCTGGCTTCTTTCAGTACAATGACTTTGAGATTCCACCATGTTGTTACATGGGTCAGGGGTTCATTTTTCACTGCTGAAGAATATTCGGTTGTACCAATACACTACAGTTTGTTTATCCCTTCACCTACTGATGGAAATTTGGGTTGTTTCAAGTTTGGGTCCATTGTAAGGGGAAGCAACAGTGAATGAACATTCATATTTAAGACTTCGTGTGGTCATGTTTCATTTCTTTTGGGTAAATACCTAGGAATGAAATTACTAGGTCATATGGTAGGTGTATGTTTAACTTCATAAAATACTGCTCAACTGTTTTCCAAAGTGGTTATACCATTTTATATTCCCATCAGCAATGTAGCAACGTATAGCAGACATACCCTTGCTAAAGCTTGTTATCCTCAGTCTTTTGAATTTTAGCCATACTAATGGGTGTGTGGTAGTATCTCATTGTGGGTTTTATTTGCATTTCCCTGCTGGCTAATGATGATAAACATTTTTGTGTGTGTTTATTGACCATTTGAATGTTGCCTGTTCAAGTTTCTGCCCATTTTTAAATTGAGTTGTCTTCATATTAACAAGTTATAAAATTACATATATGATTTTGTGTGTGTATATACATATATATATATTACACATATGGGGAGAGAGAGATTTTTACCTTGTCCCAAAGCCATGAAGGTTTTCCCTCTTGTTCTCTTCTAGCAGTTTTTAAGTTTTAGCTTGTACATATTCTTAGGGACATGATCCACTTAGAGTTAATATTTGTGTATGGGGTGAAGTAAGGATCAAGGTTCATTTTTTCCCCACATGGATGTCCAGTTGTTCTAGCACCACTGGTTGAAAAGACTATTAGTAGACAGACCATACTTTGAGATGCAGATGCAACATGGTTGATTCTCTATCAGCTCTTTCATTATCTTTTTAGCTTTTTTTTTAGCCAACAAATAGTAGTTGACTTTCTGCTGCCTGTCAGGTGTTTTAAGTGCTGGGTGTCACCCATGAACAAAGTGGAACCAGTCCCTGCTCTCCTGGAGGTCATGGTCTAGCCTTAGGAGACGATCAACAATTTAACCAAAAATAATAATAGACTAGGTACTAGAAAGAAAACTGAAATAGAAACAGAGAGTGGCAGGACATGCTAGAGTGGGACAGGGAAAGCAGTGTTTCTGAGAAGGCAAGTGACCTGCAAGATGGGGCAGTAGGGCCTCAGCTCTCTGCAAATGCTCAGTTAAGGGAAGAACGCAGTTCCTAACACCTCCTATTGCCAGCCTAGCTTCTCAGAACCCCCTTGAACCCCCGCTAAGGTTCTGCTGCTGCAGCAGGTGGCCTCTGCAGAGACCATGTCCCATCAGATGTCAGGTGGCTGTCCTCCATGCCCTGGCTGTTCCAGTCACCACTCACAAAGCCACATCTTACGGCAGGGAGGGACCTTGTATAACACTCAGAGTAGCGTTATAACGTGCGATCAGTAAATGTTAGTTACGTATAATACCCTTTAATTCTCACAACACACCTATAACATAGGGATTGTCATGACCCATTTTACAGATGGGGATTGCCGAGGGCCAAGGAATCAGGGAGTGGAAGAAGCAGGACTTGAATGTAGGTCTATGTGGCCCCGGAGTCTTCCATGTAGGACTGGCTCCCATGGTGGCAGAAGGTCTGTGCATGTCATTGGCTTCTTGACTACCTCAGCCCCTCCTGGGCAGAGGGGTTCTGCTGCCTGCTGAGCCCTTGTCACTGCTGTGCTGTCAGCCATCGGCAGCATCTTCCCACCCCCAGCCTGGGGCCAGCGACCCGTGCAGCCCGGACTTCAGGCCTTGCACACACACGAGCACCTGCTCCAGATGCTGCTGCCTTTGGGGATCCAGGTCCTCCCGCCTCTCTCAGGAAGCCTCCCCCAGAACCCCACTTCCCGGGAGCCCTCCTCTTCTGGGCACCCTTGGTTCTGATGCACACCCACTGCCCTGGGGCAATCTTGGGTCATTTCCTGACCTGACGTTCTTGTACCTACTGTGCCATGTCAGAGTCAGGTGCTGTTTGTCCCTGCCTGGGTCTCCAGGCGGAGGACGAAAGGCACCTTGGAGTCGGTGCTGATGGAGGTGTGTTCGCCTGCCCAGTGCCCTGCATTACGCTCCACGTGCCCACTGGGAGAGGAGAGCTGGGCAGGAGCCCTGGCTGAGAGCATGGCGGCCTGAGGTTGGAGCCAGGAAAGCAGACTTGGAAGGACTTTAGGCTATTAGCAAGAAGAGCACAGACAGAAGCCAGGAGTTCTCTCAGGACCTGGGGTTAAGGAGGAGCTGAGTCATGGCCCAGGAGGGAAGAAGGAAGGTAGAAATTCTGGGCAGGGCACTGAGAACAAGCAGACCTGCACTGGGAGCCTGGCCCTCCTCACCTGCCCTATGCCACTCTGAGCCTCAGCTTCCTCAGCTGTAAAATGGGTATGACATTGATGCGTCCCTTACAGGGTTTGGTGTGAGGACTCCGTGCTGTGCCAAGGATGTCACATGTCGGCTTCCCTTCCCCTGCCCCTGCCTCCCCAGGGAGGGACGATTTCCTGCTGAGGGCAAACCTTAAGCAGTATTTGGGAGACAAGGAAGGACATGGCTGGAGAGAGCAGAGGGAAGAGGGTATTGCTGCCAGGGTGTGAGCCTTGCAGCCCTGAATGTCGGGGGAAAGTGGAGGGTGGAGAGTGCAATGGGCACGAGGAAAGGAACCGGCTGCTGTCATTCTATAGATGCTGGCTGGTGCCAGCTCTGTGCCAAGCCTCGGGCTGGATTTGGGTTGTGCAAGGTGCATGAAGTGCCACCTCTGGCCTCAAGGAGCTCGCAGTGATGGGCAGTCAGACTCACTAGTGGAACTTCTTCATCCAGGGTGTTAAGTGGCATCCAAGGGTTGGACCAGGGACACAGCTCAGAGCACAGAGTGACTGCTTCTCCCTGGTCCTTGCTCAAGAGCATCGATAGCTGTGCCTTGGCAGCCTGCGAGTGCACTGAGACCACCTGTGTTCCCCTAAAGGCAAGGGATCAGAGAGGCGCCAGGCCTCCGCTGTGTAGACTGGATGCTTGAAAGGGAGTCCAGGTTTGTACCAGCAGGAGAAGGACCCTAAGGATCTTGGCTTCCAGCTCGGGAAAACAAAGGCACAGGAGGACCTACTAGGGGCAGAGACTTTCACGTATATTATCCCCCTTGACCCTCCTGAAAGTACTGAGTATTTCTTTTCTATCCAAAGCCCAGAGAAGTCAAGCAACTTACCTAGAGCCACACAGTGAGCAAGTGGCACCCCCAGGATTCACACTCAGGTACTTCCAGCTCCACTGGCCTGGTCTTGCCCGCATGCCCCTCCCGCCAGTGCCATGCCTTCCCCACAGACAGGCCACTTGCTCCTCTCTGCCAACCCCTGCAGATGCAGCTGCGTCCTGCCTTCCTCCAGAGGAGCCTGGGCAGCCTCGGGGCCTGGCCCACCACAGTCCGTCCTGTCCTTCCCAGCTGTCAAACCACTAGTTAGGGTGCCTGGCATCGTGGCCACCAGTGTGCACTAGCGATTGTTCCTCGAAGCCGCCCTCTCACTCTCACTTCCCTTAGAAATCCCGGCTCTCTGGGCCAGGCAGGGTGGTTTGTGCCTGTAATTCTAGCACTCTGGGAGGCCGGGGTGGGAGAATCGCTTGAGGTCAGGAGTTTGAAACCAGCCTGAGCAAGATCAAGACCCCATCCCTACTAAAAATAGAAAAAATTAGCTGGGCGTGGTGGTGTCGTACACCTGTGGTCCCAGCTACTTGGGAGGCTGAGGCAGGAGGATCGCTTGAGGCAGGATTTTGAGGTTGCTGTGAGCTAGGCTGATGCCAAGGCACTCTAGCCCAGGCAACAGAGTGAGACTCTGTCTCCAAAAAAAAAAGAGAAAAAAGAAAAGAAAGCCTGGCTCTCTGTTGCATTTAACTGTGGCTACTGCCCAGGGAGAGGCAGGTGGATGGGGAAGAAGGGCTGAGCATTGAGCTTTGAGCTTTGAGTCTTCACACCAAGAGGGAGGCAGCATAGCCCGGGGCTCCATCCCTCCAGGGCAGCCTCCTCCCCATCACCTGCCCCTGCAGCTGCGAAGCGGTGGCATTGGGTTGCCGCCCACATTTGGCTTGAATATGAGGGATGCTGAGGCCCATGTAAGACAGCAATGGAAACCTTGAATACAGCACTGCTGTCCTCATCAAAGCTGCCTTGTTTACACCGACAGGTTCTAAAACAAGCAAGCATTAGGCATTTGTATACTTCCATATTAATGTCATCTGTTTTATGCATTGAGGTTCTGTGCAAGATTTCTTTTGAGAGGGGCTTGTTTCCTTAAAAAGAAAAAAAAAGAGTTTGGAAATCAAAGCTTCTCAGTTGAGTGCCTGGCTGCTCTGAATGTGGTCTGAGGACCAGCAACGTGAGCACTACCTGGAAGCTCATTAGAAATGCCAAGCTCGGGCCTCACCCCACCTCTAGTGAATGGGAACTGACACTTTACAAGGCCCACCGGGGATCCCTGCACTGTTTGAGAAGCACCACCTTCGTCTATATCTGGAGCGCTGGGGAGCTTGTTAGAATGTAGGTTCCCCGGCTCGCTCCGTGAGATTCTGACTTGGGAGCCGAGGAAGGCCCATGCAATCTACGATTTTCACAGCACCCCTGGTTATGGTGCAAGCCCCTTCGTCTGCCCTCGAAGACCTTGATGTTGACTCTCTGAGAGCAGCATCTGGCAAACAAGTGCACAGAAATGTAAGCCTTCCTGTGAGACCTTTCTTTTCAGATACCCTACCCCTGGGGTCGGTGGAATGGGTGGCAGCCTAGGGGGGAAGCACCCCTGTGACCAGCAGCTTCACAAGTCCTCACGTTGGCCTTGGCCATGGAGACATCCTTCTGCAGCAGGAAGGGAAAGACTAAGACAGTGGACACTCCATGGGGACCAGGCCTGTCCCCAGGAGGAAGCAGCCGTGGTCACAGACCAGCTCTGCAAATATACCAGCAGACTCTTTGAAATCACTTTCTGCATAACCAGTCCCCAAGGAGGTGATGCCAGTTCTCTCCTCTCCTTCTTGACCTGCCAGAATTTCCTATAGGGAAAAGTGTTTCCAAATAGAGAAATGTCCCAAGGGAGGTGGCAGGGAGGGGCATGGCAGGTGATCAGACCAGCTGGATCATCCATGTTCTGGAGGATGAGCCCCTGAATCAGTTCTTGGCACCTGCTAAGTGATCAAAAATAGTCATTAAATGAAAAAAAAACAAAAAGAGCCATTGTCACCTGGGTTGTTACCAGAGCCACTCTTCTCTCTGGTCTCCCTTCCCTTAATCATCCTTCTTAAAGGCCCCCAGGCCCTGCCTTTGTTGCTCTGAGTCTCTGGGGCTCCCTTGGCCTCTCAGGGTCTGATCCAAATGCCTTGGACATGACCTAGGCCCCGCCTGCCCCCACCCGAGTCTATTCCCTCCCTGTGCCCTATGCCCCACCAAGACCACGCTATGTCCAGAGGATGCCATACCCTCATAGGCCCTCTGCCTGTGCACCTGCTGCTCCCTCTGCTGGGGTACCTTTTCCTCCCCTGACTGGCAGGTCATCTACACCCCATCCCAGAAGCCGCCTAATGGGTCACTCAACAAGAATTGAGTAAGTTCTACTATGTGCCCGTGTGCTAAGCTAGAGTCTGGGGACATATACCGGGTGCAGTGGATATGGTGAGCTCATTGAAGCACTCACACACCAAGAAGCTTTGGGATAACCTCTCCCCTCCCCACAAATTCAGCAAAAGAGGAAATCAAGGCAGAGTGTAGTTAAAAGATTTATTCAAGGACAAATCACTAGAAAGTGGAGGGTTGGGACTGGGATCCAGAGATTGCCAAGGTCTCTTGTGCTCCTGTCCCTCCTTCCTCTGTCCTTGATCCTTTGATGGCGCCTCTTAATTGCTTTCGCTGCCCTCACTCTTGCCTTCAACAGAAACCAACAAATTCGAGGCCACCCTGACCTGAGCCCCAAGTCTGGCTCCCACTGGCCCCCCATGCTGCCCTCACTATCCTTTCTCAGCCCTCCCTCTGAGGCATCTGACACGTGTCCCCTCTGTTTGTCTGGGGGCTCTTCTCACCCCTACCCCTACCCCTACCCCTGCCACATCTCACTGTGCCCATTCCTCAGTTCTCAAGAGTCATCACCCAGGGGTTCTCTGATGGCCTGTCCAGCCCAAGTGCCTTTGCTTTGTTCATGGGCCCGTCCTTCTCTGTGACTACATACTTGGTGGTATCATTGCTTCATGAACGCCTGTGTCCTTCATGAGATCGAAAGCTCCAGGAGAGTGGGGACGTGTCCAGTTCTGGTCTTTACTGTACACCCAGCTGCTGGCCGAATGCCTGATGTAGGCCAGGCCAGAGAGATCTGATGACCAAATGGAGGGGTTAGTGTGAGGACCAGACGAGAGAGAGCAGGTAAAAATCTCTCAGCAAAGGCCCTGGCACGACACAGGCACGCAACTATAAGCTAATAGTAATGGCTGCTGTTAGAACCCATCTCGAGCAAGCCTTACCTAGTGCCAAAAAGGGGGTGGAAATTGCAAGTGATCGGGGTGGTGACTGCACACAGCTGGAAAGGGACTAGAAAGAGCAGGGGGTGGTGGCTGCAAACAGCTGGGACGGTGACTGTCAACAGCTGGGGTGGTGACTGCATACTCCTGAGGATGAGGCCTGCAGACGAGTGGGGGTGAGCGCAAATAGCTGCCATGCTGACCTGCAAACAGCGGGAGCAAGGGCGCAAACAACCCGAGTGGAGGCTGCAGACATCTGGGGAGCAGAGCCGCCTAGGCACGCTCACACGCGCCCAGGGACACGGCCCGCTCTCTCGCAGCAGCCCCAGAGCCTCCCGCCGGGCAGTCCTGGAGCCCTGCTCTTCCTCCTCTCGCCCAGCAAAGTGTGCCTAGGAGCCCCGGAGGGTGTCTCTCATGAGTCTGCAAACACACCTGGCTCACGGTCCGTGTCTGATCATGCAGGTGACTGCTGCCTCTCGCCCCGTGTCCAGCCGCGTCTCCTCCTCAGTTCCTCAAACGGCCTGTGGCTCCTCCCACACACAACCTTTGCTGTGCCTGTCCCTCCTCCTGGAAGTCCCCTGCCCCATCCTTCAGATTTTAGTCCCGATATCCAGTATCACTTTATCAGAGAGACCGGATCGAATTCTACTTCTCCATCTCCCTTCACTTCTTCATCTTCGGTGAGAACAGCAATTACTGTTCCTTCGTTGGCATCTACTTTCAGGCTTTCTGATGAATGTCATCTCCCCTGCTAGTCTAGAAGCTTCTACAGAGCAGGGGCTGTGACTCTGCTCAGCACCTAGGCTAGAGCCCGGCATGCAGTAGGTGCTCATAACTACGAGGTGGACGGAAGGACAAAGGGAGGAACGGCAGCAGTGGTTGAGTGTGCAGAGAGTTCTTCTAATGCAGAAGCAAACAAAGCGAAGTAACTCTCTTAATGGAGTGTCCACTGTGTACCTGGCCTGGGACAGGTTATCCCCTCCGAGTCAGTGGCCGGGATGTGCGTGCATGAACCGTTGTGTGTCTGCAGAGAGTCAGCAGGTCTTCCCTTTGCTCAGCCACTGCTTCACTGCATGGCCTGGCCTGCTAGGAAACCTGCTAGGGAAAAACAAAACCTCCCTGCCAGCGCTTTGCACTGATGGCCACCCTCTTGTACTCTGCCTCGGACAACAGCAAGGAAGGACCCAGTGGCCTCAGTTTGCCCATCTTTAAAAGACGGCTTGGAGTTCTAGGATGACCCCAAGGATCATGCTGGGTATGGTAGTCTGAACCTGCAGCTAATTTCTTGGGAAGCTCCCCATGTCTTCACTGCAGAACTAGCCAGGCCCTCCCCAAGAGTCCCAGCCCCCGGCCCACTGGTGCCCACCGCCGGGCCAGGAAAGGGTCCCTGGGGAAGGCTCTCCCCTGGCTCCAGGCCATACATTTTATCTACTGAGTCGCCACCAGCATCTGGTGGACCCATAAAGCAGGCACAGGACCTAGACTCGTGTAGGCACGTAAGCCCACTGAGAGACCCCCAATTACAACAGTAATCACCGCTTACAATGCACTGGCTGGACGTCAGATATTGCTCTAACCTGAAGCTGATATTGCTCTAACCTGATATTGAACCAACCTGAGAGGTTGGAGAACTTGCCCAAGGTCACACAGCTAGTAAATGACAGAGCTGGCTTCGGACTCAGGCTGCTGGGCTCTGGAGTCCCTGCTCTTGACTCCTGTAACACAGTCTGAGACACCTGGGCACACTCAGCACCAGACACGCAGCTGCTCACAAGTACACACACACACACAAACACACACACACACACACACACACACACACAAAGCACACACAAGCTTTTCCAGCGAAGCCAACACAATGGCTCCCGTCTGCTTTCCCTCTCCTCTCTTGCAGTGTCTTAGGCTCTGCTGTCTGACAGCCCCGCACAAAGCCAGAAGGGTCTCTGTTGCCATAGGTCTGTCTCCGATGGCATCCCCGGTCCCTTGCCCGTCTGGCTGGAAACGAGGCTTGGGAGGTGCTGAGCCTGCGGTGCCTCGGACGCTGGCGCCCGCGGTGGGGGAAGAGGCAGGGCCATTTCTCAGCAGGCCCCTGGCCTGGCTTGACAGCTGCTTTGGCTGGCGGCCGAAACGCCTCCTTTATCTCTGTCCCGTTAATTCAAAGATGCCATAGGAAACCTGTTAGGAAAAAACGAAGTAGGCTTGCCCGGCTCTCTGCGCCGACAGCTCCCCCCCACCCCGCCCCGCTCCACCCTGCGTCAGACACGGCGAGGAAGGGAGGAGGCCAGGTCCCGCCAGGCACACCAGCCTGGCATCCCACCAGCCGGGGGTGGGGCATGGGGTGGGCGAGGGGGACTTGAGAAGAACGGAGAAGGGGCAGAGTAAAGCAGCAGGTGAGACAGGGGCATGTCACATTGTCACATGGGTGCACAGAGCAACAGGGATATGGAGGGGCGTCTCATGGAAAGGAATGCACCTGCCAGGACAGGAGGTGGGCACAGCTGCTGCTGATCCTGGCTCCGATATCACTGGCTGTGTGGCTTTGGGCAAGTTACTTACCTCTCTGAGCTTCAGTGTCCTCTTCTGTAAAGTAGGCAGGGCAATAGTACTTGCCTCTTAGAGTCGCTGAGAGGATGTAATGAGATAACCTTGCAAAGAGCTTAGTGCAGTACCTGGCAGATCATAGTCATGTGACAAACGTTAGCGCTTATGATTGGTAATGATGAGGATGATGAAGATGCATCAGAGGCAGGAGAGACAGAAGGTTCCGTGCAGGGGCAAGGTGGGCCCATAGGAGTCCTCACATCACCCCAGCCATCCCAAGTTTCTGCAGTTCCTAGAGATGCTGGTGCTGTCCTCTCTTGGCCTTTGCAGATGCTGTTCCCTCTGCCTGCAGTGCTCTTCCCTGCTCTTTTCTGGATTAACTCTTGTGTATCCTCAGGTGCTCTAGACCTGGGACCTATCCCAGAACTTGCTCTGCTGGGAAGCCCTTCCTGACCCTCATCCTGGAGGTCTGGCCAAATGCCTCTTTGCAGGACTCTCAAGGCCGCCTGTACAAGCCTTCACGACCTTTCACGTCCTGAGCTGGGACCTGTCTGTCCCCATGGTGTATCTCGCTCAGCGCAGAATCCCCAGAGATCACAGAGCCTGGGCTACAGTGGGTGCTAAATAAATGTATTGGGAATGAACGAAAGAACTACTCATATGTTGGATAATAGAATACTGTCCCTTTATACCCGGATGCCTCTCAAAGACCAAATTGGGCACCTCTCTTGCACCTTGGTACTGACGCTGACCATTATGTGCCCCCAGTGCAGGCTCTGGAGTCGGACTTCCTGAGCTGAATCGCTTCTCTTTCCCTAGTAGCTGCGTGACCTTGGGAAAGTCCCTTAACCTTTCTCTTCCTCAAGTTCCTCATCTGTAAAATGGGTGCAATAAAGCTCCATGTCACACAGTTGTTAGGATCAACGATGTGCTTCAAGTGCTTAGAACAGGCTGGCTCAGAACGAGCCCTCTGCCAGCCCTAGTCCCCGTAGAGCCAGCGCTCCTCCCAGCGCCTCCCTGCCCTGCTGCCAATCACGTCGGCCTGGCCCCGCCCCCTTCCCTCTAATGTTGACTCTTGTAGTAGGTTGTGGAAGCTGTAGTGATTTTTCCTAATTTAATGTTGATATCCCTATGTGTCCTAACCAAAAACAAACAAAAAGTGGCATAAGGTTCAAAGAAGGAGACATGAAAGCTGCCTTGGTTAGGATGGGGCAGGGTCGCAGACACAAGCTCTGGTCAGTGGGACAAGGCTTGCCAGCCCCCATTTGGGTGGCTGGGTTTGCAGTCTCTGGTGCAGCCCCGTCCCCAGGCCCACCCTGGCCAGTACAACGCTATTCAGGGCAGCCAAGGCTGGCTAAGCAGGCATGAAGCCACCGTATCAGGGACTGGCTGGGTTGCTGTCAGCCTGACGCCCTGTGCAAGAATGCTGGTGGGAGTGTATAGTTGTGTGTGTGTGTGTGTGTGTGTGTGTGCGCACGCGTGCACATATTGTGTGTGGTGGGGAGCCAGGCTGTTCCTCTTCCTGCCCCAGGGCCCTCCATGTCATCTCAGTCCTTGTATCTGGACTTCTTGGTTCATCTTCTGGTTTCTGGCTGGGGCTCAACTTCTCTTCTCAACTTGGGCCTGCTTGTCTGGGTCCTGACATCCTGCCGAGCTCTCAACAGCCCCTTCATTGGGGGCTGGGTCTGTTCCCCATCCCGTCAGCTGCTCGCTGGGCCTGCTGTCAATCTGGGGACCTCTTCAAAACTCTGGCACTGTTTTGGTCCCCTTTCTGTTGCTTATAACAGAATGCCTGAAAACTGGGTCATTTATAAAGATAAGGAATTTATTTCTTACAGTTATGGAGGCTGAGAAGTTCAAGGTCAAGGGGACGCATCTGGTGAAGGCCTTCTTGCTGGTGGGGACTCTGTGCAGAGTCCCGAGGTAGCTCAGACATCACATGGCGATGGGGCTGATCGTGCTAACACAGATGTCTCTTCTTCTTATAAAGCCACCAGTCCACTCCCATGATAACCCATTAATCCATTAACCCATTACTGTGAGAATGGATTAATCCATTCAAGAGGGCAGAGCCCTCATGGCCCAACTACCTCGTAGATGTCCCACCTCTCTATAGGCCACACTGGGGATGAAGTTTCAGCATGAGTTTTGCAGGGACAAACATTCCCACTGGAGCAGGCATGTGCCTCTCTAGGTCACAGCATGCCTCCAGGCAAAGCCCACACACCTTGGGACTCAAGATCAGGACCAAAAGCCAGATATGGCCTAGGGGGTCCCGCAGGCTGGGTCCCTGCTCACCCCTGGGTCCCCACTTTCACCAAGCCTCCTCTGCTCTCTGACCCCCGCCACACTGGCCTCCCATTAGTCCCCAGAATGAACTGTGCCTGCCTGACTGTACACTGCTGTTCCTGCCACCTGGGATGCTGTTCCCCCTCCATCCCCTCCTCTTCAGTCCCCTGTCATCCTGCACAGAGCTCAGAGGTCACATCCACGGGGAGCCCTCAAGGCCCCCAAGACTAGATACAGCCCCTCACTGCTCACTGTCATGGCTCCCAGAATCTGTTCTTTGTCGACATTATCATCGCTTGTAATTGTTAATTGATTACTATTTTTATTTGATTAATGTCTGTCTTCCCATTAGTCTGGAAGCCACAAGGGCACAAGGGCAGTATATGCCTTGCTCACCCTAGAGCTGTTACAAATGTCCTTTGGGCACCCACGGGGTGCCAGGCATTGAGCTAGGTGCAGAGGGTGAATGAGACACCCTGGGCAGAGGGACCAGCAGATCACCTGCAGAGAGATGATGGCAGGTCATGCGGGTGCTAGGGGCGCACGGCAGAGGGAGGAGCCCCAGACTCCAGCCTGAGAGGAGGGCCCGGGGTAGGGGGGGAGCGGACATGATAGTTGAGACTTCCAGTCCCCTAATCATAGGTTCTGTTCCTTGAGCGCTCCTTCTACGGGGTTAGCATGTCCGAGAGCCAGGTCAGGGAGGGTGACTCCGGCAGAGGAGGCAGCGGAGCAAAGGCTCGGGGCAGGGAGAAGTGCAGCCCAGGGGCCCGGTGCAGCAGGAAGGCAGGGGTATAGTGAGAGGCCTGGTCTGGCGGGAGGGTCCCAGGGTCCCTGGAAGGGGTTTAGAATGTAGCCCAAAGACAGCAGCATGCCACTGAGGGCTTTGAGCTGGGGAGAATTAAGAGAGGCCACCCTGGCTGGGCACAGTGGCTCATGCCTATAATCCCAGCACTTTGGGAGCCCGAGGCAGGAGGATCACCTGAGACCAGAAGTTCAAGACCAGCCTGGGCAACATAGCAAGACCCTGTCTCTACAAAAAGTAAAAAAAAGTAGCCAGCTGGGCGTGTTGGCACACACCTGTATCTCAGTTACTCTGGGGACAGAGGTAGGAGGATGGCTTGAGCCCAGGAGTTCAAAGCTGTGGTGAGATATGACCAAGCCACTGTACTCCACCCTGGGTGACAGTGTGAGACCCACCTCTAGAGAGAGACAGAGAGACAGAGACAGAGAGAGAGAGACCACACCGAGGGAGGGGTAGGCAGAGAGAGTGTGCTGGATAATGGGCAGGTGTCTGGACATTCCTGGGTTTGTCTCCTGTTCCCAGCATGCTGTTCTTGCCCCATCACCTTGATCACCCCCCACACCCCCTGGGCCTGGCTGCTAATCTGTCCTCTCTCTGCCAGTCCCACCGCCAGGCACGGGGTCCATGGCAGGGTCTGCCTTGCTACCTCTCTACCCCGGCGCCCTGGACAGGACCTGGCCCAGAGCAGGTAGAAGTGTTTCCTTCCTTCTTTCCTTCTTTCTTGCTAACTTCCTGACTCCTTCCCTCCTACCTCCTAAGTTCCTTACCCGCTCCCCCGACCCCCATCTACCATTCCCCTTGAATGGCATCTTGGGCGATGGTCCGACTTCTCTCCTCCCCTTTCCCTGACCCTCCTCCTGGTCCTGGCAGCTGCCATTTCTCTCCTGGAGAAGTTCTGCACCCCGTGGCACTTGAAGAACCTAAAGGGAAGGGGAAGGCGCCAATATCAACTGAACACTTTTTCTATGCCAACCCAATGCTAGGAACTCTACAGGGATTATTTCATTTAATTCTTAAATCAGCCCAACGGGGAAGTTATTACCGTCCCATCTTGTAAATGAGGGTCAGAGCAGCTCAGAGCTGCCCGACGTCACACTGTGGCAGAGCCAGAGGCCTCGTCTAAAGAATGGGTCTGTAGTGGTGGAAGCTCAGGAGTTTTGATGGGGCAGCAGGAGAGAGATTTTGGTGCAAGGAGACTTTTTCAGACCACCCACATCATGTCCTGGTGGTGATGCCCCTTGTTGCTTCTGCCTTAGGTGGAGGATGTCCAATGCACAGCCCTGCTCTGGGCCTGCAGTAGAGTCCATGATCTCCCCTGTGGATTCTGAGACTTTGTTTTATCAGCCCCTCCTTTTGCCATCAGCCCTTGTTTGCACCCATCTGACCAAGTCCCCAGTCCTTTCCTGCCCTGGTCCGTGCATGACTCCTCGTCCAGGTCACTCCCCTGGGCTGAGACAGATAAGCTTCTGTTCCGGCTCCCACCGTAGCAACTGAAACCCTGGGCTTCCTCTGAAAGCCGAATCAGCACATCCTGCTCAGGTGAGACAGCAACCTGGTCTCTTGGCTCAGCATCAAAGGGCCTGGAATTATCAGCAAGTTGCTTTTGAAAGAGTAGAGAAACGAAATGTGCAAGAATATAACTTTTAATTCAAAACACTGTGCCCTGTGCATTTGGATGTCAGGAGGGATCTTGAGTGACATTTGTGGAGCTGCGGGGGTGAGCGTGCGAGGTCAAGCATGCTCATTAGCCATGCTTGGAGGCAACGCGGAGGGAGCTGAGAATGCGTCAGTTCCACTTGCTGGGCTTCTCCCTATCAGGAGGGAAGCAGAGCTCAGATTCAGCTCAGCGTCCCCAAGGCAGGGCTGTAGGCACGCACAGAGAGTGCATCCACAGGGCCACGGCGGGGCATCAGGAGGAATCCAAAGGGGACACACTGGCTTCCAAATGCCCCTGTCCCACTGGGGAGGGGAGACTGACAGGTGGATCCTTTAGTTAGTGCCTGGGTGGCCTCATCTCTGCTTGCAGCAAACCAGGTTTTGGCTAGGAAGGAATCTTATCTCAGAAGAAATCTGGATGGCCAGACATCATGTGAGGTTCCCTAACCCTTGGACCTCAGAAATGTATGCAGCCTTTTGTGTGTGTGCCTATGTGTGTGTGTGTGTACACTTGGGAAGGTGAAGTCCATGGAACTATTGAATGTCTTGAAATTCTCAAAGAGATCCATTCATTAGCAATCACTTTGTACCTGGTGCTGTTCTAGGCATGAGGAATAGAGCAGTAAACAAAGCTAAGTCTGTTTGCACTCTAATCCAGGAGACATATAGTAAATATGTAAACAGACACATCGGTGCTGCGTTTGGTGGTTCTATGCACCGTGGAGAATGACACTTGGTAAGGAGAACAGAGAGGGTGGGCACTTATGCTGTTGGGTGCCTCGCTGTAAAGCCATCAGGAGCCCTTGGTATAGACAGTAAGTGGGTTCTGATCCATGTGATGGGTGTCCCTGGATCTGTGGCACCTTGCAGAACAGGTCTGGGTGTAGCTGGATGCCTGCAGGCCTTCTGGTGATAGGGAGGGACCCTGGGGAGAGACACAGTGACCCCTCGCACTTTCTTTCTGCACTTAGCCTGGCTTCTGGCTCCTGAAGGGAAGGGTGTGGGCTTGCCCAGCAGGGACAGTCTGAGTGAGCTCTGGGCAGTGGGAAGCACTTAGCTCCAGCCAGCTGGGCTGGGTCAGTCCACCCCTGCCCCCCAAGAGGTGGCCTAGGTGGACACATCACACGTCAAGCACCTGACCTCGCATCTCACTCATAGTGGCTGCTCCATCCTCTTTTCACAGTTAGGGACACCCAGAGGTGAAAAGTGTGCTGTCATCTAAGTGTGCTAGTGTGGAGAGGGCGGGAAGCTCTGGTTCTAAGAAGGTCACTCTTGGGAGAAGCTCCATCCATTCTCTCAGACTTGGTGGCTTCACTGTGCAATGTAGGAGTCAGATCCTGACATGGGCTTTTTGGTCTCTTCTGGTTCTTGAGTTCATCCTCATACATTCACCGGTATACTCCGGAGGGCTGCTTTGTGCTGAGCCCCGTGCTGAGATGAGCAACTCTCAGCCCCTGACCTTGGGACGCTCACAGTCCAGTGGAGGAAACATGTAAGAAAAGTCTGCCACTGACTAACCTTGTGACATCAAGCAAGTCACTTACATTTCCCTAGATCTCAGTTTCCTCATCTGTGAAATGGGGATAGTCAGAGTACTTTCTGGGGCTTTTGCAAGGATTAAACAAGTTGCAGAGCACTTAGAACAGTGCCTGATAACACTCGCTCCTCGGGGACAAGCAGCCTGGCTTGCTCGTGTCTGTGTCCCCAGTGCCTGGCCCCATGCCTGGCTCAGAGAGGCCTTTCCAGAAGAAAGGCGGAATGAGCAAACAGTGGGAGGAATCTCTTATGCATGCTGAGTGATCAATTTCTGGAGCCAGGTGAGATTTGTGTGAGGCCACGTGACCGGCAGACAGTTCTTGCAGGCTGCTATAAAGCTATCGCCAACACCTGTCCCTGTGAGCCGCTGCATTGTGTATTTGAGCCTTTGATATACGGGGGATGTTTGCCAAGGGAGAGAAATGTTATTGGACATTTTTCGTGGTTGTAAAGATTACTTCTTGATGAAAACACACACAAAGAAAGACTTACAAGCTGCCCTTAAGGTAGGCAAATGAATGATGTGTGTTTACAGCATCCAAGCCATTGCTCAGGGCTGTCGGCGCCACTCCTCGTGGGGGCAGAGGCAGGAGGAGGGCAGCAGCCCCCACCGCCACCGGCCCAGGGCGGCGGGCAGTTGCTAAAACCGCATCAGCCCATTATTCTGACTCATCCCTCGACTCTCTCACTCCTCCCAGCTTGCCTGGGATTTTCCTGTAAAAGACCTAGCCTTTCCCTGAGCTCTGTCCTGGTCACCTCCCCCTCCCTGCACTAGGAGGGACCTTGTCGGGGTCAGGCCCTTCCCGTGTGGGAGTCCTGTCTCTCCAGCCAGACCCTGAGTCCTACAGGGCAGGGCGCATGGTCATTCCTGTAAGACCCCTTAGCCCCAAGCACTGTCCCCTGCGTGTCACAAGCAGCCAAGAAAGAGAAGAGAAGAGTTGTCTTCAGGCAGCCAGGTGCTCTTCACTTCCTCAGGGCACTTGTCACACTGGCTGCCTCTTCCACTGACCCTAGGGCGGGAGCTTTGTCCAGTGCAACCCAGGACTCCCTGGGGCCTGCAGAGCTGGGGCAGTTCCTGGAGTGAATGGGCACTTGAAGGAATGAGTGAATAGTGGGGTGCAGCTTAGGCCCCCTTGCCTCCCTAAGACGTCCCCCCTGGCTGGCTGCACTGCTTCCTCCTCTGAGCCTGCCACTGGCACTGGAGTGTTCTTCCTGCTGCAGAAACAGCTTGGCGCCATGCCAGGGTGCTAGGCAACAGGCCCGGAGCATCCTCAGGCAGATAGGACGGGCAGGGTGGGGTCCCAGCAGGGCTGGATCCTGGCTGGGCTGGGCCTGGCATCTGCTCGAGGAAGGGGTTAGAGGCAGACTCGGCCTGAGTCAGCTAGGACTTGGGGTCAGAGGCTGACATTGACTTATGGCTGTGCAGCCTTAGATGGATAGCTTACCCTCCTTGAGCCACCCCACCCATTCTCTCAGTCTGTGAGAAGGAGAAGCCTGAATGCAGACTTAGTCCGTTAGCTCTGGGACTTGTCCTGCTGCTCTAGGCCCTGTGCTCGGCCTTGGAGAAACTTCAGTAGCCAAGTCAGTAGCCCTCCTGAAGTTCATGGTCTGTGTGTTGGGTTCCTATTGCTGCTTTATAGACAAATATCTATAAAGTTAGTGGCTTAAGACAATGCAAATTAATTATCTTACCATTCTGGAGTCCTAAAGTCTAAAATCAGTTTTACTGAAGGTGCTGGCAGTGCTGGTTCCTTCTGGAGGCCCCAGGGAAGACACGGTTTCCTTCCCCTTTTCAGATTCTAGAGGCCGCCTGCTGTCCTTGGTTTGTGGCCCCTTCCTCCCATCCCTGTGACCACCTGCTTCCAAAGTCACAGCTCCAATTACTGACTCTGATCCTCCTCCCCCCCTCTTTATAAGGACCCTTGAAATTGCATCGGACACATCCAGAGAATCCAGAATGACCTCCCGTCTAAGATCCTTCACTTAGTGATACCTGCAGAGCCTCTCTCAGCATGTCAGGGAACACATTCACAGGTCCTAGAAAATAGGGCACAGACATCTTTAGGCGGGGTTGTGGGGGTATCATTAAGACTACCACAGTGTAGGAAAACATAAAACTATTAATCAGATAATCATCACATAAATGTACTGCTGCGATCTCTGATGGCGCCAGCCCCAAGCGGCTCGATGCTATGAAAGGTATAAGACGAGCCCGGCTTAGCCTTGGGGGTGCAGCGAGGGCTGGGCCACATTTCTCCTTTTCTTTCCCCCTTTTCTCAAGCCCTATCGGTCCCACTGCCCCATCTGCTGTCCAGAAGTCCCCAGGGAGTCCCTTTCTTCAGTCCCACCGCCCGTTCCCCAGCCCCTGCCCCTGGCTGGGGCACACACAGGAGTGTGTCAGGGCCTTTAACAAGGCTCTTCCCTCCTGGGCAGGGTCATATGGAAAATACCAATGTTATTAGATATCAATATCTACCTTCTGGGCTGGCAGAAGTATCAAGCTGTGATTTAGGCAGTTGCACTGCCTCTCTCCCATCTGCCCACCTCTCCTTTGCCCCTTTGACAGCCTTACAGGAATGCGTCTTATCATCAATGCTCCAGGGCCCCAGGCCCTCTGAGGGGCCAGGCAGGAGGGGGAGGTTGGGTGGAGTCTGGGCTCCTTGGGAACACTCTCCCACCCCTGCTCAAATAGGCACCTGTCCAGCCTGCTTAAGGCACTTGAACCAATCCCACTTGAGCTTGCCAAAGTTTCCCAAAGGCAAAGGAGCAATGAGCCACTTGCCACTGGGCTCCACGGCAAAGCCACCCCTCCGTCCTCGTTTCCCAATGCCGTGACTCCTGGAGCTGGTGGCTCTGCTCTGGCCCACGCACAATGCAGAAAGGACAGCGGGATGTGTCCAGCTTCGCCCGAAGCCGTGGCTATCGGGCTCGGTGCTTCTGCTGGCTCTGCAGGTCTCCCAGCCTCTGAGCAGCGCCAGGGCCGGGCTGGGTGGCTGCCCCACCTGCAAGGCTGGGGGAGGGTTGGTCGTGAGCGCCCATTTCCATGAGGCCACCCACGCCAGGTGACCCATGCACACAGGACACTCCTACCAGCCCTGGGGACTCTGGAGGTCACGGCTAGTGTGGCCCGGGTGGGGCCTCCCAGGAGGACAAAGTGCATGGATGACCCTCCTAACTGACAGTGACTGCCCAACAGTCCCCACAGACACCGCCAGGGCCGCCGTACGATGATGACAATGGCTCTGATGATGACCGTTGCTCTCGTTTGCGGGCTATTTCTGCTGTGCCAGGCACTGTGCTCTGCTCCGTACGTGCGTTACCCAGTGAATCCTCCCAGCCGCCGGGTGTTAGCATCTCGATTTTACTGACAGGAAACTGAGGCTGGGAGGATTAGGCAGTGCCGCAGATGGTTGGTTGAGGAGGGAGGCAGCGTGGGGTCTGGTAGACAGAGCACGCCTTTAGGAGTTGCACGGATCTGGATCAGAATGCAGAGTTTGCCAGTGACCATGTAGTGACCTGGCAGGTCATCTCCCTGCCCTGAGGAAGAAGGAGAAGAGTGGGTGGGCACATATGGACATAGGGACCCCTCCCCCGAGGCCCCGCCCTGTGCCTGCACACACCTGGACTCAGGTGGTCCCTGCAGGTGGGTAGGGGCTGTGCCTCAGAGGAGCCACCTCCCCTCTGGGGAAGGTCCTGCTGGCAGGCAGCGCTGCTGTGTGGAGTGGCAGGTGCTCTTCCCCGCCAGGGAGGGCAGGGTGCGGGACGTCCCAGGAGACTCCCGTAGCATCGTCTGCTCCTGCGTGCCCAGGCCTGAGCTCGGTCTGGGATGCCCTTGGATGTCGCTTTGTGATTCTACAAAGCTGGCCTCGCTTTACGGGAGCAGAGACCGTGGGTGAGATCTGGAGCACCGGGATCAAAGACCAAAGACACAGGGATTGCTGAGGGAGGGTGTGGAGCCTCCCACGGGGCGAGGACTGCGCCTGGGCACCACCTCCGCAGCGGGACCTGCCTTTGGCTAGGGAGCCTGGAGGGCGAGAGCTGAAGTTGTTCCACCTTCCGTCACCGTCTGAAGCAGACGCACTCGCTCGCTCACTCGGTCATTCATCTAAGGGCCAGCACCGCACAGAGGTCAAGAGCGCAGGCTTTGTAGTCAGATAGATCTGGCTTTGAATCTCTGCCTTTTCACAAATTCTGAGTGTGATCCTGGGAAAGTCACTTAACCTCTCAAGACCTCAACTTTCCCATGTGTAAAATGGAAATAACAGTACCTAATTCACGGGGCTGTAAGTAGGGTAAGAGTAGGCAGTATTACAAATCAGCTGGCCCAGTGCCTGCACCCGCAAATGCTCAAGAGATCATTTCTAAAGCTCTATCTATAGCTCCGTCTAGTAGAAATACGCTGTCAACCTCCAGTGTGAGCCACGTATATCATTTCAAATTTCTGGTAGCCATATTAAAGGAATAAAAAGAAATAGGTGAATCAAATGATAATATACTTGATTTAACCTCATATATCCAAAATATTATTAAACCTGTAATCAGTGTAAAATACGATATTTTACATTCTTTCATACTGCCTTTGAAATTGGGTGCCTATGTTACACTTATGTTTCAATTCGGCCCAGCCACCTCTAAGTGGGAGCATTCCCCAGGGCTTGGTCCTTGTCCTGTTCTTCTCTGACCACAAGCTCTTCCTCCTATGAGCTCACTGGCGCCCACCGTTTCAGTTATCACTTCTAAATGGATGACTTACAGGACCTACCCACTCCAGGGGGCGAGAGAACAGGCAGGATGTGCCAGAACATGCCTAGAGGGGCAGGTGACCGAGAAGGGTGCGGGTTCCCCGAGCCCTAAGAAGATGGCAATAGGATGGTAAAGCCCCAGAAGGAGCTGGGTGTATTGGTTCTCTATTGTTCCATAGTAAATGATCACAATTACCAATGATCACAACTGTTGATAATCACAATTATAAAATTATCACCAACTTGGCAGCCTAAAACCACACATTTATTATCTCAGTTTCTGTGGGTCAGGAGTCTGGGCACGGCCTGGCTGGGTCCCCTGCTCAGGGTCTCACGAGGCTGCCATCGAGTGTTGGCTGTGCTCGTTCTGATCTGGAAGAGGAGTCCAGTTCCAGGCCCAGCTGGGGTGCTGGCAGCTGGATGTGGGGGGGATGCCACCCTCGGGTTCCAGAGGCCAACTTCAGCACCTCGTCACACAGGCTTCTCCAAGGTGGCCCCTTCCCCCATCAAGCTGCAAGGAGAGTCTGTCTGTACTCTGCTCAGACAGTCTTACACAGTGTGACATAATCGTGGGTGTGGCACCTCTTCCCCTTTGTCCCATTCTGTTGATTAGAAGCAAGTCTCAGGCCCCACGACATTTAGGGGATGGGATCACACAAAGGCATGAACACAAGAAGGTGGAGAATTGGTGGGGGTCACCTTGGGGGTCTGTTTGCCTCCTAGGATCTGTGGAAAACTGTAAAGATGAACAGCAAGAGGACAATGGGCTTAAGACTCACCCCACCTCCCATTTGAGTTCCCAGGCAAGGAAAGATGGAATTCGAAGATAACTCACCACATAGGCCCCAAAGAACCAGCTGGATTCATTTCTAGATAAGCTCCCCAAAGTGAGGGACTTTGACAGGGCCAGACTGGAGAATGGGTGGGGCTTCCCATCTTCCTCCCAAAGAGAAGACAGCCAGGCCCATAAGCAGGGCTGGCCAGACTGACCCACCTGGCCACACAGGGAACCGGCTGGCCACGAGGACAGAGTGGTGTGCTTTCCCCATAGAAGGCAGATTAAATTGGAGCAAAATGCAAGAGTTGGCCCCTTTTCCTGCTAGTGCATTGACTGTGCCCCTAGTAAAATGCACCTAATAGGTAATGGGTTTTCAATAGTCGGTTGCTACTCCTCTTTTCCTGAGAAGGAACAAATAAGGGTGGGGACAGGAAGGGAATAAAGAAGCTAGAGTGTCCCCTCCTGTATGGATGGGAGATAAAGATGCCTCTCAACACACATAAAGGGCATTTTCAGTTACGTTGGAGCAGGAAGAAGTACAAGGCTCACTGCTAGGCAATAAATAACCCCTCTCATGTGCACCAGATTTTATAGACTTCTGAACCCTTTTGTGTCCACTGACCCACTGGGTCATTGTACCAACAGCGTCAGGGCAGGGGCTTGGAAATGAGAAAACTGGAGCTCTGGCCATCAAATGTCAAGTTGCGGGGCTAGACCTTGTATCCGAGTCTCCCGGTTCCCCAGCTGGTCCATCTTATGCTGGTCACAAAATAGAGAGAACACAGAGCAACCCAACCCCCCCTTGCTTACATCTGCTCTTACTTCTTATGTCAGCCTCAGGGAGAGTTTAGCAAGAGTGTTAAATGAGTAGCTGGAGAGCATCTGGGCCCAGATCACACAGGCACACCGAGAACACGTCCCATCAAATTTTCCTTCCTTGCAATATCAGCCAGAGGTTGGAAAAAATCATCGAGGTGGGCGGTTCCCATGCTTTAGCATCTGAGAGTGCTCCTGCAGTGAAGGCTTCTCGTCTGCGATTTCCTACCTCCTCGCAGAAAACCGTCCAAGGGAGACACGGCATCCTCCGAATTTCTGTTATCCCAGAGGGTGGAGCTCTCAAACCAGCCATCCTTCCTGTGTCTGCTCCACGAAGGTCCTTCTTCACAGACTGGAGGTCTGAAAGTGCAACAGAAGTGAAGCAGGGAGTGTGACCTGGGCTCTTCTCAGAGACCCATTGCCCCAAGTGAGGCATCGGCACTGGGACACCCCAAATCGCTTGGCCCTGGTCTCATTGGGAGAGCCCCGACTTTGTGGTTATAAAGAGTGCATGTGTTTTCCTCGTGGGATACCTGTTGATTTACTTTCATGGGCCTTTGGCTGGGATTTGACCTGGCGAGTCAAGAGAGGAGGACGTGGTATCACCATGAAAAGAGAAAGAAGTCGGTAGAAATATCTTCATGATGTAGGGCAGGGGGTGTGTGCACTTGAGCCCGAGTTCACCTGTGGGTGCAGGTGTGCTGGTGAGTAAGCAAGGGTACACACGTGTGTGTTTGTGCATGCACACCAGGGTGTGAGAGTCTACCCATATTCCCAAATATCCTTGCAGAATAGTTCCCTGATTTAAAAAAAAAATCAGTAAAGTGTGTACTTGAGAAAAAAAAATGTTTTGGTGACCTCATCAGACCTTTAATGATTCCATAAATATGAGATCAAAGCCATTTATAAAATATTAAAATCAATTCTCCACTAAAATCAACTCCCCTCTGCATCGCCTCACATCATTATGACTAACACATTCACGCGGAGTTTAAGTAAAGCTTCTAGGCTGCAATGGGGTCATGATGAATAATAATGCCACGCCCCTATTAACTTCTCTGGCAGCAAGGGAAAACACTTTGCAAAATGTTGAAACCGTTCCTTGTGTTTAAAGGTCAGTTCCACCGGGGCGGGACCGGCCTGCCCCCGCCACCTGGCGCTTTATGGAAGTGTTGACCGGACTCCCAGCTGCAGCCCGAGCGCCTTGCCGGGCCGATTCGCGGGCTCCCCGGGCGTACACTCACAACAGTCGCGCTGCCTTTTTAGCTGTCACTAAAGCATTCATTCCCACTCAGTGAGCAATTTTTGCCCTGGCTGAAGCACTTGCTGAAATGATTTCATAAATCATCCTTTTCTTGTTTTCAAACACTCGCAAATCAGAGCCACCGTCGAATTCAACAGCCACTCCTTAATTCCCCCACAGCTTTTATTTTCTAGCTAAAAACCATTACTTTCTTAGACTCTCTCACTTCCTTTTCACTTCTATTACCACCCTGGGCGGTTGGCTCTGTGTTGGGAAATGATTTTTCACAATAAAATGAAGATTTTCATCTCTTTGTGGAGGTTGTCACATGAGCCCAGGAACAAACCCCCCTCCCTGGAGCAAGAGACGCCCAGGGTCAGCTAGGTTTCCGCACTCGCCGAGGGCCTCCCTGGCATGCTGGCCTCCCGCCACGTGTGATTTACATTTAAAACTCAGTGTCACTGGCAAGTATGACTTGGACCCAAGGTTCACTGTATGTAGACGGGGCCTTCAAGGATTTGCCATCCTAAGAGCAGAAAACTTCTATGGCTGCCCCATAGGGATGTGCAGGTGGGGCCAAGGCTGGCCTAGAATTGCAGTCAAGAAGGCTTCACTGCTGGTGGCCTGGCTGGAATCTGGGGTCAGGACCAGAGGCCCAAGGCTGGACTCGTTGGATCAGGGAACTTTCTAGAAATTCAGGGAGCTGTGTAGGTTTCCTGTCCCATAAGATTCAGGTCTTGCATCATTTCTTCCTAGAAGCCGTCTCCGGCCTCCCCTTTGCCTCCCAGAACAGGTGAGCTGCTTCCACTAAGTTCCTATCATTCCACTTCCTGCCTTGGCCATGGGACGCAGGTCTCTGTGCTGTGCTTCCCTCTCTCCTCTCTGCCTCCTTCATTGTACTGTGAACTCCCCAAGGCAGGGACTCTCCTCAGTGTCCCCCTCATGCATCCTGTTGCCACATAGTTCATAGGAAGGATGCGCCCTTTATGTAGCTATCTGCATTCAGGGCCAGGGGCACAGGCATAGGACTGTGCAGTTGCACTGGGCACCAAGGGCCCGTGCATGGTGTCCTGTTCTGCTGCTGCCATCCGGGCATTCTTAGCCATTGTTTGAACAAGCAGCCCTGCATTTGCACTTGGCACTGGGCCTTGCAAATTATACCGCTATTCCTGCCTGCATTTTGTAAGCTAGTAGACAAGAAGTGTTTTGGAAGGACTGTTGTCCTGAGATGTCTGATGTCCACGTAGCGTTAGGTGAGAATGTGAGGCGGCAAGGACCACAGTTACAGGGCACTTTCTGACAGCACCCAGCATCCACTGAGGCTCAAGGGCATCCTTTACTATCACTCTTACCCCTTGGCCTTGGCTGGTGCAAGGTGAAAATAAGAAGAGGGTTACCCAGAGGACACCCCCCTCCCAACAAGAACCTTAGACCTCCTGAAGGTTGTGTGTTTATGGCATTAAACATGGCATGCATTTGTCTTCTTGCATAATTTCAGAGCCTGACAGCCATGAAGCCAGGGATCGGTTTAGGTACATTCTATGCACTTCTTTCTTCACAGCAGCCCTATGAGGCAGGCACAGTTATTGTCACCACCATTTCATAGCTGAGCACAATGGAACATAGAGAGGCTAAGTGCCACATCTAGAAGTGGCAGAGCCGGGATTTGAACCCAGACAGTCTTGCTGCAGAGCCTCCTGGCCATCACTCCACGGCACCTCTTCCATCTCAGAGAACCCCAGCTGCTCATTAGAACCACCTGGGGAGCCTTTAAAAACCCCCATGTTCACTGAGACTCTCACACACTGAGATACAAAATGGTACAACCACGTTGGACAACAAACTGGGCAGTTTCTTAAGAAGCTAAACACACACCACCTACCGTCTGATCCAGCCATGCCACTCCCAGGCATTAGCCCCAAACAAATAAACACGTATATCCACACAAAGACTTGTACCCAAATATTTGTGGAAGTTTTATTTATGAGAACCTGGAAATATTATTTCCAGAACCTGGAAATAATACAAACATCCATCAACAGGTGAATGAATGACCAAACTGTGGCATATCCATGCAGGGAAATATTACTCTGCAATAAACAAGAATGACAGACAAGCAACAAAGTGGATGAATCTCAAATGAATTATCCCGAGTGGGAGAAGTCAGGCAAAAGCGAGTCCATACTGTATGACTGCATTTACATAAAATTCCAGAAATTTTACACTAATTGAGAAGCAGATGACTGGTTGCCTGCAGAGGGGGAGGGAGAGGATTGGAGAGAGACTACAAAGGCCCCTGGGAAAACGCGCAGGGACGACTGATACCCTCACTGTCCTGATTGTGGTGATGGTTTAAGAGGAGTGGGCACAGGCTAAAATTTATCAGAGTGTATACTTCAAATACATGCAGTTTAAATAAACTGTGCATTCTTTAAATATATGTCAGTTATAAGCTGAAAAAGGCTATTAAAAAATATCTCCATGCTGAGACCTCATCTCAGACCAAATATTAGGTTGATGCAAAAGTAATTGTGGTTTTAGACCATGAATTTTAAATCATTATAACCAGGCTTAAACACATATTTATTAATCAGAATAGGTACCATTACAATCAACACATTTTTGCCAATGAGAAGTAAGTTTGTTTATTCCTGTAGTGTAAAAATCCATGCTTTGGGATTTGGTGAACTCTTAGAAAGCATTTTCTGCATCCTGCTGGTTGTGGAAGCGTTCTCCCTGCAAAAAGTTGTCCAGATGCTTGAAGAAGTGGTAGTCGGGTGGCGAGAGGTCAGGTGAATATGGCAAATGAGACAAAACTTCACAGCCCAACTCATTCAACTTTTGAAGTGTTGGTTGTGCAACCTGCAGTCAGGCATTGTCATGGAGAAGAACTGGGCCCTTTCTGTTGGTCACTGCCGGCTGCAGGTGTTGCAGTTTTCAGTCCATCTCATCGACTTGCTGAGCAGGCTTCTCAGATGCAATGGTTTCGCCAGGATGCGGAAAGCCGTGGTGGATCAGACCGGCAGCAGACCACCAAACAGTGACTGTGACCTTTTTTTGGTACAAGTTTGGTTTTGCGAAGTGCTTTTGCAACTTCCCTGCCCAACCACTGAGCTGTTCATCACTGGTTGTCACGTACAATCCACTTTTTGTCACATGTCACAATCCAATCTAGAAACGGTTTGTCGTTGTTGCATACAGGAAGACAAGACGACACTTCAAAATGATGATTTTTTTTGATTTTTGGCCAGCTCATGAGGCACCCACTTATTGAGCTTTTTCACCTTTCCGATTTTCTTCAAATGCCGAATGACCGCAGAATTGTCGACCTTGAGTTCTTTGGCAACTTCTCGTGCAGTTGTGAGAGGATGGGCTTCGATGATTGCTCTCAGTTGGTCGCTGTCAACTTCCAATGTCGGCCACTGCGCTCCTCGTCTTCAAGGCTCTCGTCTCCTTTGCAAAACTTCTTGAAGCACCAGTGCACTGTGCGTTCGCTGGCAGTTCCTGGGCCAAATGCATTGTTGATGTTGCGAGTTGTCTCTGCTGATTTATGACCCTTTTTGAACTCAAATAAGAAAATCGCTCGAATTTGCTTTTTGTCATTTCATAGTCTAAAATATATATAAAATAAAAGCAAACAAATTATTATCAAAAAGCATAAAGTAAGAAATGTGCATTAAAATGATGTTTACCATGACCACATTTATTTAAGAATGTATTCCAGTGTCAAATGGCAAATTTCAACAATGCTAAAACCGCAATTACTTTTGCACCAACCTAATAAAGCAGAGTGTTGGGAGTAGAACCCAAACATCATCAGTATTTTTAAAGTTCCCAAGAGACTCCAATGGGCTATCAAGACCCAGTAGCACCAGTCCGGTGGGGAGACAGGGGCATCGGTAGGTGATAATTGTGCAGTGTGAGTAAGGGCTGGACAAGGGGCTCTAAGGAAGAGAGTGGCACTGCCAGGGTTGCATTCAGGAGACCGCTTTGGGACCAGGGTGAGGAAGACGGGCTTCAGGCTCTCGACCTTTGGACAGCAGGATCTGTACTTCCAGGCGGGCTCTTGTGCACTGGCTCTGCACTCCTTCCTTTGCTGTTCATTCATTCACCAGATACTCACTGAGAGCCGACAACACGCCAGACACTGCTCTATGCTCTAAGGTCAGGAATGAATGAGACAGACGGAAACCCCTTCCTTCATGAGCTTACACTCTAGGGAAAATCAACAGTGCAGTTACATGTACTATAGGACATGCTGGGCACTTATTAATGCAGGGAACAGAGACGGGGAGAGGTGTGTCTGGGGGTGGGGCTTGCAATTTTAAACAGGAGGGTCAGGAAAGATTTCACCGAGAAGCTGACATCTGAGGAAACACCTGAAGGAGTTGAGGGAGTGAATCTTGCTGTCTTGGGGAGGCAGGTCCTTCCAGGTAAAGGAAACTGCAAGTGCAAAGGCCCTGAGGCAGGAGCAGTGTGTGGTGGGTAGGGGAGAGAGGAGGAGAGAAGGGCAGAGAGGGAGCAGTTCATATGGGCCCTTGCGGACCATCCAAAGGACCTTGCATTTGCTGTGAGTAAGAGGGAAGCTGTTGGAGCATTTGAATAGAGAAGTGGTAATAAATGTGTTCCCTGGAGGTTTCTTGAAAATCATACATTTGTCAACTGAATCCTGCTTTCAATATCCACCGAGAACCCAGGCTGACCTAACAACCCTTGCATGGAAGTAACTGGCACCCACAGGGTTTGCACAGAAGTTGCACATGCTTTTCCCAGATTCAGTCTTTATGGGAACCTCTCAAACCCCAAACTCTCCTGGATAACAGAGCAAGCCCCTAAAATAGCAACGCTGCCCACAAACAGAGCCCATTCCTCCTCCCCAGGGGCTGCATCAGTGGGTCTACTCACCCTCATTAAGAGTGGACGAAGCCTACAGAGAGAGAAGGAAGCGTGCAAGGAAGATACCAGTAGGGAGCGAGGCTGCTGGCCCTGCAGCCTGAGAGCTGAACAAAGGAAACTGAGCATCCTCTCTCTAGCCCAAACCACATGAATTTGCTGGAACGATTTCTATTCCACCCAGCCTGAACAGCTACTATACCATTTATTGAGTCCTTACTTGGTGCTAGGGTCTATATGTGTTTTTTTTTTTTTTTTACATGATCTACCTTATTAATCGTCTCAACATCCTCAAGTCTTAATAATTGCCACCTCACAGATGAGGCACCTGAGGATCAGAGAGGTGCAGTGTATTTCTCAAAGTCACACAGCTAAAGTAGACACCCAGGTCTGTCTGACTCTAGAACTGTGCTTGGAACCACACCATGACCTTGCCACCTTCTCCCAGCTGTCACTGAGACACTGGTGTCCTTTGCCTTCCAAATTTGACAGGGCATGCTAGGCCAGGAGACCCCTTTCCCAGTGAACACAGCTCTCCAGTCCTCCACGGCTCCAGGGGACATCAATGGCAGGCTGTGGGGAAGGGCTGGGGCTCGGGACCAGGCAGGGCTTGAACAGGGGGAAGTGGCCAGACTGCAGGCCCTCACAAGGGTGGCCAGCAACATCAGCTACAAAGCCTCAAATGCCCCCCCCCAACACACCTGCAGAGGACTGTGGTGCAGTGGGTGGGACCAAGCAGTGATGTTCCTGGACCCATGGTGTGGGGTGCTCTGCCTTGGAAAGTGGGACTCCAGCCTGCGTGGGAGGGGTTGGCAGGGGAGGGGGCTGATGCCCATCAACACATTGTTGGACCGGATTTAGTCTGAGGACCAGTACTAGCCTGGAACGGCAGAAGATGGAGTCACAAACCGTGGCCTGGGGTTGTCTGGGCCAACACAGGGATCAGAAAAGAAGGGGAGCCATGGCCCGCTTCAGACCCCACCACCACAGACATGCTTCCTGGACTGTTGCTTCCCAGTAGCTTGCTAATTCCAGAGTCTCCGTCAGGCCAGATGTGTACCCAGTCAGTGGGTGCTTTCCAAAGACATCATGTACGTAGACGTCTGCTAAACTCTGAGAACAAATGCAGAGCTCTCATCCTCCAGAGAGACCCCGTCACCTGGGAGAGGGGGCGTCTGATTCTCGAGCTCAGAAAGGTCTCTGTTTCCATGGGGAAATGCACGCGGCCCCGGGGCTCCCACGGCGCGGGGCGTAGGCTCCCACCCAGCACCCCATCTTCTTGCAATTATTTGCTTACACATGTGTCTCCCCCACAAGACCATGGGGCCCTTGAAGCCAGGGCCTCTGTCTGGTCTATGTCCCTGTCCCCAAAGGCTGGCCCAGGCTACTCCATAGAGTTATAAAATAAATTAATGAATAATTAGGAAGAAACTGCTTCCAGAGAGCATCGAGGTTCCAAGTCAGTGGTCTGATAATGTCTGTGTGAGTGAATCCGGCTCCCGTGGATTTTGTGTGTTGAATAATTGAGTGAGGTGTGCCAGAGGCAGAGCAGATGTGAGGTTTCTCAAGCCGCTGACAAATGAAAGAGTTTCCAGCACAGAGGAGGCGGACTTGGGGCTGAGGCCCATCCTGGGGGCGAGTCCTCTGGGGGTTGGGGGAGGGAGGCTGCTCACCTAAGGGAAGGATGGAGTGGGGTGAGGGGCACAGCAGGAGGGCAGAGAGCACAGCTCTGGGAGCACCAGGGAGGACACAGTGGACTGGGGTGGGGTGAGTCCCCCTGTAGGCCAGTGCACCCTCTTCTGTCACATGGCCCCAGGATTGGAAAGGGGCTGAGGGTTAAGTTAGCAGACCAGGCTTCATGTGACATATGCCCATGCCACTAGGAGCCAGCATGAGAAGACAAAGTCACTGCCCTTCTAGAGGTTGACTTCTCGCGTGGAGACAGGACAAGTCAAGCAAAAAAGTAATCTAATTTCAGATTAGCATAAGTGGCATGCAGAAACAACAGCAGGCTCAGGGAAAGAGAGCAGTGAGTTGTGTTATTTGGGACAGGGCAGTCTAGGAGGGCTTCCTGGAGGAGCTGACACTTGAGCAGAGACCTGAAGGTTGTGGACCAGGGAGCTTTGCAGACACCGGCAAAGGGCTCGAGGAGCTGCCTAAAGGCCCAAATGGAAAGAGTCGGGGACAGTAGGAGGGAGGGGGACAGGGTGACCAACGGTGCTGCTTTGCCTTGACCAAGGGTTTCCTGGGACATAGGAGTTTCAGTACTAAACCCGGACACATCCCAGGCAAACTGGGACTAAACTGCCACCCAGCGGTAGGGCGCGAGGACAGGGGTGGCAGGGCCAGAACACAGCGGCCCCCTGTGAGGCCACGGGAGGACTTGGGCTTTAGTTCCGCATTTGACGGGACGGGAGACGACGGCTGGTTTCCGATCTAGCACGCACGGACCTGTGAGCGCCTGCTCGGCGCGCGGGCGGCTGGCGGGGACGAGTGCCCGCGGTCCCGCCTTCACGGAGTTCCGGGCTTGCGTGTCGCTCACAGTGGCAGTGAAGCCGGGGTGTCGCCGCTTCGCCGCCGCCTTCTCGGCCACGCGCCTTCTCGGCCACGCGCCTTCTCGGCCACGCGCCTTCTCGGCCACGCGCCTTCTCGGCCACGCGCCTTCTCGGCGGCGAGCCTCGGGGAGAACAGAGGAAAGCGCCCACGGTCGTCAGAGCAGGTGCTTTTCTTTCCCATCCGGGTCGGCGGGACACAATTTCCAGACGTCGTTCCGCTGCGACCACGCGGGAAGCGTCTGTTCCGTGATCCAGGAAAGCGAGCGCCGGCTCCGTGCCGCGGGGGAGTCCGGTACGCGGGCGGTCGCGACGCGGCGCGGGAGGGCGCGTGGCCGCGTGGCCAGGAGGTGTGGTGCCCGCAGCAGTGAACATCTGTTAAACTCTAGCCGTTTCCGCCTTCTGTCGCTCACAGCACACTGCCGCAAGTGTAGCAGCTTGAAACGCGTTTATTGTCTCAGAGTTCCCTGGGTCGGAAGTCCAGGCCCGGCCCCGCTGGGTTCTCTACCCAGGGACTCACACAGCTGTAATTCGGGGGTGGCCAAGGCTGGGATCTTAGCAGAGGCTGAGGACCTCTCTCAGGTTCACTTGACTGATGGCAGAATTCAGTCCTTGCAGCCGTGGAATCTCGACGGCGGGCTTCTTCAAGGTCCGCGGAAGAATCTCTGTGGCTGTAAGCGTCTGACCTCTGCACCCTCGGGGCCCACCTGGTGTGGCCGGGTCACCCGGGATAATCTCCTGTTCAGTTGACTCAAAGTCAGCTCGTTGGGGGCCTTAATGACATCTGCAAAAAAAAATATCCTTTCACCTCTGTCATGGAACCGAGGCTCAGCATGGGAGTGACAGCCCATCACCTCCATGGGTCCCGCCCACATGCAAGGGGAGGGGACTCTGAGGGTGGGACCAAGGGGGGGTGCTTGCGAGCATTCTAGAATTCTGCTCATCACACTAACAACGTCAGAGGTGCTTTACATGCAAACTCATTTAAGTCTCAGAACCATCCCGTGAGATAGATACTCTTACTGTCCTCGTTTTACAAGTGAGGAAACTGAGGCACAGAGAGGGTAAGTAATAAGCCCAAGGTCCCACAGCTGCCAAGAGAACCCGGGGCTTTGGCAGAGAGCATGGGCTCATGGAACGAGGATCCCTGGGGCAGCCAGGGAAGGAGGAGGGAAGGGGAGCCCACCAAAGTTCGCCTCGCTGTTTCATAAAGTGTTGCCATGGAAACCCTGCATGAAGCATCACTTAAAGAGCTGTTTGATTATTTTTCAGGGTGGCGTCTGCAGGCACCTCGCAGCAGCACAGGCACACGCACACAGCAGCTGAGTTAATGGGTCTAGCAGCAGGCACATGGCAGGAGATCTGGAAGGCCCATTGATAAAAGAATCTGCTCACTGGCAGGATCAGGGTTCTGGTCAGTGTCCCTGCTGCAGGGTACGCAGGCCCGGGAACCGTTCTGGTGCTGCTGGTCATGGTGCTGTCAGGCTTCAGTCCCTGCAGGCCCGGAGAGCATTCTCTCCCAGCTGCAGGCTCTGTCTCCTCCCACTGGCCTGTATTCCTGGCCCCAGCCCTGCCCACCCTTCCTGGGCCTTCTCACGTCAACCTCGGTGTCTTTGCCTCACCGGGGAGTGGGACAGGACCGTGTAGAATTCATGGAAGCTAAGCTGGAACATACAAACCCGCAAGGCACCAAACCTGCTCACTCACCCTTAGATGAGTTCCAGCTCCCATCACGACACAGAAAGTCCTAGACACTTATTGATCTCATCTCTGTCGTAAAGCTAGGGCTGGCCTTGCCGCTCAATGCTGCAGGAGATCCAGGGTAATAATTCTGATGACAACGATGACCATAATGACTGCCATCTAGTGTGACTTCTTGCCAGGCTCTGTGCAAAGTGCTTTGTGTACATTATGTCCGACTGCTCATTTGTCAGTTCATTCAACAAATATTTATTGAGCAATGACTCTGGGCCAGGTTCTGGGTCTGTTCTGATGAATGGGCCAGACAGGGTCCCTACGCATAGGGAGCTTATGTTCTGGTGTGGGGAGATAGACCATAAACAATAGGAGGAAAATCTGCTAATTGTGGTAAGTGCCATGCACAGAATTAAAATAGAACATCTTTGCAGAGAGGACCTGCGATAATCTTTGATTTGTGTGGTGAGGGGAGGCGTCTCAGAGAGATGGTAGTTAAGCTGTGCCAGAGAGATGGCACAGCACATGCAAAGGCCCTGAGGTAGGAGCTGGCTTGGATATCCTGGGGAACAGGAAGCAGGGCTGCTGGGGCCGGAGCATGGTGAGAAAGGCACCAGCAGCAGCTGGCCAAGGAGTCTCTGCAGATCCTGGGAAGGAAGGTGGGTTTAATTTGAAGGAGGATGAGAAGCCTTCGGAGGGTGCTGAGCAGGGGAGAGACATGCTCTGACTGTGTTTTAAGAGGTCACTCTGGCTGCTGTGTGAGGAATGGCCTGTGTGAGCCACAGTGGAGTCACAGAGTCCAGGCAGCAGGCCTTTGCTGACCCCAGGTGAAGGAGACTGGGCCTTGGACCAGGGAGGTAGCACAGGAGCCAGAGAGAAGTGCTCAGACTCAGGTCTGGTCAGCAGGGCTGGTGATGGTTTGGATGTGGGGGTGGAGAAAAGAGAAGGTTCTGGAATATTCCCAGGTTTTTCGTATGAGCAACAGGGTAGAGAGAGATTCCATCCTCACAACAACTGTAAGGCCTATTGTCTGCTGCATTGCAGAACTTAAAAAGCAGGCCCACAATGGCCTGACCCGGGCTGCAGCCCGGACGGCCCTCAAGGACATTATGCTAAGTGAAAGAAGCCAGTCACAAAAGGACAAAGACTATATGATTCCACTTATATGAAATACTTAGACTAGTCAAATGCATAGTGACAGAAAGTAGAACGGTGGTTGCCAGGGGCTGCAGGAGGGGGAAATGGGATGTTATTCTATAGCGGGCACAGAATTTCGGTTTTGCAAGAAGAAAACAGTTCTGTGGATGGGTGGGGGTGATGGTTGCACAACAGTGTGAGTGTTCTTGATGCCACTGTGCTGTATAGTTAAAGTTGCTTAAAATGATAAATTTTATGTTATGTGCATTTTACCATAATTAAAAAAAAAAAAAGCAGGGCCAGGATCTCATAGCTGGGAAGAGGCCAAGCGAGATTTGGACTCAGATCTGGTGTGTTTAGCTGCTATACCGCCCTGCTTCCAGGACACAGAGCCCCAGCCTGGACGCCAGCTCCCCCAGGGCACCAGCCTCAGGTGGGGAGCAGCTTCCACCTTTCACTGGTGGGGGCCCCAAAGGAGGACACTCACCCCTCTGTGTCACCGTTCTGGCGCTGCAAGTGGAATGCTTAAATAGAGAGTAGAGAGAAAGGAGACCAAACCCCAGCACTTTATCTTGTCTAATAGTGTCGACCTATACAAAGTTGCCCTTCAGAAATGATGATGATGATGATGGTGATGATGATGATGATGACAAGGATGACACGAATGTCAGCTCCCACACATTGGCACAGGGTTGCCAAGCCCTTCTCGCGTACCATTTTATCAAGCCTCACTGTAACCCTGCAGTGTAGGCACTTTCATTATCCCCATTCTGCAGATGAGAAGACAGTGGCTAAGCGACGTTAGGAGACTTGAGCAAGGCCCGCCTCGGGTACACGTGGTGCAAATCCGAGGCATGGCCTGCCCGTCTGCAGAGCCTCCACGCCTTTCTAGTAATGGCCCAGGTTAAACGAGGAGACTAATTAAGAAGGTAAAACGGCACTCCCTCCTCGGTGTTCTATTTTTTGGGCCAACTTGAAGGGACACCGAGTAATTATTTCCTGGAATGAGCATCCTCTGCACAGGCCTCAGGACGCTCCACACGCAGCCTCCCGCGTGGAAGCTGACACGCATTTGCTTGGCGACAAGTCACAACAAAGCTCGGCACACTCCCGCCCCGCCCCGCTCCGGCGGCGCCTCGTGGGGGAAAATAAGATAAAACAAAATCAAGCTGAGCTCCTAATTCACATTCCATCTCCGGCAGCTCCTTGATGATAAATAATTCTGGAATTGGCAATGAGGCAGGAGGGAGGGGGTGGGGACCTGGGCAGTGTGGCTCAGCCGGGAGTTCCCAGCGTGGACCATCCTCTCTTCCTCCTTGGGGCGAGTGCGACGGGGCCGAGAGTGATGAACCGGCACCTTTGCTTCCTCCTCCTTATTTTTAAAAAATTATTCTTTGTAGTTGTGGTAAAGATACACATAGCACAATTTACCATCTTAACCGTTTACTCGCACAGCTCGGTGGCATTAAGTACATTCGCATTGTCGTGCGATCATTCTGCCACCCATCTCCTGAACTTTTTCATCTTCCCAAACTGGAGCTCTGTCCCCTGTAGTCTGCACTCACCCCCACTGCCCCTGCCCCCAGCCTCGGGAACCTCTCTTCTACCTTCTGTCTCTATGAACCTGACTACTCCAGGCACCTCGTATATGTGGAATCCTGCGGTATTCGTCATCTTGCGACCGGTTTATTTCACTTAGCATACTTTTGCCACGTTCATTTGTGTTGTAGCATGTGTCAGAATTTCCTTCCTACTTAAGGCTGGACAAGACTCCATTGTATGGACGTACCACATTTTGTGTACCCGTTCACCCGATGGGCACTGGGGTTGCTTCCGCCTTCGGGCCGTTGTGAATGGTGCTGCTGTGCGCGTGACCCCTCCTCCTCGACCCCAGGCTTCCGTGGCTGTGCATGGTCGTCGGTATTTGGGTGGCCAGGCTTAAGTCAGTGTCTCCCCCAACCAAAGAACTGCCACCTGCTCGCCCCTCACCGGGCTTCTCCGGATCTCACCCTGGGCCCTGCAGGTTTCCATAGCAACCCTGCAGCAATCAGCTGTGAAAGGCAGTCAAGTGTGCTGTATTTACAATCGGGGGCGTGTTAGTTCATGTCCATGGTCCTCGTTTCCTCATCTGTAGAAACGAGATCATAATAGCACTGTGCCTACTTCACAGCTAAGAGGAGGGGTGGAAGGAGGTATTACCAGCCCCGGGTCTGTGCCGGGCATTGTACTGTGCTGGGTGCTTCGCATGGATTATGTGACTTGATCCACACAGCTACCCTAAGAGGTAGATCATTATCATTATCCTCTTTATAGATGAGGAAACTGTGTCTAAGGTAGGTGAAAGACTTGCTCAAGGTCCCACACCAGCGAGCAGTGCTGCTCTGCTGGGATTCTGAGCACTGGGTTTGCACCCTTATGCACAGGAAGTGCCCTGCAAATGAGGGGTCAGTCTGGCAAGTTTTGGACATGGTCATAGCTGGCTCCTGGGTCGATGAAATCAATACAGATCCTGCAGGGAGCAGAGTCAGCTTGAACGGGCGACACTCTTGTTTGGCCGGCACATTTTGAGCTTGGGGCAGGGCTGACAGGTCGGACACACGGGACAGAAGCCCCGGGGACCATGCCTGGCCTCAGGAGCCTGTGACTGCTGTCTCCCTGGGAAGACGACGCATGTGTTTTATCTTTTCTCAGAAGATCCCTGACTCCAAAATGGTAAAGCCTCTCTTGGATGCTAGCCCGTGAATCCCAGAAAGAGCCACAGACTCAGGCAGGCTTCTGAGCAGTGGAGACTGTGTTCTGCGGAAAGCTTGGAGAGGGCAGGCTCCTGGGTCAGCCGCGAGGCAGCCCACACAGAAACATGGCGAGTCAGCACAGGCCATGGCTGCGGCACAGACAAACAGACACCGCCAGGACTCGCGGCACGAGATAAGCTGGTCCTGCCTGTGTGGCAGAGAATGGCTAGGCCATGGTGACCAAATGATACCACACGTCCATGGCTCAGCAAATTAAAGTTCGTTTCCTGCTCATGTCTCAGTCCCGGGCAGGTGTTAGTGTGGTTGGTGGGGGAGCTGTCCTCCACCTGATAATTCAGGGAGAAAGCCTCCTTCCCGCCTGGAGACCCGCACCCCTGACCCCCAGTCTGGTCAATGAGATCCAGCCCACATGGAAGGAACATGGAGGCGCCTGCGTGGAGGTTTCTAAGGGCCGAACCTGGAAGTGGCCTATATCACTTTTGCCCACGTTCCGCTGGAGAGAACCTAACTGCAAGGACATCTGGGAAATGTCTAACCATGTGCCCAAAGAAGGAAGATGGAACTGGGTGGACAGCTAGCTTTTCTTGGCATGTGCAGCCATTCAGCAAACGTTTACTGATGCCCGCTGCCTTAGGAAATGTTTAAGGAGCACAAGCCCACAGATGTGAGCTCAAAAAAGAGGGGTTTATGATAAATATATAGTGAACCATCTCTCAGAGAACTAAGTGCATCGAGGTTGCCATCCATCTACTCATTTATCCTTCCAGCCATTCATATTCAACAAAGAGTTTTTGACCATCTACTGTGTGTTGGCCACTATGCTACCATGTTTCCCTGAAAATAAGACAGGGTCTTATATTGATTTTTCCTCAAGAAGACACCCTAGGGCTTATTTTCAGGGGATGTGTTATTTTCCCCTCAAAGCCTCAGCTTGCAGCACGCACAGGATGGCCGGGACCTGTCGGGGGGAGCCCACCTTGTTGGTGGGGCTGCCCGCACCTTTCCGGTCACCTCTGGGATAGTAGCTGTCAGGATGGGGCACATGAGAAGGGCTGCTCATCTTCTTTCCCGCTCGGCGACGAAATGCATGGGCTGTGCAGACACGCTGCGTAGCCACGCCCACCACTAGGTCTTATTTTCGGGGTAGGGCTTCTATTGTGCAAATGCTTAGAAATCCTGCTAGGGCTTATTTTATGGGTAGGTCTTATTTGCAAGGAAACACAGTATATGCTGGGCTACAAAAGTGAAAACAGTCAGACAAGTTCTCTGTTCTCAGTGAGCTTATGTGCATGTGCAGATGCGTGTGGATAAGAATAAAAATAATTAAGAACATAAAATGACCACACATGGCTGTAAATGCTCTGAAGGTGAAGTGAAGCGTGGTGGGGCAGAGGATAGTTGGGGCTGGATTAGGTGTCGGGGTGGGCTTCTCTGAGGAGGTGACATTTGAGCTGAGAGCTGAAGGACGGGCATGAGTGCACACTGCAGAGGGGAGGACAGAACGCTTCTGGGCCAGGGGAAAGTCATGCAAAAGCCGTGCGGCAGAAAAGAGCTTCGTCCACTCAAGGATCGTCCAGCACCACTGCTGTAGGCAGGAGAAGGCTGTGGAAGGATCCACTCGTTGGCAATCAACACTGTAAGAGGCCGGCAGAATGCCCGGCACAGAGCAGGCCCTCGAAGTCCATCGCCTCACCTCTTGGTGGGAGCTGCAGCCTGGGATGGGCTCTGGCAGTTTCCTGAATGCAAAAGCACCTTCTCTAGAGTGTAAGCCTCACCAGGGCAGGGCCGGTGCTCCTCCTCCTGGTCAGACTCCCAGCACACACCAGTTTGCAAAGAAATCAGCTGCACGAGCCAGTGAATGGGCAGATCCCCTAAGGCGTATGCCAGATGACATGAACAGATGACAGGATGGAGGGACAGTGTCCCTAGCATTTAGATAGATTCATGTCACTTCGCTCAAGGGGAGGCAGAAAGAACTAGGCCTGCTTCCGGAACCCTCCGCCAGCCCTGGAGACGAGTGCTAACAGATCAGCCTAGGAGATGAAGGTGGGGAGATCAGAGACATGGCCAATGTCAGGCAGGAATGACCACAAGTCAGGATGTCAGATAGAGGACAAAGAGCAAAGAAAAAATGGGGTCCTTGGGTGTCTAGAAACACCCCCAAGGTTCTCAGTGATGCTATGACTTCAGGGTGTAAGCAGTTAGGAGCTGGGGATAAGAGCTTGTCTATCTTTGGTAAACTCACAGTGGTGGAGTGATCAGGTCCACAGTGGCTCTTTGTAGACATCAAGGATGATACAGACTGCCTGGGGTCTCTCATCCCCGTCCTTCCTGAGTGGGACGGAGACAAGATGCCCAGGGCCCTGGTGCAAGGCTCCATCTCCATGCACATGCCCTGCGCCCCAGGGCAGCTGCAGACCAGGTGTGGAGGGAGTGCAGCTTCCTTGATTTCACTTAGGGACCAGTGCAGGCTGGTAGCACTGTACTCTTGGGCCCTGATCCCTGGGGCTGTTAGCAGCTAGGCCCAAACCAGACTCCCGTCCTTGCCCCAAACCTGCCTCTCCTGGTGGGCTCCTTGTGCCTGGGACCAGCCCATCACCCCTCCAGCCATCCAAGTCCAAACCTCATCCTATCTCAACTCATCCTATCTCAACTCCCCATCAGCTGTAACTGATGTTACAGCTTTGCTGTAAACATCAAGTTTTGCCCAACTATGCCAAGCACTGGCTTCTCAACTCTGTCTGCCTTGGTCCCCCTTGATGGGCTCCTGCACATAAATACCCATATGACACACCCCACCTCCCCACACACACCCACACACCCGCACATCACATGCCTATACAAGTTACACATATGTGTATGGACACATGCACGTGTAACACCAGGACACCAGCATGGCTACAGGGACACCTGCCCTGTACACACACACATATGCACATGCTCACGCGTGTGCACACACACTGTGCTGGGGGATATAGAAGGATACAGTGTTGTTGGAACATTGGGTGTGGGGGCAGACAGTGAGGGGCACAGTTGGAGACACAGGTGTGGCCAGTTCATGAAGGACCTTGAGGGACATTCCAGGGAGCTCGATCTTGTCCTGTGAGTGATGAGGAGCCCCCAGAGGGCAGCAAGAGGGAAGAGCCATGAGCCTACAGTTGTTTAGAGCATGCATAGATTAGGGTGAGTCTGAGCACAGAGCAGTGAGGAGATCATCTCCAAGTCCAAGAGGGGAAGGGGAGACAGGGTGGGACTGGCCCTGGGCCCTGAGCACTGGGAAGGGGGCAGACTTGAGAGGTGGAAGGAAGTCGACTCAGGGGACCGAGTTGAGATAGGATGAGGTTTGGACTTGGATGGCTGGAGGGGTGATGGGCTGGTCCCAGGCACAAGGAGCCCACCAGGAGAGGCAGGTTTGGGGCAAGGACGGGAGTCTGGTTTGGGCCATGTGCAGTTGGGGTCATCTCTGAGACTCCATGCAGCCCGAGGGTAGCAGGACCTGGGGTCTGGAGCCAGGAGGGAGGTCTAGGCTAAGACTCTGGCTGCAGGCAGGAAGTTAGGAATCAGCTCTAGGGCCAAGAGCCTGGACGACACGCAGTGGGGGCTTCTGTACTCTTGGGTGTGTGCCACTCCCTGACCTGGAACGGCCTCCCTTCTCTGCCAAGACCACGCTGAACTCCTCCTCCAGGAGACTTCTCCACGTCACCCCTCCCCGTCATCCCTGAGGCTGTGAGTCACTGGCTGGTGGACGGGGGCAGCACAGGGCAGCGGAGGAGAGGGACAGAGGTGGGCAGGGCCCACTGATGGGCAGGGTCACCTCTGGCATCTCCCTCGTCAGTTTGGGGCTGGGTAGGAACATTCATGAATTATGCTTATCAGGATCCAAAGGAGGCCTTTCAGACTCCAGGCAGCAGGCCCCTGCCTGGCTGGACAAGAGCGGTGTGGGGCCAGGTGATGCCATGGGCCTGGAGGAACAGGGGATGGCCTCCCGTGTTCCAGCTCTGGGGGCCCCTCGATCCTTCCAGCCCCTGTTCCCAGCTCCTCTCCATTTCAGCTCCGGCCTGTCCCATACTTCCAGGGAACTCCAGGGACTTAAATATAATCACATCCAAATGAACTGAGCACTTATTGTGTGCCAGGCACTGAAATAAGCACTTTACCTGTTTTATCTTCCTTAATCCTCTGACAGTGCTCTAAGCTGGGTGCAGTTCCTACTCCCATTGTATTGGAAGCCGAGATGCAGGGAGGTGGAGGAACTTGCTAGTTAAGTAACAGAGTTGGGACTTGAACGTGGGCCCGGAGTCTACCTCCAGAGGGTGTCTCCAAAGTCCACTCTGCTAACCCGTGTCTGTTGCATAGCAGAGCCTCTTTCACTTCCTGCCTCTGTGACCTCAGAGGACCTGAACAGAAGGTCTCCCCCTGCACGGGGTCCTCCAAGAAGCCTTTGGAGAAGTAGTCAGGCTCCAGAGATGAGTGAAAGTACATGGAAAAGCAAAAGGCAGGGCCCTTCCTTCCCTACTGTTCCCGATTCTCAACCTGCAAAATGTTCACCGAGCTCCATCACTGGCCCAGTGGAAGGAACCTGTGGGAAATGGCACCTCAAAGTGACTTCCCAGCCAGCAAGACATTCCTGTGATTGACCACCCTTTCTCTGCTTCTTCACTGCAATGAATAAGAGAGAAGGTGCCAGAGTCAGGCCAACTAGGAGGACTTCCCAGCGCCCCCAGTTCCTGGTTGTATGAATGTGAGTGAATTGCTCACCCTTTCTGAGCCTTAGTTTCCCCACCTGTAAAATGGGCACAGTGCCCACCTTGGTGTTGTTATGAGAATTGTTAATAAAAGAGACAGCATTGGTGTGAAGTTAGTCGGTAGAAGTGGTGGGTGAGCAATGGGGCTGATGCTGAAGAAGACAGTGAGGAGTGTGGGACCCACAGAACACCCTGTGGGGACTCAGATGCACCCACCATCTTTTGCACAGGGTACAAGAAACAGTTGGGTGAGGGTAGTCAGAATCCTGGCTTCTAAGTTCCTCCTCGTGCCCCTCTGTCTAACTCTTCTTGAACGGAAAGAGGCCAAGAGGTCTGGAGCCTTTGGAAATTTGTGCTGCTTCTGGCGAGAGGCAAGTTCCACTGTCTCTTGCCTTGAGAAGAGAGATGGCTGCAAGGGACGCTGGCCTTCAGGGCCCAGGGCAGGGAGGTCGGTGGAGGAAACAGGAGCTCTCGGGCTCTGCTGGCCCAGGGGTTGGAGGTGGGTTGGGTGCCACTGTGGGCATCCCAGGTGGTGCTGGGACCCCAGGTAGCACTTCCCTGCTAGGCAGCAGAGTAGGAGGGACAGAGCCCCAGCCTTGGGGAGGGGCTGCAGAGCCAGGTGCACAGCAGGCCTCCCACCTGGGGAAGATTAAGGAGAAAGCTAGGCCAATTACGCAGCCCCGGGGGGGGGGGGGGGGGACAGCCCTGCCTAGGGATAGAGTGACCTCCCAGGTGGGCAGACTCACTCCCAGCCTTAAGGCAGGACCCTCTGGCCAGGCTCAGCCTCCTCCTCTTTGAATTGCTTTGCCAGATTGGTTCAGGGCTAAGATCACAGTGGGTGACATCATGTCTGTACCTGGGCAGGGTTGAGGGCCAAACATGGCTGGCCCTGGCCATAAGCCTCCTAAAGCCCAGGCATACCAGGCCTGAGGGTCATTCTGCCCCAGCCAGATGGAAAACATACCCTGCTATAAAAGCTGTCAAATGAAAAGAAAGAACACATCTTGTTGTCCTTCAGTAGCATGTTGCATTCAACGGGAAGTGACAAGTTTACCCCTTTGGTAAGAATTGATCTTGTCACCAGAAGTGACTCACTAATGGGTCCTGGAGAACCTCAGGCCATTCTCACCCCCAGAAAACCACGGGTTTGCATGGGCCAAAGGGAGATCGTATTTGTGAGGGGGAAAAAAAAGAAGGAAAGAAAATGAGTGCATTTCAGTTTCATTTCACAGAACAGTTCAGAGGTTAATAGGTGTTACTGAAAGAAAAATTAAAAAGTCAAGGGAGTGATTCCGTGGTCCAATTTTTGGAAATTCTGAATTAAGCAAGGTTAAGCAAGGTTTCTATCCTGCAGAAACTCTCGGATAAACTCATGAGCATTGATTTCTTCAAAAGGAGAGATTTTTTTTCTGCAGTCTTTTCCAACATCACCTGGCCCACAGAATGATTTTCCCATGGTGTTTATTTCTCAGCCAGTCTTGTGTGGAACACATCTTGCATAACATGTCCAGGCTCCCTTCTGCAGTTAATCAAATTTAGCCCCCAATTGCATATTTAGCTATTCAAAGCTTATCATTAACAGTAGTTGGCGATGTTTTCCCATAGGGTGCCGCTGATTCTCCATGTGTTCTTGTGTCTGGACAGGTTTGGTAATTCGTGTGCTGGGGTGTGGGCGGGCAGGGTGGGCTGAGCGGGGCAGGGCTGGAGGAGTTGACAGAGGCCGCACCCTGAAGGACCTGACCCAGCATGAATCTCTTCCTCTGGGGGGCTAAGGCAGGCTGTGGTCTCTTGAAAAGAGAGTGGCACATGGCATTGGTTTGGAAAAACTGAGCACCCCTTAGACAGCGACTGCAGGAATAAGGAGGCAGCGTGGCCCACCCCTGGAGTCTTCCTTACAGGTGGGGACTAGCCCTTCCCCTTTTCCCTTTTTTCTCCATTTCCCCAGAAAAATGGCCCCAGCTTTTTAAGAGGTTAAAGTCTTTGATGCAGAGGAGACACCTCCTCCCTCTGGGTCATGGTTGCCCAGATTGGCAAATTAAAATGCAAGAAGACCAGTTAAATTTGAATTTCAAATTACAAATAATTTTTTAGCATAAGTATGTCCCAAAGAGTCCAAGGGATATACTTATACTGAAAAAGTATTTGTGTTTCTCTGAAATTGTAATTAAACAGAGCATCCTGTATTTTACTTGGCAACTCTACTCTGGGGTGATATCGCCTTGTGGTGTTGTTTCCAAAGAATCACAGGCTCAGCAGAGGAAGCCATGGGGCTCTATGGCTAGGAAGTGTCAGGGGAATTCTGCTCTGACATTCTCTGTGGCTCCACTGGTGCGATGATAGATGTCTTTGCAGCCCCAGCTAGTCCGGGTTGGGGGAAAGGGGCCAAGGAGAGATCTGATTGGGCGTGGGTCAGGCATGCTCTAGGCCTGGCAGGGAAAGGGTCTCTGAAGGTGCCCAGAGTACTGGGTCCATGCCGGGGAAGCAGTGAAACAAACACAGGCCTTTTTTTTTTTTTTTTTTTTTCATTAAGAGATATGGTCTTAGACTCTGTCTCCCAGGTTGGAGTGCAGTGGTGTGGTCATAGCTCACTGTAACCTCAAACTCCTGGGCTCAAGTGATCCTTCTGAGTAGCTGGGACTATAGGCGTGCACCACCAGCCCAGCTAATTTTTTTATTTTTTATAGAGATGGGGTCCCACTATGTTGCCTAGGCTAGTCTCGAACTCCTCCCACTTCAACCTCCCAAAGTGCTGGGATTATGGGTGTGAACCACTGCACCTGGCCCAAACATAGGCCTTGAATCCTGGGAGATGTAGGTTACAATCTGGTAAAAGGCACAGGCCCTGGGTTCAAGTGGCTTGGGATTCAAACGCAGCTTGGATCCTAACCTGCAGTGTGGCTCTGGGTCAGAGTTAGCCCAGCTGTTCCTCAGTTTCTCCCCCTGTAAAAGTCTTAGCACCTTTGTTCAGGTGAGATGAGATAGGAGAGTCTAGGAGTGCTGAGCAGAGCATCTGCAAGGTGACTATTATTATCACTGGCTGTGTCACCCTTCAGGTCTCTAAATTCAACTCTGTTTGGCAAAATGAGGTTCATGATAACAACCTAAAGACTAGCTATAAAGACCAAAAATAAATCCTATGTTAATAGAGAGGGTGGGGGCTAAAAATACACAAGTCCCTGCCCACCTGAAGCCAATGCAACGCCCACCTGTCCTCAGGGCCAAATTATAAGAGAAAAGAAATTCAATTTGGGTCTCAATCCTCAAATGCCAACTGCCTGTCCCTCCAGTCCCTCCCCAGTCACCTGTAGCCATGACATTATGGCATAATTTACATTCTATCAGGATGTGTTCTTGTGGAATCTTATGATTTTTACACAACACCAAGGTATTAGTATCAAGGAGGGCTTCACAGAGGAGGTGACCTTAATGGAGTTTGCCAGATGGAGAATTTGAAAGAAAAGAAAGGTGTACTTGGGGAACCTGTGGTTTAGAAGAGCAGTGGTGCAGGGGACACGATAGAGGAGCAGGAGGGAAGGCAGAAAACGTCAGTGGGATCAGCTCATGGAAGGGTGAGGCTGCCTGAGCTGAAGCTTTGATTTAGCTTGACAACAATGGAGAGTCCTAAGGCTTTTCTTTTTATTTCTATTTCTATTTCCTTTTCTTTATCTTTGATTCATCTTTCAAACTCTTGCTTGAATCGCCCAAAAGGCCAGAGGGCCTGCGTTGGCCTCTGCACCTTGGTGATAAGGAGCCCACTTTTGGCATGTGGGCACTCAGCAGGGTCAGTGGTGGGTCAGCAGAGCCATGATGAGTCTGCTGTTCTGGAAGGCTCACTCCAACATCAGTGGGGACAATGTGTTGGAGGGGGCCAGGCCAGCAGTGAGGGGATCGGAGTTGGGTGCAGAAGCCCAGGGGAGAGATGACAAGGGTCTTCATAGGAGAAGGAGGGACAGGGCTGGTGTGATCTACGGAGGACAGGGAATTTTAGGAAAGCCCTGCAGCAAGACAGGCTGTGGACACTGAGCAGCTAAGGCTCAGGGAGCTACGCCCAGCTGGGCTAGTGGAGGAACTGCCTCAAGGAGGCTCCTGCAAGTCGTCCTCTATCCCAGCTTTGCTGTCTTCTTTGCCGGAGTGGCCCGGGCTCTTCCTCTGATACTCTGAGTCAGTGGGTTTGGGGACAGGGTCCAGGCATCTTTACGAAACTTTCCCACGTGACTGTGGTGCTGAAGTTTCCAAAATCACAAACACGCACGTGGCAGACAGCTGACGCCCGACGGTGAGCAGGGTGAGAAGCCGGCCGGCCGGGGCCCACTTGCCATGGGCCGAGAGCCTCATCTCAGGCCCCGGCACCCCTGCCTTTGTGCGGCTGACAAGCAGCAGGGAACGTACAGGACAGAGCTAGAGGTCGACTTGCCTGGTTGTGGCCCCAATCCTCCCTCCCTCCCGAGGAGAGTGACTGTGAGTCTCTTGTGAGGACATAAGAATAGCTTAGTGCAGGCAGGAAGGACACAGGCTCAGCTGCCAGGCACGGGTGTGGAAACCCAGTTCTGCCCCCCAGGGAGCTGAGTGGCCTCGGGTGAAAGCCCTAGCCTCGGGGCAACCAGGCTTATCTCAATAAGGGACAGTAATAGCTCCTCTCTTAATAGGTTGTTGAGAAAATTAAATGAGATCATTAAGTCATTCGATACACTTTTATCAAGGTATTATTATACACCAGGCACTGTTCTGGGAACTAAGACATAGCGTGAACAAAAGAAACCCCCAAAATGCCTGTCCTCAAGGAGCTTACAGTGCAGCAAAGAGAAACAAGCAATAAACAAATGGACGTGTCAAACATAAAATATATATAATATGTGACATTTATGAATCTTCTATAATATATGATATGCCATATAAAATATATAATATAATGATATATGTCGAATATATAATATAAATATATATCAGATGGGTGGAGAAAAAATGGAGAAAGCAAGTATAGACAACTCTGTGGGGACGGAAATATATGCAAAGTGCTGGACCCGGAGGATGGCACAGAGTAAATGTGCAATAAGTTACATTTAAAAGGACAAACAGCTAAAAATAAGGGAGCTATAAAGATTAAGGAAGATACTGTGTGATGCAGAAGTGCCTAGTGGAGATCCAGTACTCAAAAGATCATGGTTTTTATTACCCCCTCCTTTGACACTGCTCACTACCCCCAGATCACACATATATAATATATGCACATACACACATATGCACATACACACTGTCTCTTCTTTCCCTGCTGAGCCTTTTGGGAAAGCTAAATCCTTGTCCCTAAATCCTTCTTCCCAGCTATTCTGCCACTCTGTATCAACTGCGTGACCATGGAGATGAAACAAGTTACTTGATGGGAGATAGGAAATCAAAACATATGGAGGGTGCTTGTCCAGACAGCATAAATGACTCTTCATTATAATATGGGAGCCAAAGACTCAAATTAAAAATAAAAAAAGGCACGATGTACCTTTTGCTGCACTTCAGCCACAGTGGAAATTCATTGTCATACAATCACTGGGAATATTGTGTTGATTGGCAAGAGCTGGGCTTTGTAGAAGGGACAAAATTCCCCACAGATAATCTACAATGGAATTGTTCAATGTCAGGCACAGCTCTAATAATATTGTTCTGGGCTGCGTTGGATGTAAATATCTCACTCTTCATTTTGTAAGCAATCAAAGGGAAGCTTTATAGATGGGAAGGCAGGAACGGTTATAATAGTATCTGTGCTGAAAAACACATGGGCAAAGTAAAAAAAAAAAAATCAAAGAACATTGTGCCTTAGAAAGGCTTCACTTTGTGGCTTATCTCCCATCTCCTATGTCTGTCCAGCAAGTTGCACATTAGACACATAACAAAAGACCACACTTTAAATGTTGCCCTTGACATTATTAAAAAGTACAGGATTGGCAAATCAGACTGGAAAAAAAAATCAGACTTTTAAATCTGGACAGCCAGACAATCTCCCTTCGTGTTGTGGCAATGCCTGGAATGATAAAGGGGGGAAGGGGACTCTTAATAAAACACTCACTATGTGCTCGGGTGCTTTGCCTCTGTCAGAAGTGGCACAACGATTCCAATTAACAATGCTGAATGATAGAGCCAGAAAGACCCAGATTCACATTCTTTAGTTGTGTGGCCTTGGCCAAGCAAGTTAATTAAGCTCTCTGCTCAGTTTTTTCACCTGTAAAATGAGGATAATGTGTAACCCATAGGATTGTTTTGATGATTAAGTAAAATAATCTTTTAGTCCAGGACCTGAAACATACCAGGTACTCAGAGGAAAGTGTTATAAATTTTAATCTACACAATAGCCTGTAATGGGTTGAGTTGTTTCTTCTAGAAAAATATATGGAAGACCTAACACCCAGTACCTATGAATGTGACCTCATTTGCAAACGGAGTCTTTGCAGGTGATCAAGATAGTGTGAGATCGTGAAGATATGCCCTACCCAATAGGACTGATATCCTTATAAAAAGGGGAAATTTGGACACAGAGACACAGTGGGAGAACATTATGTGAAGATGGGGCATTGGAGTGATGCATCTACATGCCAAGCAACATAAAAGATTGCCAGAAAGCCACCAAAATCTAGAAAGAGAAAAGGAAGGATTCCCTTACAGGTTTCAGGGGAATCATGGCTCTGCTGGCACCTCCATTGTGAACTTCTAGCCTCCATAACTGTGAAAAAATAAGTTTCTGTTGTTTTCAGCCACCTAGTTTGTGGTACAGCAGTCCTAGCAAACCAATACAGCCTTATGAGAAGAAAAAGTATCCCCATTTTCAGAGGAAGAATTGAAGCCCAGAGAGGTAAGGTTTACAGCTCAAGATCACTTAAACAGAGGTGGTCAGGCTGGGATTTGAACCCCGGCCTCTCTAAGCCCAAAGTCTATCCTCTCTCCATTCATGTGTAGCCTCCATTCACAAGAGCAGAGCTTTGGATAAAAAACAAGGTAGGGCTGGAAATGAGCCCCCATTCATTAAACCCGGGTCCCAGTGGAGGCACCAGGTCAGAGTGGTCTGATTATGAACAGCTCATTAAGTAAAGAGCAGTGAATGCTTGAGAGTGACTTTTTAAGAAGAATCGACTTTTATTTATAGTGACGTTCCAGTCATTAATTTCGAAGGAAGAAAGCCCAAAGCAGAAGCAGGTTCATTAAAAATTTGACATTAGTAATTTAATTAAATTGGGTCTTTGCATCTCGTTGCAGAAAATGAAACGTTAGTTCTACACCAGTTCTCAGCTCATTTCCCCTGGTTGGCTCCCTCCCCTCACCTTAGCTTGCTTTCTTCTCCAAATGTTTACCTGCCCTGCCCCTCCCACCCCCAACACTCATAAACATGCACACATCACAGTCACTGCCTCCGCAGGAAGCCAGCAGCAGGGGATCATGGGAAGCTCTGAGTGAGCCAGCAGCAGGGGATCATGGAAAGCTCTGAGTGAGCCAGCAGCAGGGGATCATGGGAAGCTCTGAGTGAGCCAGCAGCAGGGGATCATGGAAAGCTCTGAGTGAGCCAGCAGCAGGGGATCATGGGAAGCTCCAAGTGAGCCAGCAGCAGGGGATCATGGAAAGTGCTAAGTAAGCCAGCAGTGGGGCATCAGTCATGGGAAATGCTATGTAAGCCAACAGCACAGAATCATGGGAAATACCAAGTCAGCCAGCAGCAGAGATCCGGGGAAGCTCCAAGTGAACCAGCAGCAGGGGATCATGGGAAATGCTAAGCTGGGCCAACGACAGGGTGATGGAGGTTGATCTTTTCATCCAGTCATCTCTTCAGAGGTAGAGAATGGGGGAGGAAGAGCTCTTCATTCTTTAAGATTAATTATCCCACAAAAATATAAGCCTCTGAGGGCTGAGACCACTGATATATACCCAGCACCAAGCACAGTAGGCCCACAGTGAATCTTTGTTGCACGAAAGAATTAATACATGAATGAATAACTCCCCAAACAGCTGTTTAACAAACATACAAATATGTCCCTACAAGTGCCAGGCACCATGTTAGTCTCCCAGGATATGCCTGAGAGCCAGATCAGGCCTGTGCCCTCATGGCCCTGCCACCCAGTGGAATGAGACCTGTGAATGAGACTCTGCCAACTTGTGAGCACCTACTGCGTGCCGGGCCCAGTGCCAGCCATGCAGCATGTGTACTGGTAACCCCCTCAGCCACTAGATGTTCTTGGCCTCCCTCCTTTCTCAGCTGAGGAAACTAAGGCTCCGAGAGTTCACGTGAGGCAAGGTCACACAGAATAAGGCAGTGAGAGCTCCTGGTTTCAAATCCAGATCTGGTTCCAAAGTCTGCCAGTTCCCTCCACACTGAGCTGTTTCCTCTCAGAAGGGGAGGAGAGGGAGTGGGAAGGCCTTCCTTTGGGGGGTTCTGAGATCATCAGGGCTGGTAGGGAGGGTCCTGGGAGGCTGGTGCCAACAGCAGCGTGGCTATAAAGAGGACACTTCAAGGGCTTAGGGATCCCGTTAGAGTCGAAGCCCACCCATCTCTACTTCCCTCATCATTGCCACCTCACCCTTTCACTCCAGGCTTCCTGAGCTCCTAGGTTATCTCTGGCCTCAGGGCCTTTGCATATGCTGTTTGCTCTTTTTTGGCCTAGCTAATTCTTACTAATGTCTCAGGGTTCTGCATAGATGTCACCTCCTCCAAGAAGTCATCTCTGACTTCCCACCCTGACCCCCCACCGACTGGGTTTGGTCCCCTGCCTGGTCCCTAGCCCATCATAACCCTTAGTGTCCCTTTACTTGTGCACCTCTGCCACTGGCCTGGGAGCCTGGGTTCACTTGTGTTGTACTCACTGCACACCAGGCCCTGTCCTAAGCACTTTGCATACCTGAACTCATTTATTAATAATTCTCACAATTAAATTGGCACGAGGAAGGTACTCTTGTGATCTCTATCTTACAAAAGAGAAGACTGAGGTGCAGAGTGGTTAAAAGACTCACCCAAGGTCCCACAGGTGGTGAGCTGTCGGGCTGGGAAGTGAACCCAAGCATGGTGGCTCCACAAGTCTGTACTCTCCACCACCCTGCTGTGTGGCCTCTCACAATCTGATAAATCAAAGCCAGGTGGGTCAATGGAGAGGTTTGGACAGTGGTCTGGGAATGGCCGAAACCCCTTGTCCTCACCCTATTGGGACGTCTTGAAATGGTGGGAGTTGTGCACCTTCAGGGAATAGGTAGCTCCAACTCGAGAGAAAGGCAGAGGGCCGGGGGAGCTGGGTCAGGTGGGACAGGTGAGTTGCAGGCACAGAGGAGCTGTCCTCCCTCCATGCTAATTGCTGGGTCATGATGCTCTTCTGCCCTTACTAAGACCATTTCTTCCAGATAATGGGGGTGCACTCACCACTGGCCCCAACTGCTTTGGCTCCAGCCCCCCACTGCATTGTACTCCCCGCTCCCAATTTTCCCCTTTAAATGAGTCAGTCCGATGGGCACTACAGTTCTTGTCTTCCCACCTCACTGCCTATTGCAGCATCAGCCAACCCCTTCAACCCCCCTGCACCTGCTGGGCCAATGTACCCCTCTGGCTTCCAGGGAAAACCAACATGAAAGAAAGGACCCTGGATTTAATGAGCACCTACTCTATGCCATGTTCTGTGTCCCTCCCATGGTGTTTGGTGAGAAGGAGAGGAGTCTGAAATCAGACCAACCATGCCCAAGAGGTTAAAGTGACTTCCCTGGGGTGGCATCTCTAGTGATCGGGACAGACATACTTCACACCCAGGGCTGCACATTAGAAAAAGCAAGCAACCTGGCTGTCCAAGTGCAGAGCTCATGTGTGGATCCTCCTTAACGTGTGATCTCTTCTGAGTAACCCATTTTCTGAGCATCAGCAGATATGAGGCGAGCAGATCAGCAGTGGCCAACCACGTGCACAGAAGAAATGAGTCGCAGGGAGGCCGAGTGGCCTAGGGAGGTGAGGCTAGGAAGCCAGTGTCAGGGCTTGAACCCAGCTTAGGGGCTAAATGTCTCTTCCTTTCTTTCTAGTTCTCCCCAGTCACACATGCGGGAACCCAGGGAGGCTGACCAATGGCGTCCAGCAGGGCTCGACCTTCAACCTTGGCGACAAGGTCCGCTACAGCTGCAACCCGGGCTTCTTCCTGGAGGGCCACGCCGTGCTCACTTGCCACGCTGGCTCTGAGAACAGTGCCACGTGGGACTTCCCCCTGCCCTCCTGCCGAGGTAGGTGGCCAGAGAGGGGTCTGAGGGATTGGACAGTGGGTGGGAGGGGATGCCGGAGTTTCTGGTAGGATCCAGTCTCAAGGGCAGAAGCTGCACCCCAGCGGGGCATGGGGACCCACCATGGGGAGCCCAAGTCTGGGAAGCACCAAGGGTCCCCAGGGCCCCCAGGTTTTCTAGGGGCTTTTGAGCCTCACCTGACCTCCTAACCTTCATGTGTGCCCTGCATTCCCTTCCCCTGCATCCACAAACTTATTTTTAGCCAGTCTGCCCTGCTGTCTCAGATGAAACATCACTTCTCTTCCCCTGCAGACCATCCCTCCTCTTGTGCACAGACTGCTCCTCCAACAGCTTCCGTACCGACCTCGCCTTAGCAATTGTCCTCTTCTCTTTCTCATAAATCCACCCTCTCTCCCTGTGTAATAGTTCCTACCTCTCAGCCTCCAAATATGCTCAAAACCACTTTAGCCCAACCACACCCCCCTATAAAAACCTCTCTTCAATGCTGTGTCTGCCCCAGCCTCCCAGCTTCAGTGAACAAGTTCTCCCTGTTTGCCCAAGACTTCCCCATTTTTAGTCCTGAAGTCCCACATCCTAGAAACCCCCTCCGTCCCAGGCAAACCACGGCATTGGTCACCCTAATCACTGGTCACCTGTCTTTTCCTTATTGCCCCTCCGCCACTCACCAGCCATGTGCATTTCTAAAATAATTTCCAGTGTCTATCTGATGATAAAAACAGGCTGGGCACAGTGGCTCACACCTGTAATCCTAACACTGTCGGGGAGGGGCTGGGGGTGGTGGTGGGGGGTGCTTGAGCTCTGGAGTTCGAGGCCAGCCTGAGCAAGAGTGAAACCCCATCTCTACTAAAAATAGAAAAATTAGCCAGGCACCATGGCTTGTGCCTGTAGTCCCAGCTACTTGGGAGGCTGAGGCAAGGGGATCACTTGAGCCCAGGAGTTGGAGGTTGCAGTGAGTTATGATGATGCCACTGCACTCTACCCAGAGTGACAGAGCCAGACTGTGTCTCAAAAAATTAAAAAACAAAAATAAATGCATGCTCACTTTTAAAAGCTTAGAAAATACAGAAAAGAATAAAGAAGAAACAAAATCTGCCCATTTTAATCACAAATTTTATGCATTTCCTTTTTATCTTCTAACACATATTGCACATATGCATATGGTACAAAAAGTACATAAATTGAGATGATAATGCATGTAGATAATTTTGAACCACCTTTGAAAAACTACCGCATTGCACGGTAGGATTTCCCATGATGCCAGCAAAGCCCATCCACCCTCTGTCTCCCTTTTACCTCCCATTTACTCCGCTGTAGGCTGGCCTTTGCCTCAATACTCTGCATCCCGCCGCCAAATCAGGTGGGAATCGTCTTGGCCCTTATATTTCTTGACCTCTTGGCAGCCTTTTGCACTACTGACCACCTTTTCATTCCTGAAACTCTCATCTCTGCATTGTGTGGATCCAGAACACCTATACGACAGTCTAGGAGGTGAGAATGACTGGTGGAAGTGGCTCCTCCTTTGGTTCCAGTTTTACTTTTCTCTTGGAGGAAGCTTTTCTGTAATTACTATAAAAAAAATTGGCTCCGGAGATAAGCAGCTCCCTCCTCCCAGCACATGCACATACTTTTTATTATCGACTCCAGGGATGAAAATTACTTGGCACGTGTACCTGTTCCCCTTATTCCTACTCACGTGGCAGACATAATTAATTGATCATAGCATGCCTTCTGCCTGAGTCCAGGCACAGCTGCAAATGCCTTCCCAATAGGCAAGCCACAGCCAGTCGGTCTGAGTTGCCACATGACCTCACCTTTGTTTACCCCTCATCAGCCAATAGAGTCAGCCTCAGGCATGGTGATCCTTCCTGGTAGAGCCCAGGGGAAATAGAGTCCCATTTCCTGCCTTCCTAAATCCTGTCCTTCCAGGCTCCATTTCTAACTAGGGACTTGCCTCTTTTCCAGAGATTGACATCAGGCATGACCTGATCAGGTGAGACCTTGGCCCCTACTTAACAGGTGCCTGGCCTAACCATAGTCTGAAGCTGCTGTATCTGCCCATCCTCATAGCATCTGTACCAGAGAACGCTCCCTTCCAAACACACGGGGGAGGCCAGCTGAGGATCCCAATCTCGCTTTTGGAAGGGCTTCGAGCCCAGGAGACTCCCTGATCCCCGTGGGCAGGGGGCAGAGATGTGGTTCTGCTCAGAGGCTGGGAGGAACACAATGCCTTCCCAGCTCTCAGGGCCCCCAGGGCCACCCTCGCCGACCTCCCCAGGCTTCAGTTCCATTTCTCTAATCGAATTCACTGTGATCTACAAGAATATCTTGAGAACTGTCCTCAATACAGTGCTTTTCCGAAAGTGATTTTCCAACTGTCCTTCCTTAGGAAGTTAAGCTAAACAGCAGCAAAGGGTGCTCGCCGCGCCCACGCTGTGCCAGGAGCGGCGGTCATGCCAGGGCTCACAGGTTCCTCCTCGGGAAGGATTAAAAGCCTTTTGGCCTTTCTTCCTCCTGTGCAGAAGCCTCAAGGGCTGGCATCTGCGAGTGGATGAACCTCATCCACAGGGCAGTGGGCCGTAAATATTTGCTGAATGAACGGCTGTCTGGACAGGGCTGACTCACCATCAGGATGGCGCAGGCATGCAAGCCCGAAAGGGAAATTACTGGCCTGGGTTACTGCACCTGCCCAGCAGCTCTGAGTGACAGGATCTCTTTAGATCCAAAGCTCACTAGAGCAGCTTGGAGAGCCGTGTATGTCTGCTTTACCCAGGAAATGCCGCGTGCCCAGCTGAAAGGTGGGCTCTGTCTGGGGACATGCCATACACGAGGGGGTAATAGGGAGCAGCAGGGACCCAGGGGACAGAGCAGGTTTGAGGCTGACCCCCCAGGAGGTCCATCCCAAGTATCCTGGCCCATCAAGGCTTGGTCCAGCTGGCAGAGGGAAGGGAGGCAGCGCCGGTGAACTCCCTTCACTGTGTATCACTCTGGGCACATTTTCAAAGGCAGAGGTCCCTGGGAGATGCTGAATTTTGGTAACCTCTTTGATCCATGAGAAGGCGAACCATGTGGATTTCAGCAACCGGCCTCTGACTTGGGAGGGGCATTGGCCCGGGATCAAAGAAGGCTTCCTGGGGAAGGAACAGAGTTCAGATGCGCTGGGGGCTGAGAGGCAGGTGGTAGAGAGAAAGTTGGCCTGAGCAAGAAGTGCGTGGCCTCTGAGGTTCAAGCCAAGCACTGCAGGCTGCCACCAGACCTGGGGAAATGGGCATTTGGTCTGCAGAAGCTTGGATTGCAATTGTCGAGTTGCATTCCAAATTTTCTGGCCCCAGGAGGAGGAGCCCACAGAATGTGAAAGAGAAGCAGTGGTGTTGGGCACGGACAGTGCTCGGAGTTGGACCGGCCTGCGGCCAGCCCTCACTATGCCAGCCAATTAGGATGCAGCCATTGTGGGCAACCAGGCTGGAGCTGACGCATCTTGATCAAGGGTGGCCGCAGCAGAGACAGAGGGACGTGAGTGGACTGGGCGTGCGTGGATTTGTGGCACAGCTGATAGGCCTTGCTGATGGATTGGATGTGGGTGCTAATGGAATGAAGGGTCAAGGCGGACTCCCAGCTCTTTCTGGAGTGCTGGTGGGTGGGGATGCCAGTGACCAAGTTGGGGTGACTGTGGTAGGGGGCGGGAAGATTGTCCCCCAAAGAGAATCAAGACAGCTCATTTTGTCCAGGTGAAGTCTGAGATGCCTGTGAGACATCCATGTGCGGGTATTCACTCTGCAGCTGGGGGGAGTCCTAAGCTGGAAAGAGGCATAAGAGCCCCAAGGCAGCTCTGTAGATAGCAAAAGGATCTGGGCTCTGCGTGCTGTGCCCATCGTGTTGCTCAAAATAAACAACACACAGAAAGCACCAAACGCTGTGTCAGGCACAGCGTGGACCTTGAGTGGTTCTGAGCACTGGGGCTTTGGTGTGGACCATGACTACCCAAAGCCACTTCTTACTATAGGCTTCCTTTACCACTGCTGGAATCGCTAACGTGCTTCTCCTGTCACCTTTGCCATCACTATGACTATAGCAGAACATTCTACAACATGGGCTCTTGGGTCCATTCACCTGGCCTTGCCACTCAAACCCACTGGCTGAGTGGCTTTGGGCCAGTTACTCAAGTTCTCTGTGCCCCAGTTTTCTCACTTGTAAGGGGGAATAATAACAGTGCTTCACTCAAAAGCTGGAAGTGGGGTTTGAGTTGATAAATGCTAACTAAGCACGTAGCAGAGGGCCTTGCTCACAGTAATGACTCGACGAGAACAAGCTATCGTTGTGATTCTCACTGCCACGGCCACACTGGCCAGCATTTACTGAGCCCTAAGTATGTGCTGGACCCTGTGTTACCCAACACAATCCTCACGGAACCCCTAGGAGGTCAAGGTACAGTGATCTCCGATAACTAGCAAGGGAAGGGAGGCCCAAAGTGATGCCGTGCTTCACCTGGGATCACGCAGCTGGAAGGTGGGGGAGCCAGGATGCAGCCCAAGTCCGGGTGCCTAACGGCCATGACCCTCACCACCCTTATCCGCTGCAGGCGAGGATGGTGGCCTCGGGCCTGTGGCAGGAGACTCACAATGACACTGTGACTTCCATGGCTCCTTCAGCTCCGGGTCTAAGGCCCGGAGCCTGGTCCCCAGGTGCACACACCCCCTGTGTGGAGCCACCAGGCCAGGGACCGCCGGTCTCCGTGGCTGCTTTCCACCTCCACTTTAACTCGTGCCATGAGATCTTTAAGAGAGACACCTCTGGGAAGGGCCTGAGGTCACTCTGCTGGGCAGATGCTGCTTCAGGGCAGGGGCCAGAGTCTGCAGGAGCTACTTTTCCTTCTTGTGAAGGAAGCCTAACCCGAGGCTCACCTGCCCCACCCACCCCGCCGCAGCACAAAGCCCCCGTCTTGGACCCCTCAGGCAGAGGAGAGGGGAGCAGGAGGAGGCTTCTTATCCCTGGAAACCCCATCTCCAGTGTCTGGCGCTTCCAGGAGCCAGATGTAGCCCACGTCAAGAACTGGATGACAGCGATGGAGGCCCGGGCAGCAGAGAAATGGGTGGGTAATGGGATGGGCCTGCAGTCAGAGTGTCCTGGGTTCAAACCCCGGCTCCAGCATTTAGTAGCTATGCGGCCATGGGGAAGTTTTAAAAACGCACCGAGCCTCCGTTTCCTCATCTGTAAAATGTGTGTGAGCATTCCTATCTTTCCAAGAGGTTGGAGGATCAAATGAGGAAATGCAAGTAAAGCATTTTGCACAATGCCTGGCCCACAGTGAAAGCTCAACAGAGAGTTACGCAATCAAATGCCCCGTCCTGTCTACACTCCTGCCCTCAGAAGGATCTCGGGTGGCGGCATCTGTGGAAGGAGTATCCGTGGGGCAATAGCGATGTTCTTGGGACTTGGTTATTTCTTAATTTTAGGGAGCGTCTTTGTGAAAGCCAAGGATAAAGGGGCGGAGTCCAGAGCCCCGAAGAACAGAGAACTGAGGAGGTTGAGCAGGTGACGGGGACCCTGGCATGGACAGGGGAGCCTCAGCTGGACAGTGGAGGGAGGGCTGCAGCTCTGGGCACTTTCTCTCGTCCCTGCAAGATGGCGGCTTCACCCTCGGGGACTGTTGGGATTTCACGTCCTCAGAGGCTGAGTGGCCCCAGGGAGGGTGACATGAACAGAAGCCACTGTGAAGGCCCCAAAACCTCCAGGCATCCACGACGGTGCCCTGGCGTTGGCCTGGAACAGGGCAGATAAAGGGCTGTTTCCTCCATCCCTACCTGAAGTGTGTCAGTCACTGCAGAGTTAACGGATGTCAAAGGGGACTGCGGGGGAGTTCTCTAAAATTATGGTTAATTGAAGAGATTTCTGTAGACCTTAAAGTCGATCATAAATAAAGTCATAAACTTGGAAAGGCAACTATCAGCACAACATACCTGCCCCTCAGAGTCTGCGCGGCTTCGCGGCAGTGCCGAATGCCCGTTGCCGGAGCAGGAGAGAGTGCAGATGAATATTTTAGAACAGTGGTGTCAGCTGAAGGTTATATTTTATGACTCTGAAGTTGTAACCATGAAATATGATGCCTTGTTTAAAGTGTGAGGAAAACCTCCAAACAGCTTTTACAGGGTCTTCAATCAAAACAGGATGGTGCAAGAGCAACGGTGTGAGAGGAACCCAAGAGGCAGGACGGCTAAGACAGCAGAGGTGTCATCTTCACAGTCCATCGGGGGCTCTGGCCAGAGGGTCTCAAGTTCCCAGGTCCTCAGTTCGGGTACAGTCCAGAAGTCATGGACTAAAATTGGGCAGTTTGAAAAATCTCGGAATGGCTCACCAAGCCCTTACCCAGCAGGGAGGTACATTAGAGCGGAGGAGACTACCATCTCGGTACCAGACAAACCTGACTGGAATCCTGACTCAGATACTTCCCGTGTGGCTTTATGAAAGTTACTTAACCTCTCTGAGCTTCAGTCTCCTGCTACATTTGTTTGTTCAACACATATTTAGTGGGTGCCTGCTATCTATTCCAAGAAATGTGCTAGGTGCTAGGGACAGAACAGACATGGCCCCTGCCTTCGTGGATTTTATTGTGTAGACATTAAATAGATAATGACATAATTGATCAACTAATTATGGGAAATATGTGATGCACGGAAAATGTGTGTTGGGGGGTATTTTGTTTCTGTAAAGATCCTTGAGGAAGTGTTGCTGAGGCTGGAACCTAAAGGCTGAGGAGGGGCCAGCCCCTTGTTTCCTACCACAGAGATAGGGAAGAAGGATCCAGAAAGAGAGAATAGCACTTTCAAAGGTCCTGGAGCAGGGAGATGCTCCGTGCATCGGAAGAGCTGGGAGGAGGCCAGCGCGGCTGGGATGGGAGGGAGGGGGTGTCTCACGGAGTCGCCTGGCCAGACGTGTGCTTGCCAGCTCCCCTCAGGCCCCTGTGAGGAAGGGGTGGGCTGGAGGAAGAGGGAGGCTTGGGGACCAGCAGGGGCCTCGTGGCTGTGGTCAACTTGGAGCTCGACATGGCTTAGAGTAGAGCAGCGGCAGTGACTGGCGGGGACAGAGACGAGAGCCACTTAGCAGGACTGCAAGGCCGGTCACTGGGTGGGTGTGGGGTGCGGGAGGCGCTGAGGGTGACCCCAGCCCCTGGCCTGAGGAACTGGGTGAATAGTGCTGGCACTCGCCCACATGGAAAACTCTGGAAGAGCCAGGTTTCCTGTTAGGAGAGGACGAGGAGGCCTTGTTGGGTTGGGATTGAGAACAACATGGATATCTAAGGGTTTCTAAGGCCATGGTGGGCCGAAGGCTGCAGGGCCATTATCTCATTGTCTTTCCTCCAAGACCTGCTTCCATCCAGCATTCCCTGTTGTCCACCCGATGCGCAGGATGAGGCCATGGGACCAAGGGCCTGGTTGGGACGCCTCCACGCAGAGTGGCTGCCCGGCCGGGCCTCACCCTCCCGCAGCTCCGGAGCCGGCTCCAGGCGTCCCCTCCAGACGCCTCTCATTGGTGACCTGCTCGCTTCCCACTGAGATCCCCTCCCTCCCGGCTGCCCTTTCTCTCCTCTTGGTGCTTTTGCTCCTCCTGCTCCTTAAATGTCCCTTCTGTCCCCAGCCTTCTCTGTTCCGTGGAATGAGCTCCCACTTCGTCCCGCTGACTCCCTGCCCCACAGCCTCTGGGTGTCCAGGCCCACAGCCACTGCCCTGTCTGTCCCCCAGGACTCACGCTCATCATGGGGGTCTGAGCAGAGATGGGCGGCCACCACTTCCTGCAGAGCTGTGTCTCTTCTGGGGCCGGTTCCCTCCCTGTCCTGCACGGCCCACTCCCTGCTGGAGAGACATCCTCTTGCTCCTCCCGGCCTGCGTCCTGAGTCCCTTCCCACTCCTTCTCCTCCCACCGCCACTGCCTAGAGTTGGGGCCTTGACGACTGGAGCAGCCTCTTCTCTGTTCTCCTGTCTCTGGTCCCTACCTGCTACCCTCCCCCAACCACACCACCCATCCATCACTAGGGCCAAAGTCATCGTTCTAAAATAGGCCTGGGCCTCTACTTCCCGCTGAAAACCCTCTTCTCCATACCTGCCATGGTTCCCTGACATCTGCAGGTCAGATCGGAACCCCTCAGCAGCACCGTCAGGGCCTTTCTGAGCTGACCTTTGCCCTCCCTTCCCATTCTGACTCTCACTGCTCAGTTCACACACCTGGCCCTTTCATTGCAGTGGCCAGCTGGCCACTCCCCAAGAGGTACCCAGTTCAGGCCTTCTCACCCTTGAAGGCTTGTTTCCTCTACCTGGAGCCCCTTTCTTTCTTCTCCCCCCAGCACACTCCTCCTCCTCTTCCAAGGTTTGGGCTAACTCTCCCTTCCTTCACCGTGATTCCCCTGCCCCAGTGCAGCCAAGACCAAGCCCCTGTGGCCAGGGCTGCAGCCGGTTCCACCTGGTGTGGTCAGGGCCGGTGGCAGGACTGCTGGGGATGGGCAGGCCCAGTGCTTGCTGGGGACAACACCGACAAATCTCCTGTTTGCTGACTGGCTCCTCCGCCTTATCTCCCCCGTAACGTTCACGGAGAATTTATTTACATCAGAAGGAGACAAACTCTGCCTCGGATGTCAGACTTCACGGCCTTCTTCCAGCGAGATAGCCAGGGCGGAAACTCCGTGCAGCCTGATAAAACCAGCAAACAGCCACACTACACCGCATGTGTCACCAAGCAAGGGCCGTCTCGTCTCCCCTCCCTCCCTGGGGCTGGGCATCCGGCCTGGGGGAGCAGGGGAGGAAGGGGGAGGAGGAGGAGAGCAGGACCTCGGCTCCCCTGCTCAACATCTAAGGCCCTTCCCAGTCCAACCCTTGCCTTCCTGCCCAGCCCAGCTCTGTCGTCTCCACCTGTCCCTTCAGAGGCTCTGCCTGGGAAGTCCCTCAGCACGCCACACCCCCCGACTTCCACAATTCTTGCTGTTTCTCCGCCAAAGACGCCCTCTCCCCTGAGGCTCAGCAGGCAGACAGCCCTCGGTCAGTGGCTCTTGCCAGCTCAGTGTTCAAAACGCAGCCAGACTGCGTCTCTCTGTCACCACCTGGTCCAAGCCACCATTGGTGCTTACCTGGATTATCGTGGCAGTCTCAAGAGGCCCCCAGCTTACCCTGTTCGTTTCATTGTCTACACGGCAGCCAGAGGGATCCTGTTAACACAAATGAGATCGTGTCGTCCTCTGCCCAGCACCCTCCACTGGCCTCTCATCTCACTCAGAGTAAAGGTCCACATCCTTACAGCGGCCTCTAAGGCCCTCCGTGGTCTGCCCCAACTGACCTTTGTGACTCTCCCCGTTCCCAGTGTTCCAGCCCCTTGGGTCTCTTGATGCTCTTCCGCAGTCCAGCCTCTGCACCCCATGGCCTTTGTGTTTACTGTTCCGTCTGCCCAGAATGCTCTTCCCTCCCCCAGATAACTACATGGCTCCTTCTCTCACTCTTTCAAGTCTTGGCTCAAATGCCTTTACTGACCACCCTTTCTGAAATGTCCACACCCTGCTGCCAACACGGGGTGCACTGCGTCCCCCTCCACACCGCTCACCACCTCATTTGCTGTAGAGTTTACTTATTTATCTTGGAATCGTCTTTATCCCTCTGAGCAGAGTGTAAGTTCTGCGAGGACAGGGATGCTTGTTTGTTTTATTCACAGCTGAATCCCCGGCACCTAGAACAGTGGGCAACACATAGTAGGTGCTCAGTAAGCATTTGTTGAATGAATGAATGAATGAATGAATGAATGAATGTCTAAACAAAAATGTTATCTCATCTGTGAAGCCTTCCCCACCTCCCACGTGCTATCACTGTGCCCTCAGCACCTCCGTTATGACAATTCCACGTTGCCACGACTGGTTCGCCTGCCCGTCCCTTCTCTGAGAAGCAGGTGAGGGCAGGGATCACATCAAGCGTTTCATAACGTAGTGCTGGCCCAGCCCAGTGTTTGGCACACAGTAGGTGCTCAGTTAATGGCTATGGGAGGGAAGCATTCGTGGGCACCTACTGTGGGTAGGCCCTTGCATTTCTGTGCTCAGACATGCCTAACAGCTGGCATTTGGAAGTGCACTCATGGTTCTCTTGACTCTGTAGAATGATATTAGTAAGACTTGTTCAGAGCCACTACACAAAATCACTCTCTCTCTAGCCCTGATGGCTCCTATGTATCTGCTAATCTGATCTCACCATTGGACACATCGGACAGCTCTCTGTGTCCAGAACTGAACTCCTAGTTGCCTTCCACCCCTGGCTTCCCTGCCCTAGGAAATAGCACCTTTCATCCATGCAGCTGCTTATGCCAGAAACTGGATTTCAGACCTCCCAGTCACTAAGTGCTGTAGATTCTGCTTCCTAAATATCTCTCAAATAAGTCCCCTTCCCACCTCCCCGAGCACTTAGCTCAATCTCATCTAGCCTCACCTGGATTTGGGGGCTGTGTCTGCCAAGAGTGTCCTGCTTGCTTCCTGACTCAGCTCTCCGCTGTGCTATGGCCAGGGTGTTCTCCCTAAAATGCAAGTCGAATCCTATTTCTCACTACCTCTGATCCCTAAGATGAAGTGGAAGGAAAAGGAGAACTGAGCGCTAGTCGGGCATCTGCCATATGCCAGTCCCTGGCTAATGCTGAGTTCTGTCACGTTTATTTTCCTGTTCAGTTACCACAACAAGCCAATATGCAGAGAAACAGACTGAGGCTTAGAGAAAGAGATTGCCCAAGGTCATGTACGTGCCTGGGGAACTATGGAGCCTATATTCAATTCTAGACCTTCCTAACACTAAAGTCCATTTCCTCTCCATTACACTTTCCCGCTTCCAGTCTTTTTAGCCCGGTGTTCTTTGCCATGTGTCCCCTTTTACATTACCGTCACCATCATACACTATTTCTCTCTGTTCACCCTGTCATGAGCCATCTCAAGCTATTTATCTGAGACATGGCCTTGCATGCCCATACTTCTGTGGTTCCCTCTTCCCTGAAATGCTCTTCCCTTTCTTCTCTGCCTAGTGAGCTCCTATTCATCCCTCAAAACTCAGTTCTAATGGAACTTCCTCTGTTAAGCTGTCCTGATTGACTTATCCAAGCAAAGTTATTTGCTGCTCTATGTCCTCAAAGTGTGAGTTGTACTCTTGGGAGCCAGAAGAGTGTATTGGCTAAGAGCATAGACCCTCCAGGGCTTTGAATTTCAGTGCCTTCAACTATGGGCTGTGTCATCTTTGGCAAGTGACTGAATCTCTTTGTGCCTCAGTTTCCTCACCTGTAAAATGGGAAAAGTACTGCATGAGGTCATAGTTAGAATTAAATGAAATATGCAGAATACTTAGAATAGTGCCTGATATAGTATAAGTACTCAACAAATATTAGCTTTCATTATTGTTACCTTGCTGCATCTGGTATACAGTTGAACACAGACATTGCATTTTCCCCTTCTTTATAAAATTTAGTTCTTATCTCTAATACAGCATATGCTACACATGGCCGAGGGAGGGAACAGAGAGGAGAGAGCAGTTACTAGAGCTCCAGGGAATCAGGCATCACCAAGAGGCTTGAGTTTTACCCTGGGGACTGGTGTTGAGTTTTGTTTTGTTGCATCACATCTGAAGTTTACTAAGATCTGGTGGGAAGAAATCCTATTCACTAAACTAGTGACCATGGAAATCCACATGACAGCTGATCTCTTCCTGGTCATTGCAGACCACTGTGGTGTAGTGGTTAAGAGTGTCCTCTACGGGGACAGAGTTCACCACTCATTAGCTGTGTGACCTAGGGCAGATCACTTAACCTCCCTGTGCCTTGGTTTCCTTTCTCTGTTACATGCAAACAATAATATCTAAAATTCTTACCACAGTGCCTGGCACATGGTAAGGGCTATGGAAGTGTTTGGTGTCATTATGATTAGGCCAGTTCTGACCAGGATCTTGTCTGAACTGTCTGTGCATCATGTTCCAGGACCCTCCCTGCCTTTTGTGGGTGAAGCCCACGGTGAGTTCTCGGGCCTGGAAACCAGACCACTCATGTGAACCTCTTGTCTCTGTGCCCGCAGCGGACGATGCCTGTGGTGGGACCCTGCGGGGCCAGAGTGGCATCATCTCCAGCCCCCACTTCCCCTCGGAGTACCACAACAACGCCGACTGCACGTGGACCATCCTGGCCGAGCTGGGAGACACCATCGCCCTGGTCTTTATTGACTTCCAGCTGGAGGATGGGTACGACTTTCTGGAAGTCACGGGGACCGAAGGCTCCTCCCTCTGGTAAGCACACTGTCCCCACCTCCTTCCTTCCCTCCCCTGTTCTCTGCACCTGTGAATTTCCTGAATGTACACAATCTCCTTAGTGCCTGGACCTACATCCAGGGGCCTCTTTGCCACTTCCCTGCACCTACTGTTGGAGCCTTTTCATCCCATGATGATGAGAAATCACTGCTTATTTTTAGAGCTGGGGTAAATTTTTACAGTGATTTTGATATTTGATTTGAAGCATGTTCTTTCTGAAGAATTTCATGATGGGCCTTGGTTGAATAACTTGCATTAAGACTAAAAATGTCCTGGTCTCAGGATGTGGACAGGATCCAGGAAAATGATTTGAAATATTGTTCCATTTCTGGAAGACATATGCGTCGTATCCAACAAGGGGACTGGAACCGTAAGTGGCAATTGCTTTTCCCACTCCCAGGGTCCTGCACCAGTGGAAAGGCATCATTTCTCAGTGTCTGAAGGGAAGGACTAACCTCCCCCCTCTTGTTCTGGCTTTGCTGAGAAGTGTGGGCTCTTCTCTGGTGTGCTCCACGGAGGTTCTCAGATGCTGGTGGGTTAGGGAGGAGATGACTGAAGACATACCAGCCTTTGTTGCTTGCTTCCCAGACTTGGGCTCATGGGATGGGCTCAAGTTGGGGTTGGGGGGGGGAGGTCACTTAGGGAAGCATCCAGCTTTCTGTTTGGATGACAAGCATCACAATGGCGTTGTGGCATTTGGAATCTTCTCTTGTATTCTCATCATGGCTGTGTTATCAGGATGAGGGCATCAGGAGACCTCTGTCAGCACACCAGGAACCAGCAGAAGGATGTGTTCTGATGCACTTCAGGCTGGGATGGGTCATGATTGCAGCCTTAGTTGCTGTGTGGTGCCAGGGGGCGGCAGGGCTCAGTGCGCAGGGATGGAAGGTGGAGGAGGTATCCCCAAGGATTCTGAGTGGAGCAGCAAGTGGGTGGCTGCAAAAGTCAGGGAAGGACAGTGACTAGGACAGACAGAAACATGGCAGTCAGGGGAGTGGGGAGGAGGGGAGGGAAGGAAAACAGGAGGAGGAGGCACGTTTGCTGCATACCTCCTCTGTGCCAGGTCTCGTGGTGGTAGAGACACCAGTTGACTCAGACATGGTTCTTTGAGGAGCTCATTGTCTGTTAGGTGAGAAAATCAGATAAATTCACGGTAGGAGCCAAGTGTGACTATTTATGAGGGATGGGAGTGGACTCCTCCAAAATACTAACTCAGATTTGGGAGCCATTGTAACCAGAAAACTCAAGCGTCCTGGTGCACTGGGAGGCCAGCTGACCTGGGAGTTAGGACACCATGGCGTCTTGAGCTTGTCGTGTGGACCCGGCCAGGTCATTTCCTCCCCTGGTTGGAGGGTTGAGAGGGGCACATGTGAGAAAGGCATTAAACCCCCCGGTGGATGCTGATGTTCTGTAAACTGGTCCAGCAGCAACAGCTGGCGATTATGAGCAGGGAGTTGAGTTGAATGTCTAGATGAGCCTTCGCTGAACTGGAATTTCAATGACCTGCCCAGCCCTGAAGACCCTTGCGTTCCCCGCCTCTTTTTTCTAAAAATACCTGTTTTGTTGATTGTAAATGTTATGCTCCTTGTAGGAAACATGGAAAATATACAAAGGTACAGAGATATAATTTACAATTTTTACAATTTTGATGTACCCCCCTTTGACCTTTTTTGCTTGGTCTAGACCAAACTAGGTGGCTATTTATACGTATTTTAATATTCCCAAGTTAGGATCTTAATATATCTGTAGTCACATATTTTTAGCTTAACATTGTGTCATGAAAATTTTTCCTGTATCATGACAGACGCCTCCAAAATATAAAATGTGTGATCCTTGTGCGATTTGTTGAGCATTTTCTACCAATATGCACCAGGCCAGTTCTAAGCTCTTCAGAGCTGTAGTTTCATTTCATCTTGATAAAAACTCTATGACGTAGGTAGCGTCATTTTCCTCCTTTTACAGACCAGGGAGATGAGGCCCAGAGGTCATGCGACTTGTTGACGTCACACAGCTAGAAAGGAGCAGAGCTGGGATCCAGCCCTGGCTTAATGAGATTCCTGAGCCTGTCTTCCAAGCCAGGACAGCACGCTGTGACGCGCTACCTCTGGATGGCTTTTCCTGGCTGTGTAGCAATCCCTTGTAAGACGGTGGCATGGTTGACTTGCCAGATCTCTTGTTAAGTTGCTCCCAAGTTTTCACCTCTATAATAAACAGGTGCCAAGACGAGCATCCTTGCCTGGTCCCCCTCCTCCAGCCCGAGGCCTCAGCGACTCACTTGTTTATCCGTGGGCCAAACGGTCTCCTGCAGCATCTGCCCCCCTAGGTGTGAGCCTACACGTTGTCCAAACTTCTGGAGTGAAACCAATCTGAAGGAGTATTCCTTTTTCTATTAAGTCACTCAGTGGGGAAGGAATTAAGCGGAGGAAATGGTTAGGGGAGTCATTCAGAACCCTTTGCTATAAGATTAAATTATAATTATTTACAGGGTTGGTGTCACCATGGCAAGGCAGGATGCATTTGTTGTTCTAATTTATACTTGCATAGCAATTACGGAAAAACAAACTCGGAGGCTCTGGACGTATGTGTGGGAAGAATCAGCTCTCCCCCTCGCCCCTCTCCTTTATGTATCCCCGGATTCCTGTAAAAATCCAATGCTGCTGGTTTATGAGTATCCTGCTTTTGTAAGCATACATTAAGATTTCAGGCTGTTCTCTCGAGTTCTGTGCCAAGGCACAGAAAGACAACAGATCTTGTTAGAAAAGATGGATTTGAACAACCAGGCATCCCTTCACCTGTTGAGAAGACAGGAACTCCTTTGAGAGAGAGAAAAAAAAAAATCCACTATCTCCCTTACCAAATAGTAAGTTCCCACTGCTTCAGAAGGGAGGTGGCATGCAATGTCCCTGACTCAATTTCCATATTCTTCTCCTCCCCCACATGGTGATAACAACAAGAGAGTTTCAATTAGAGGCTCCAGTTATTTGGATTTCATGGGCTAGTAAAATTCCCAAACAATTGGAGAAACACAAGATTGGTAATTTTTTTTTTATTTTGCCAAGAAAGGATGTTAGAAGAAAACCTGCCAACTCTTCAAGATATGATTTCATAAAACGGACAATTCAAAGCCAAAATATGGCAGGAGATGATGAACTGGTGACCTTGTGCTGGCATCATGAAAGATGAGGGCGGGGGGCACACACAATGCCCAGCGAGGTCAGCAGTGTGCTCATCAGTCAGTGGACCAATGCCTCCTGCTTTGCTGGTCCATGACCAACCTTTGGGGATCCAGCAATACATGTTTTGAACAGGAAAAGGCTGTTACTATGGTGAACACTGAACCCTGTGGCTCTGACATGTTGAGAGATTCCCTAGTATTTTAGACTTGCTCTCCCTGAAGGTGATTGCTCTGTGTGTGTGTGTGTGTGTGTGTGTGTGTGTGTGTGTGTGTGTGTGTGTGTGTGTGTGTGATTGCCCATGAAAAAAAGCTGGGCTTGGGATGGCTGAGGGTTACAGTGCAGATGGTAGATCTGGTCTTGCTCCCCAGTTACATGCACACCACACACAGCCAAGCGACCTCTGACACACACCCCTGCAAGTCACAGCCAAATACACATGCCAAAGTCATCACCCCAGGTCCTCTCATACACACACACACACAGAAGTCTACCCCCTACACCCCCACGCACACTTAGATACCCAGTTCACCGAACTCAGCTCAGGGGCCAGATTTCCTCTCACTGACCCTTCTGGGGGGCAGGGTGTCTTTCCTGGCTCTTCTCTGACCCAGCCAGTTGACTGCGACCATCATGGCGCCCCATCCCTTCCCATCACATTCTAGGAAAATGCTCTCACCACTGCTGAAGTTCCCCATGAGGACTCTCGAGTTTTTCAGAGGGCTAGGATGGGGGATGCAGAAGACCCCTTTGATTCTTGGGGAGCTGGCTTCCTGCAGGACATCAGGATCATGTCCTCTTGAGCAGAAATGATTACCAGGCCACCACAGAGCTGGCTTCCCCATTGATGGAGAAAATCAGTGAAGTGAAGGTCACCAAGAAGCCACTAGACCTGAAATATCTTTCCTCCTTCCTCTGCATCATGCTCAACACCCCTGAGTCTCTCCAGAATCCTCCCTAGGCTACAAGAAAGGAGGGAAAGCCAGGTGTCCCCTCCAAGAATATGAGAGAGGAGGTTTGTGCCGTTTACCCGAGTTTAGACATTGAGCCTGCATCTTGGCATCTAACTGGGGAGAAAGCAGGCTTGGAACTCAGACAGGCTTGGGCTCAAAATCTTGATCCACCTCTTAGTAGTTGTTTCATCTTAGGAGATTTACTAACCTCTCTGAACCTCAGTTTCCACATCTGAAAAATGGGGCTCATCCTACCAACCTGCAAAGTATGTTGGGAGGGCTAAGCATGTATAGTGCTGCCTGGCCCACCCTAGCTAGGTATGGACTCTTGGGAGGGGGACCAGAGTCAGGGCCTCTCTCTTTGATGGGAAAATGATAGGATGAGGCCTCTCCAGCAAGTCAGAGGCTCATTGGTCTCATGCTGGGTGGTCCCACTGAGGCCATCACCCCAGCCTTCCAGCCCAGTGGCAATTCACCAGGCCAGAAAGGCACAGCTGGGCTGCCCCAACTAATCCAGCTTCCAGGGGAATTACCTGGAAACCCAGGTGAGGTTGGCTTGTAGAGAGTCCCTGGGTCCGACCAGAGGACCCTTGCAAAGGTCTGGAGCCGGCACGGTGATTTTGTTGCAACTGCCTTCCCAGAGCTGCACTTTGCGAGCATATCGTGGGAGCATCACTTCTCTGCCCGGCCCCAGACTTACCAGTTAGCTGCTTTGCTGGATACGTATAAGGAGATTCTGCTAATTCAGCCACCACCAGGTGCTCTGTCAGAGGACTCCACAGTGAGTCAGGCACAGCGCCCAACCCAAGGAGCAGGGGAAGAGGGACAGAGGGAACAAGCAGCATTCTAGGAGACAGTGTCACCAGACAGAGAGTGGAGGGGTGCTGGGCCTGGGCCCCCTTCTCGTCTCTGTCTGTGTGGCTGGGGGGGGGGTTCTGTTGGCCTTCTTCTCTCCTTCTATGTCCCCCACCCCCTGTGGCAGTTTCTCCCTACGACAGGGAAGGCAGAGCCAGGGTCTGACCTGCACTCAGAATCAGAGCCCCCCGTCCTAGGAACCAGTGTCAGTGCCAACCTTTTGAGCGTGTGTGCATGCCTGGGGGAGCCCACGGCTCCTTCCCACTTGTGGCATTTCTGTGTAGACTGTGGAATCCCCCCATTTCTTTTGTTTTGACTCTGTGGCCAGTGCCTGTGGGTCACTCTCGGCCTCACTTCCTGGCCCTCTTCCCTACACTTGCTTTTCCTTTTCCAGTTGTTTCATTCTGATCCCTGAGCCTCTGCCTGCCCATTCTCTATGTCCCCACACTCCCAGGCCCGGTCCTCACCGGCCTGCATGTGACAGACTCGCTTCCACCAAACACTTGAGGGAGCAGAAGCGAGGAGAGCACTGTCCTCTGAGCCTCTCCAGGGCTCAGAGGACACTGTCCAGGGCAGGAGAACAAGGCCTCGAGGCTGCACCGAGACCTTCTGCCCCCGAAGGGTGGGTGCCTTTCGATCTAGGAGACGGAGGGGAGGAAGGAGGGCCTTCTTCCAGGGCTTCTGCCTCGTCCTCCTGTTCAATGTGCAGGTGCTCCCGGATCCCTGGGACACAGGCCCAAGAGGAAGTGGTCCCAGGAATTCTCTAGGGAGGATGTTCCCCACCTGCACCCTCCCTGGGGCTCCGGCGTCCATCTCTGAGCCTGGGCTGCTCCCTCCACCTGGCGAGGAATGGAAGAACACCTGCCCAGCAGCCTGGGCTTCCCAGGTCCTGGTCCTGCCTGGGAAGACTTGGGCTGGCTTGGGAGAGAGAATTTCCCTGGAAGGCAGCCTCACTCACCTACTCTCTGGGTCCAGCAACCAACCCTTTTGAGTTTCATCATTCAATTTCCTCAACTCAGCACCTCCTTTTTACCTCATGAGAGCCACGAGGGACTTTCTTCACCTTGTTCCCCTCTCTTTGTTTGTTTTTGTTCTTATGGGTCAGGATATAAAAACTTCTGTCTACTCTGCGGACACTCAGTTTGCAAATTTTGCTAACAATACTCTTTCTCCCCTCGAAAGACCTTGTTTTAATTATTAGGCATTTTACACGTGGAATTCGAGCCAACTAGAACCATTTGATCTCAGCAACTTTTAACTAGATACTTCATTCAGGAACCATTAGATTCAGATGTAGTTAGAATGAGAACAGCATGCCAGTGGGGATTTGTTAATAATAACTATTCATTTATTTATTTATGCACGTACACTTTATCAAACCATTGGTTTAGATTATGAATGTTCTTTATTACTTTTCCCCTATTTATTTTCTGCAATCATTTATTGAGACCCTTCCATGAACTAGCCTCTCCTAGGTGCTAGAGAGACAAAGACACAGTCTGGGATCCCGAGGAGTTATTTATTCGCTCTGCAAATGTTTATGTAATAGCCATGCGCCAAGCTGCACCCTGGAGCTCCCAGGCAGGGCAGAGAGGTAGAATATAATTAAATGCTTTACAATATCATGTGTTAGGTACTTTGCTATGAGATACTAAGAAGTTCCCCTGGGGACTGAAAATAGCATGTAATCGCCAGGATTCTTTTGGTTTAAGAAATAGAAACCCACCTCCTGCTGACTCAAGTGACAGAGGGAACGTGTGGCCTCTGTGACTGAGACGTCCAGATTTGACTTCAGGCAGTGCTGGATCAAGGTGCACACATGATGTTTCTCTCACTCCCAGGCTTCGAACTCTTATGTGTCAGCTTCATTCTCATCTCATTCTTCATTTCCCCGGGGGTGGCAAAGGTGACCACCATCAGCTCTCCATAGCCTACCTGTTTACAAATCCTGGCAGAAAGGGAGGGTCTCTTTCCTAGTGGCCCCTGCAAAAGCCCTCAGATAAACCTTGGTTGGACCAGACCGGGCCGTGTGCCTCAGACCGGTGTCGTGAGGGATGCCTCAACACCAATGTCACCCGGGGGTGCTCTCGTGGAGCAGACCCAGATCACATGGCTGTCTGCCCACCCCAACCTCACGCTGGGAAGACGAACACAAAGACCGACAGTCTTCCTGTCAGAGGGAGGTGGTGCTGGGAGGACTCAGATAAATGAGTCCCATAGAGGGTGGTTTGGGGGTTGAACTGAGGGGTGAGACTTTGCCATGGTGTGGGCATTTGGGGCATCGCACGTCAGGCGCAGCGAGCAAGGGAGGAAGTGCAGAGCTGTGGTCTACAGCGAGCGCAGGAAGAGCGTGGGCCGGGAAGAAGCTGCCCCTGTCCGTTAGCCAGAGAGGGTGCCGTAGGCTGCGGAAAGCCGGGGAGCAAGATAATCACTCTGAACTTTAAGTGGGTCAAACTAGAAGGCCCAGAAGCCAGCTAGAAAACCTTTTTGTGACTACCCAGGTAAAAGATGACCCAGCCTTGAACTGTAGCAGCTGGGAAGGGGTGGAGATGAGGGGGTGACGGTTCTCAAGTTTCTGGCTGGATGACTGGGGCAGGGCCGTTTACCGAGCAGGGGGACACGAGGAAGCAGCAGGGCTGGGTGGAGACGGGGCCAGCACTGCCGTTGGTCCCTCCAGCACAAAAGGAGCCCCAGACAATGGGGAAGTCAAGGCCGCAGCAAGGAAGGAGATGGGACTGGATTCAGGGACACAGCTGTCCTCAGTCGCTTATCAGCGACAGTCTTTGGGATAAGACTGGGGAGAGTGGGCGGATGAAATCGTAGCTACACCTGAAAGTTTGTTCAAGTGAGTGCCCTGGCAGGGCCTGAGAAGTCCTCTTCATGATCAGCTCCGGCATCGTCATCTTTGGCAACACCTCCTTCATCATCGTCACTGCCGCCTGCCTTACCACGTCCATCTTCATTAACATCTTCCCATCACAGTTTATTCAGACAAGCTACGTACGCCCTTCTCTTGTTTGACATTGGGCTTGGCACTGGGAAGACAATGGTGGAGAAGACAAATAAGGCCTCTGCCGTTAGGGAACTTATGTGTGGGGGAGACTAACATTAATGATATTTACAAAATACAAGTACAATACAACTATGGTGTGTGCCATAAAGGAAATGAATGGGCCGGGGAGTAATAGCAGTGGGGACCCTATTATGAGATAAAAGGGCCAGGGGAGGCCTCTCTGAGGGGGTGGGGTTTAAGCTGAGACCTGACTGCCGGGCAGGGCGCTGTGGCAAGAGCTCAGGACATGGCATCCGGGCAGAGGGTCCCGCGTGTGTAAGGGCTCATCATCACAGTGCCCTGTTCACCTGTGAACTTCATACCTGGAGGTAGCACAGGCCTGGTGCCTGTCCTCTGGGGTTGTTCCTCTTTGAAGTTCAGTAACAAGGCAGGGCCAAGGTCTCAAGCTGTCAGAGACGCTCAGAAAACAGCTCAGACAGCCTCTGACTGAGGACGCTGACCCCAACGCGGTCGGGCTGGTGAGCGAACGGGCCTCTTCCAGCTGAGACTCAGCCTCCTGGTCTCCCGAGGGTTTGCGGCTCCCTTGCTCCTCTCTCGCTCGCTGCCACATCACCACGCTTTAAGCTACACCGAGAAACTGTTCTTTTTTGATGGAGCCCATGAAATTGCATCTGTTATATCCATCAGAAGCCAGGCCATAAATAACCAGCCCTTTAAAATCTCATCTCCTGTATCTCTCGGAGTTGGAAACAGCATTACAAGCTCCGCAGCCTAGCAGAAGGACAGGATTAGCGCCCTGGCGTGCTGCTGGCGCGAGCACGTCCGGAGGGGCGTGGGCTGGGCCTCCAGCCCTCTGCGCGGACTATCGGCATGGAACTCGCTCTCAGACAGGGAACAAAAAGCCACAGCTGGGAGGAGCAGGAAGCGAGCTGATGTTGTCGCAGTGGGCAAAGTGGCTCTGAAAGCTTGTGACTTGGCAAGGTTCTGTGCGTGGGAAGCTGAGGTCCTGCAGCTGGCCTGTCCCCCGTGGGTCTGACAGCATGCAACAGGTTCGCGCTGAGCACTGCGTCTGCGAGGAGGCTCGTGCCGGGACCGCAAAGGGCACCAGACAAGATGCTGTCCTCGGCCTCGCTCGAGGAGCTGCCAGATGCCCGGCGGCGCCGCTAAGACAGATGGAAGGAGTCGCCCTGGCCCTTCCAGAAGACCCTCATTCTGGCAAGGCCTGTCCTCTGGAATGATGCCGGCTCATTCAGAATGTTCAAGGCCCCCCCTCCCGCTCTCTGTTTGCATGTTTGGCCACCAATGTTTGTTCTGCTCACTCTGGGCTTAACCTACCCAGTGTTGCATGCTGGTTTTGCCTTTCTCTTGCTCTTGCAACCTCTTCCCAGTTTTGTGAGACTGACTTAAGTCCTTGGTTCTAGCCCTAAGCCTGTATTTCTTTTCATCGCAGTTTCTCTTCATCTAGTGGCTGGTGTGTGACACCCACACACTCACCAGGGAAGCAGGATTCACACGGAAGACCAGCAATGACAGTCTGATGAAATGGCAAAACTCAAGAGTTTGGGGCATTTCAGAAGGGAGAGGGCAAGGCTGGATTTCCATAAAACAGAGGGGCTTCACGGAGGAGGCAGGCAGACCTCTAGCATCTCTGGGAATTTCTCATCCAAGCTTTTTGAAGAGCGGTCTACACTGACTGCTTCTAAGCCTTTTCTTCCCATTCATTCCTCACGTGCTCGCCCTCACTTTCTACCCTCCAGCCTTCCCCTGAAACCACTCACATTAAGGTCATCATTAGAGAACCGTCCCCACCCTGCCTGCCCCATCCCAAAGGCCAAGGTTTATTCCTTTGTGTGACACCACCGAGGTTCACTCTAATTGCCAACTCCAGAAGATATTGTCAAGGTCTCATCTTGCTGGACAGTCTGCATTACTGTGCATTGTTGGTTACTTCCTCCTTTTGGAACTCTACTTTCCCTTTGCCTCATGCTACACGATCTGATTCTCTCTGGACCTCTCTGGCCATTTCTTCTGTGTCCCCTTTGATGTTCTCTGGGCTCTGTTCTTGCCTTAGTTCTCTGCTCACTGCACACATTCCCCCTGGGTAACTTACCTGCTCTCATGGTTTCACACACCACCTATTTGACTCCCAAATCCAGGTCCCTAGCCCAGCATCCCCAGTGAGCTGGTCAGACTATAGAGCCATCTTTCTGCTGGACATGTCCACTTTGATGCACTGCCAGTATCCCCAACTCAACATGTCCCAACTTTGCTCATAACTGACCTCTGAAATGGCTTGTTTCCTTTTTTAGTTCATGGTATTGCCATCTACCTAGTTATCCAAAAATCTGGGAATCATCCCTGTTTCATCCTTCTCTCTCACCAGCCACATTCAATTCTTTGTGAAGTTGTCCTATTCTACCTCCTGTAGCATGCCTTTCTATCCTTGCTACCTCCTCCTGAATTCAGCCCATCATATCTTTTCTTCTTTGTGGGATATAATAGCCTCCTTACTGATCTCCCAGCGTCTTGGCACTCTCCAATTCATCCTCCTCACTGCTACCAGAATGTCTTAATTAAAATGCAGATCTGACATGCTAAGCCCCAGGCAGAAGCTTTCAATCATCTTCTGTTGTCTACAGAATAAAATTCAATCCCTTGGTAGGGTACATAAGGCCCATCTGGATCTAACCCTGGTCTACCATCCCAGCCTCATCTCTTGCCACTTCCTTCTTTGACTTTGATTAACTCTAAAACTCAGTGGTGTAACACCACCAACGTTTATTCCTTGCTCATCTTACATTTCTGTCATGGGTCAGTGGGAGCAGCTCTGATCCACGTGGTCATGCACGTGGGTATACAGGCTCAAGGGGGTTCCACTGCCTTGTAACCACAGTGCCATGGCAGGGAAGGTGAGCGGAGAATCCAGTGTGTGAGCCTTCCACTGCCTCGCCCAGATACGATCCACATCCCTTCCAACTCATATTTCATTGGCCAGAAACAATCACGTGGTCTGGCCTCACTGCAAGGCAGCCAGGAAATGTGGATGAGCAGATGAAATGCTTGGGGAGCCAACCTCTCTGCCACGCCTTGTGTTTCAGTAGACAAGGTGTCTTGGCTTTTGTCAAAGGCCAGCCCCTCCCCTGTGCTCCAGATCTCACTTTCCCCAAAACTACCGTACTAAATTCATCTCTTTCTTGTATTCCTTAATTTTTTTTTTCTTTCTGCTGAGCACGTCTAACAGTATAGAGGCATGTTCTAATATCTTCCATTCAAAACCAAAACCAAAACTGCACCCGCCAAGCCCCCATTCAGCTACCACCCCATGGTCAGCCAATGCCAGAGACAGCTCTCTCTCAGTTTCTGCCCTGATCTTGCTAAGATTGCCAGTGACTTCCAGGTTATCAGATCTAGTGTCACTTCTCCGTCTTCATCTGACTTGGCCTCTTGGCAACACGTGATCATCTGATCTTCTTGGACTATTTCCTTCTCTTGGCTAACATGAAACACACAGCTCATGCCGCCTTATGGCCGTTTCTTCTTAGTCTCCTTTGCGGTTTCTTCCACTATTCAACCTCTGTCCAGCCTGTACATTTGGACTACCCAGGACCTGCCTCTTCCCATCTGTCCTCTTTCTCAGGTAACCTAAACCAGTCACAGGTTGGCTTTCAACATTATCCATAGGCCAGTGGCTCTCAGTCTGACTTTTCAGTCCTAATGGGTCTTCTGGGCTCCGTGTAGGAATCTCTAAATGAACATGTTCAAAGCAGACTTCTTTTTTTTTAAATGTGTCATTAAGTACATAGAGACTCAGTGGGGGGTAACATCACTCCCCACCTCTAGGGTTCTTCTGTTTTCACCTTCCAAACAGAAACTCCAAACCCACTAAATAATAACTCCCCACCCCACCCCTATCTCCTGGTAACCCCCATTCCACTTTCCGTCTGTATGAATTTGGCTATTCTGGGTACCTCATATAAATGGGATCATTCAATATTTGTTCTTCTGCGTCTAGCTCATTTAATTTAGCATAATGGTTTTTTAGATTCATCCACATTGTAGCATGTGCCAAAATTTCATTCCTTTTGAAGGCTGAATAATGTTTCCTTGTATATATATTTTTAGAGACAGGGTCTTACTCTGTCGCCCAGGCTAGAGTGCAATGGCACTATCACAGCTCACTGCAGCCTCGAAATCCTGGGCTCAAGTGATCCTCCTGCCTCAGCCTCCCAAGTATCTGGGATTATAGGCACGTGCCACCATGCCTGGCTAATTTTTTTTGTTCTTTATAGAGATGGGATCTCATTATGTTGCTCATGCTCATCTCAAATTCCTGGCCTCAAGAGATCCTCCCACCTTGACCTCCCAAAGTGCTGGGATTAAAGACATGAGCCTAGGTCCCTTATATATTTAAACAATATTTTGTTTATCCTTTTGTCCATTGATGGACATTTGGGTTGTTTCTACCCGATTCAGACTTCCCCTCCCCACCTGTAATCTGTTGTTCCACCAGTCTTCACCAGGACTTCCCACACCTATGTGCTCAAGGGGGAAGCTGCTTTTGCCCGTCCGTGCCACCAGCACCTTTGGGCTACCCAGTGGCCTTGCCTCTTAGCTTCCACCCCTTCTGGAATCCTTTCTCTAGATGGCACCCAGAGTGCTCATGTTTCTAAGCCAAGTCATGTCTCGCCCCTGTTTAAGGGATCAAAATGGCTTCCCTTCATGTTTAGAATAAAATCTCACAAGACTCTCCATTGTCCAGCCACTGCCTGCCTCTGACGTCCCTCCTGTCCCTCACTCACGCCCACTGTGCCCAGCACACTCTCCTTCATCCCAACCCCTTGGGTGAGCTGAGCAAGTTCCCTCTTAGGGCCTCTGCACTAGCTGTCCTTGGGGCTTAAGATCCTCCTCCTCCTAAGTCTTCAAAGCCTCTTCTTTCAAAGTTTTGTTTTGTTTTCAGAAAAGACCTGGCTTTTTTGAAATGTAGAGTTCAATTTAAATTTCCCCTCCTTAGAAAAGCCTTCCCTGTCCATGCAGCCTAAGGGAATCCCTTCTTCCCTCTCACAGCGTCTTGTTTTATCTTAGGCATTTGTCAATACCCGATATTTTCTTGCTTACTTACATATTTGTCTTTCTTCTGTGCCCTTCTTCCCCTCCCCTGCCATCGCCTGCAGAACCCTGAAAAGCCCCAAATGCAGGGCTTGGCACTTAGTAGGTGTCCAAGGTTGGCTTGTTTGGAGGAGAGATCTGCCTCTGCCTCACCGGTGACAATGTCCTGTGGCTAATTGCAAAGGTTAACATGGAGCCTCTCCATCAAGTATTTTAAGTAATAACCTTCCTGGGGGACATTTGCAAATTAGCACTGACTCTTGCTGATTACTCATCCTAAACTCAGTCTGATTAATAATTAATCAGCAAACTGCTTGGCCAGAGCAGGCTGATCAGTGCTAGAAAGGATCTTAAATTATGCAAGTCACTTGGCCAGTCTTAAAAAAAATAAAAAAAGCTCAGCAGTCGACAGAACTGGAGAGGTTTGATTGCAACGTGAGTGAGGTTTCTCAGATGTTTGTTTTTCCTTTTTGTTTTTTTGTTTTTTTTCCTTTTGACTAAAATCAATTAGGCTCCAACTTGCAACCTCAGAGAGAGACTGTAGAGCACAGAAATAGAAATGTGTTAAATATCACTTTCTTTTCTGTTGCTTTCCTTCAAAAGAGTTTTGGTCTGGGAGGCAGAGGTTAAAATTAGCCAGTTTGCTAAAAGCAAATGCCTGTCTGGCACCTGATGTCAATTTCTGCAGCCAGGGTCAGGCTCAGCGCTTCCCCTCACTTCCTCTGAGCTGCAGCACCCCTCGTCTGGCAATAAGGAGGTGAGAGATATGATGCTCACTCGCCCCGCCCTGGGGTTGGGGCGGAATCAATTTGCCGGCAACCTATGCCACCAGGAGTCCTTAGAGTGCTCTTTGCTTCCTGCCGACAAACCCCAGGGAGACCGGAGGAAAGGCAATCAGTGGGTGATGGAAGGCTTCCCACTGTCAAGAATGAACTTGGTGACTGCCGGGGACCCCTTTTAAGCCTTGTCTGCAGCCTCCAGCCTCCAAGGCCAGTCCTGCCTGTGGCTCGTCTTTCTTCTGTGCATTTCTCTTCTGGTCATCAGAGATGTGGCAGAGGGGGAGGCTCGGAGAAAGCAGAGAGTTCTGGTGACGATGATCTCTGGGCCAGAGAAAAGGTGAAGAGATACAGGATTTAGTGCAACCCCGATCCCGGTGAGAACCAGCAGTGTGACAAGGTGACTCCCCAGACCAAATGAATCAGAATGTCCGGGGGCAAGGGCTGGGGGGACCCAGGTATCAGTATTTCTGACAGCTCCCCATCGATTCCAAGGTACGCTGGAGTGGAGAACCATGAACTAATGGGGCGTGGGAGGCTTTGGGGAAGGAGATTACGAAGGACATCAAAGAGCGAAGTAGAAAATGGGCTTTTCAGACATTGATTGTTTTCCTGGAAATAAAAGGACATCTGTCTGTCTGGTGACAGGCAAGGGAAGGGGAGAAGAGAGGCAGCTCTCAGACAGGGCAGCTCCTAGGAGCACCAAAGCTTCTGATCCATCTCAGTTACACCCCTGCTTTAAAAAACACCCTCTGGAACTGAGCGTGTGTTTCCCAAATGGGGATGTACTGACCAACTTTCTGCCTCAGAAGACGTACCTGAAAGGTATTTCAGAATGCAAGCTCCTGGGCCCCACCTCACACCACTAAATGTGAGATTTCTGAGGGTAGGACTCGGATTCGGTATTTTTAGGCATTCTCCTGGGTGTTCTGAAGCAGATCTAAGTTTGAGAGCTACACTGGGCCTAGACAGAACTCTTTCCAGAACAGTAACATGGCGGAGGTGGATTTTGCCCATGACGAAATGATCCATATTCTGACGAATGGATTCATTATTCAATTTCTTGGCATGGAAACCCGCCAGCTATGTCTGACACACAGGTTTGGTTGTGGTTTATGCATGAGTCTGGGCAGGCACATCTGCTATACAGAAGGAAGCACACTGACTCCAAATGGACTTTATGAATTTATTTCACAAATGTTTTTGCTTGCCTACTCTGTGCCAGTTTTTGTGATAATCCCTGGGATTACAGTGCTGATCTAGAAAGTCTCCTTCCTTCAAGGAGCCATTGAAGTCTAGCCTCACCTCCTTGTCTACCTGGTGTAAGACCATGCAAAGGATATCTTCCTCCTGAAACCTGTAGACGTGGTGCTATATCTGCAGCCCCCCAGCCCACTCCTGGCTCCCACTGCACTGGCACAAGCCTAACTTTTCTAGCATCCTCCTCCCAACATGAACTCTTTAAGAGCATGGACTTGGCTCATCATCTCTGAAGCCTCAGTGCTCCGTGGAGTCCTGGTGCAGACGTGTGTAAAGATTTTTTGACAATTTGCTGAGTAAATATAGCCTCTGACATCCTAGAGTGTCAGCAACCTCCTTACAGACCCATCTCACCGGCACCAAAAGGAAAAGCACGTGGCAGCCGTCTCACCTTGCCTGGTCTCAGAGCCCCTTTGGCAACAGGACCGAGGTCAAGATAAATACACAGGCACATATCTATTGATGGCCTCTGTGATTGAATTGAGGCTGTCGCATACCATGTCCCATTGAACCTTCATCAGCATCTTTGAGTTAGCTATTAGCATACCCATCTTGCAGATGAAGAAACTGAGCGTTGGAGACTTAGCTTCCTCCTTACCTGCACACGCTCCTCTCCAGCTAGGTTTGCCCATTCTGTTCCCTCTCCAGATCCCAGAACTCCTAGCTAGAATTGTTCCTTACCCTTACCGCAGGTTCTGATGCAGTCTATCTGGTGTCTTCAAGTCTCTGATTACCAACTTCCTTAGCATACTTTCAAGGGATGTCATCATCTTTAAGAGCTACTGTATGTCAGACACCGTCCCAAGGGTTTTACGTGCATCATCTCATTTAATCCTTACAAAACTCTGGTAAAAGAATGTGTCATCATCAAGATGTTAAGAAACCTGCGAAAGGTCATGCAGATAGTGAATGTCACAGCCAGGAGTTGGACCCCCATCCTCTGGACTCTAAACCCCAATCTGCCCCCTTTCTCTCTTCTGCTCCTCCGGGCTCTGATTCATTTTCTGTCCTGACCCCAAGGAAGGCAGCGTGGAGCATGACTTTCAGAGCCCACGTTGGGTTCAAATATCAATTCTGCTACCAACTAATATTGTGACCTCGGTTAACTTTTTTACCCTCTCGGGATCTTACATGGAGTTACAAGAAATAATTGGGCACAGAAGACTCTGAGCAGGCCCAGATTCCCAGCTTTTAACTCTTGCTGCTGTCCTTCCTCTGCCCTCACGTGGCTACAGCACCCGGAAGGGCCTTCCTCCCCCGCCGCCTCCCACCCCGCCCCGGGAGACTCCCAGCATGCGGTCTGTGCCAAGGCTGCACACAGCTGCTTTCAGAGATTCAAGGTCCTGTGGGTCTTGGCCTCTGCAGCTGATGAGTCAGGGAGGCAGCTTCAGGCTGGCTCAGGGTGGAGGCCACAGTAGGAGGTTGTCACGTCCCCCTTGGGCCAGGCAGCCCTGAGATCCCAGGGCCATTTGGCGGTGCCCTGAAGGGCACGCAGAGAAAGTCAGAGGCGAACAACAATGATGTTTCCTCTTCCCTCTGAGCAAGCCACCCGGCTTTCTGAACTTCCGTCGCCCAACTTTTATAAGGCAGGTGATGGGTCCTCCCCACCAGCTCCCCAGCCTGCTGGGAGCACGTGGCTTGGTGCACACAGACTTCCTGATTTTTCACATATAATTACAGCACGACTGGTTCTCCTCCAGTGAAATCTGCCTTCTTAGGTGATTTTTCTGAAACTGAGAGGATTCGAGGAAGAAAAGACAAGTACTATCTGTGGGTGCCAACTACATGTGAAGTATTTACACTGATTGTTTCCTTTGCATCTTCCAGCAACTGCAAGAAGCTGAGGCTCAGCGAGGTCTCAAGGTGCTCAAGGTCACAGAACAAGGAACTTGCAGACCAAAGCCAGGCTCGCTTGCATCCCATCCTCTTGCCTTCTCTGGCCCTCTAGATCTTGAAGGTTGGGAAGAGGCCTTGGGTACCCCAGAAGGATGCTCCCAGGCCTTGGCCTCAGCTGCCCCCACCCCTTGGGCTGCTTTCATGCCTCGGGCTCTGGCTGGTTGAAGCTGCCGGCTGGCTTCACAGACAGCCGTGCCCATGGAGGCCTTGTCAGGCACGTGCTGCCAGCTCCCTAGCAGCTGGCCCGGGGAGCACGGGACAGACTGCCATCAGCCTTCCCCTTTCACTGCTAACAAATGGCCCTTGTCATTTAGCCACGTCCATCTCGTCCTTCTCATTGCTGGTCTGTGGCCCAAGTTGTCCAGATAACCCCTTTCATTTAGTGTTGTCTGTATGGATGCCACGAAGGTCCCCGGGCAATGACAGCCCAGCCTTTGCCCCAGCCACAAAGAGTCGCAGGCAGGCCTGCTCCCTGACTTCTGTTTGCTGCCAGTTCTGCTCTCACGATTATTGGAATCTGTCAGGCTCCATCAAGTGACATTTTTTCACATGAGGGCAAGTGTCCCTTGGGACTTGCTCTGAGCTGGGGACGGTGACATCCTAGATGCTGACATGGCCTCCGTCCTGCCACCAGCAGTTTCCTTAGCAGTTGCCAATCTCCTCCCAGCCCTTGCCCAGCAGTGCCCTCCTAAGCTCCCCGGAAATCCTCCAACCCCTCTGCCTGTGATCACCCTCCCCCTAGCCCTCTCCCCACCCCAGCTCCCCCGGTGCCTTAGCAAGTAATTACCTTCACAGGGAAGTTGACAAGTCTCTGGCGACTCCTAGCCCGGCTGGAAAAGATTCATCATTCTGCATCTGGAAATAGCTAGCCCGTCAGCACAGGGGCTGAGATAACACCAGTGTAAAAGTTCTCTATTCAGGGGAATTAATTAGGATTCCTTATTAAAGATCCAATTAGGCAAAAGGGCATTTTTATCTGTGATAGTCAGCTGCTCCTATTTTTCTAAAGCTATAACTCCAAGTTTTAAAAAAAAAAAGGAGAAAATCAGGGGGCTGTGTTTTTGTCTAAAACAATTCACTCTTTCATTGTCAGTTATGTCTTCATCAGGATGTGAAAATAGATTTTCTCATTCAATTTGCAATGCTTTATCTCTTCGGGCTCTGGTGATGACTCCACTCCATCCCTTAAGCAAGAACTGTAGCCCGCTGGGGCTGTTTGGGGAGGGGGTGCTGCGTGAGAAATAGCACTTTCCAGCCACCCGGCTGCATGGGCTGGCAGGAAATGCTGGCTTTGCCTCATCATGCTGTCTGTGTGGCCCTGGGCATGCCGCTTCATCTCTCTGAACTTTCATTTCATCCTCTCTAAATCTGCCTCCCAGGGTCAGGGTGGGGGTTGAAGAGTAAATTGGTCCACTGTAAGAAAGCCACTAAGAACCCAGGCTCTTGACTGAGACCACCTCACACCCACACTTACGAGCCATATGGCCTTGGACTGGTTGACTTCTGAACCTTGGTTTCCTCATCTGCAAAATGGGAGGGAGATGCCCCCTCCACAGAGTCTCTGGGAAGGTTGAATAAGGTAACGTCAGTGACAGCACCTTGCTTGTGGGGGGGGCACTTAATACATGTTCATCAAACTTGAATCGACATGTTTTGTGTTTCCCTCAAAGAAGCCCAGTGAGGTTCCCTGGAGAACACTGTTCCCGCTCCCCGCCCTGGGGTAACTGAACTCACTTTGTCCCTAGTAGTTCCTGGGTGACTCTAAGGGACAGCTGAGGCTGAGACTCCCTGCTCTGTGTCACCCAGCTGTGTCCTTGGTGGCTCCCAAAGGGAGCAGTCCTGGATGGAGGGGGGTAACCTCCTGACCTCAGTGCTGCCCGATTTACCTTCGGCCCGGGACCCACTGCCCTGCGTCCACCGGCCGTCTGGCGTGCACACGCACAGCGTCAGCCCAAGAGCTCAGCAGCAGCGCGTTTATCCCAGGAAAGAGGAGACCTGGAGAAATAACCTAAGCTGCAGCTTCTGTAAAGTTCTGTACAAAGTGTGTTCTTGTGCAAATGCCTCATTCCCCAAAGGAGGCAACTGAGTCCCAGCATCACTCCCCAAGCAAGTGGCAGAGCCAGACCTGTTTCCACCACCCAGGTGTGTCCAGGCCACCTGCCACTGAGCCAGCATTTGTAGACATCACATGAAGGGGTCATGACAGCCTCTGTCTTCCACAAGATCTGTATCCACACAAACCCAGCTCCACAGGGTGTTCCTCTCCTGTCTGCCTAGCCTGGCTCTGCATTGCTTGTGCCTCAGTTTACTCCATAGAGAAGCCACTTTAGCTTCTGATTCTCACCTTTCCATGAGATTGCCTCGGCCCCAACACCCTCTTTTATAGGCTCTGCCTTCTTTAACCCTGCCCCACTGCCTCCCTGACCTCACCTCCTCCCGCTCTCCCTCTTACTCCTGCAGCCACAGTGGCCTCCTTGCTGTTCCTTAGACCCCAGGCATGCTCTTCCTGCCTCAGGGCCTTTGCACTTGCTGTCCTCTGCACCTGGAATGCTCTTCCCCACACATAACTCGGCCCCTCACCTCTTTCCTGTGCCACCTCCAAGATCACATTCTCAGTGAGGCATTCTCTGACCACCTATTTAAAGTGACAATGCCTCTTCCCACTCTTCAGAGAGTTCCTTTCTTCTGTCTGTGTCTTCTCAGCAGGTGCCCACACCTAACAGAGCCCAGCACAACAGGGAGCCTGGAACCCAACTGGCAGTGCTGACCCCTCTCCTTGGTTCCAGTCCCAGAAACTCTGTTACTTGACAGGCATCATCCTCATCTCCAGATGAGGAAACTGAGGCACAGGGAGGAGCAAGTGATTTGCCCAAGTCACTCAGGGAGTTAGTGTCACAGGAGGGACTGTGCTGGGGTGATCTTAGAACGACTGTAAAGAGAGTTGCACTGGCCGAGTTATTGAGGTCTCTCTACCTGGTTTGACCTGGGGCTCAGGGTGTGACGTCACTAGGTCATGTCCTTAGGCTTCGCTGAGGCCTCCAGGAGGATAAGACCCCTTCACGGAAACAAATCGCCCTGCTGCAAAATGTATTGCTGGAAGAGAACAGGGTCTGTGCTGAGAACCAGGAAATCCTCTCCCCTCCCTCCTCCCCTCTCCACCCCCACCCCCTGCCAATTCCCCCATCAAATAATTCCTGATAATGAAGTTAGGATGATTCAGTGGTTTTCTGATGAGCATGAATTCATCATCAAAATCTACATATTTCAATCCCCTGATATGTGCTCTCAGATTCCTAACCTGATTAATATGTAAAGTGCTTTATCCTGTGACTTAACAAAAGAAAACCCAGCTTGATTTCAGGGACCTGCATGGCTCCCGGCCTCTGGGATCTGGGGAGTGTGGGGAGATGCTGCTGGCTGCATCTTAGGGGACGTGAAAGCAGCTCAGGCTGTGGTGCCTGCTGCCAAGGTGCGGGCAGAGGGCACAGCTGGGACAGGGGTTGGTGCTCGGGGTCGGGCCCCGGGTGCCCAAGCACTGCAGCTTCAGACCCGCCATCTCGTAAGCCAGAGAGCCCTGGCTGCGGAGATGTTCAGCATTCACAGCCACACAAACTCGTGGGGGCTGGGAGAAGCCCACGTCCCATGTCTAGGAAGCTGGACGAGATGCAGCTTCCTCCTTTTGAGCCTTTCTAGAGGGACAGCCAGGGCAGCCTGCCACCTCTTTGCCACCTAAGCCAGACCCCTGCACCGTGTGTCCACGTCTCTCCAGAGGAAGAGCTCCAGCTCAGCGAACAGCCTTAAGCTACCTCATGGCCACAGCCCCTGGGATGGGCCTGCTGCTGCCACCGTCTTGGGGTGTCTCAGATCCCCTCCATTCACCATCCCGCCCAACACACATCCCATCCCCTCCACCCTCAGATTCTGCCGCTGGCCTCGACTGGACCGATTCTGGCCCCTGCCTCCTTGGACTCAGATTGTTGCCCAGTCCCTCCATTCCTCCACGCAGGGCCAATCCCAGCTTCTCTCAGCCCTGACCAGCAAACCCACACAAACACACACACACACACACACACACACACACGCACACAAACACACACACATGCACACACACCCTGTGAAGGCAGTTCCTTCCAGGTGCTATGGCTGCCAATATTCTGAGAGGCTGTTTGCCTAGAGGGCCCTGGGGTCAGACAAGGTTGCAAACCTCAGCTCCAAGGTTTGTGCAAGATATTTAACCCCTCTGAGCCTCTGTTTCCTTAGCTGTAAAACCCAGCTATTCAGGAATAATAATTTACTCTTCTTAGGGCTGTTGTGAATTTTAAATCAGCACTTAAGTGGAGCATCTAACATGCAGCATGTAGGTGACACTCCATAATGTGGCTAGTGTTGCTGTTCATCCTCTGTAGCCGTTGACTCAGGTGGGCCAGTGTTCCTCCCATTTTTCTGATGTGGCCATGGAAGCTCAAAGATGTTGAGGTTGGGATATGGCTGGGGAGCAAGGCGGCACCCCTTCTCCACAGGAGTACCTGGGGCCTCTTAGGGGAGAAAGACGAGGGACCCCGGGGAAGACAGGATGCCTGAGCGAAGACCTGCCCTGCAAGAGATGGGGACCCAGCCAGTGAACTGCATGCCTCAGCATGACGGAAGTGCTGCTTCCTGGCACATGATATGTCTAATGCTGGAGTCCTTGCCCACCCCCGGCACCAGGGTATTGTCCTGGTTTGGGTTTCCCCAAAGCAGGCCTGAGACAAGGGTTCAAGTGCAAGTGTTTTATTTGGAGATAACACCAGCGGAGAATGGGGACATGATATAGGGAAGGGACAGCTGCCGATGAAGGGTGTGTGGTCACACCAGTTACCACAGTAGGGGCCTGGGCCACAGTCCCACAGGGAAACTCTGGGAAACCCAGGTCTGCAGAACCCATGTCTTAGAATTGTCCCACTCAAAGAACGAGGGGGCTGGGGTGTTTATACACCTATTCCTGAAAGCCATTGAATGAGGGCTGCCCCTGGTGCTGGGGGGGGTATTAATTCCCCAGCCTTTCCAGTCTGCCGTGCACGTGGGCAAAGTGGCTTAGCATGGGGGGATGCCCTCGAGTGCAGGAATGCAGTGCTGGGACCGGCAGGCAGCTGGTCTGCTCTGCAAGATCAAGCGTGACGGGCAGGGCACTAGCATCACCTGCTGCAGGTGTGAATGTGTCAAAGGGCAATGTGCAGGAGAACCTACAGAGCTGTAACTCTTGGGCCTGGGCAGCTTTGTGGTGGGACCCAGCTCACCGAATATCTTCCCTTCAGCCTTGGGGAGCCACTGAGATTTGGGGCAATCCACAGAAACCTGTGGATAGGGCAGTGGCTCTAGCGAGTGGGTACAGAAGACAAGAATCCATTATCCAGGTAGCCCCGTTGCTGTGACACTGAGCATTCTTCCCCCGTCACCACTGTCACACAGCAGTCCAGGAGACCTCCCAGGACAGGAGGAGGGGTAGACCCGATACCAGGTGTGTGTGATTAATCTCCTGCCCTTCCAGCAGGCTGCAGCCAGCAGGCAAGAGGACTGCCTCAACAACCCGTATCAACCACCCCAAGGATCCTAGGGAAAGGCTAGGCTGGCAATTAGCCACTGAGATTTGGAAAATCGGGGACATGAAAATTTATTTTGTATAGTCACAGAATGGCAAGTTCTGCAGATTTAGGTCACACACACACCCACACACACACACTCACACAAGCCAATTATTCACTGGAATGCAAGAGAATCTGCTGTCAACATTCAAATATTTTTGGAAAGTTTGTATTTTTCTGGCTGTGCATTGAGCGAAATGCTTATTCCACAAGTTGTAGGCTCTGGGGGTGAAGTCACAAAGAGCTCTTGCATACTTGAGCAGGAACGCCCACTTGGGGGCTTTATTTAGACATAACCCAGCATTCCCTCCAGCACTTTCTTGAACCATCATGAGAAGTTTCAGAACTCAGCCTGGGGAGAAAGAAAAGGGCTCAGAGTTCAGACACCTACTTTTTGAAAGTGTGTGGGGGAAAGCTCCTTCGTGCTGTACTGCCCCTTCCTTTGTCCTCACCCACCCTCTGCCTGGGAGCCAGCAGCAAGAGCCCAGGGTCTGGACTCAGATATAGCAAGTTCCACTGGGCAATTTCAGGCAAGCGACAAAGCTGTCAGTGCTCCCATCTGCAAAGTAGGCAGAGTAGCGCCAAACTGGTGCTCAAGAGACAGATGGCACATAGTAAGTGCTCAGTAAAACCCACTCCAGGCTCCTTTCTTACAAGTAATTTTAGTTCTCTCTCTGTTTTAATTCCTTTCCCTTCCTCATCCATTCAGATAGCACTGGGAAGAGATGGGACATGGATGTTTCTACTGATGTGGGCATTAGATGGATGGATGGTGTGATGACACATTCACAAGCGTACTAAAGCCCCATCGATTTATTACACACATACTACAGGGTGTCCCCAAAGTCACCATGCATAGGGAAAATAGGAAATTGTAGCCGAAGGTTCCTTTATTTACAAAATATTCAATACAAACTTTTACAGAATGTTTCCTTTGTATGGAGACTTTTGGGATACCCTGTGTTATGCGAGGAACATCCCATTAATCATTTTTAATGAGATAACATGAACCCTTTCATCTGCTCTCATGCTTATCTGCGCTTGGTCCTTCACCTCCTACAAATGTGCTCAAGTCAGGGTGAGGGCCGAGGGAGGCCCAGCCCCTGCTTTCTGCTTCAAGATCGCCTGACCATCCTCAGCAGAAAAGAGGAAAAAAGCAGTTATGTTACTGAATTAGTGTCTAGCAGAAAGGGAACAGAACTTAAAAAGAATGGAGTATTATTTTTTATTCCCATTGTAAACATGAGGCATAGTCATTAAAGAAAATTTAGAAGAGAGACAAAAACTAGATAAATAAATAAACTCTTGTGCATGAACATTTTGATGCATTCCCTTCCATTTCTTCTAGGCATGGCTTTGTTTGTTTTTAATTTAAAGAGCCGTGTTCATAAAGTGTATATATGCTTGTGTGTGTGTGTGTCTATATAGCTATATGTTTTTGTTATTTACAAAAGCAATTCACGCTTATTGTGAAAAATCCGAGATGTGCCCAAGAGTATGGAATAGAATGTTAAAGTCTTCTATTTGTCAGACTCCTACCCTAATTCCACTGTCCTCCCCAGGGGCAAGCATTATTAACAAGCTGGCATATACCCTTGCAGACCTGTGTCCCTATGCATTTATACATGTTTGCACATACATGCACACATACACAGAATAGGGGGTTGAGCATAAACATATTATTCCACATCTTATTTTTATTCTCTTAAATGTACATATTAGATATTTTTCAATATCAGTGTATATATCTGCCTCATTATTTTTTTAATAACTGCCTAATAATTACATTTTTCACCATTTCGAACAATTAGTTAATACCATTATGAGTATATCCTAGTGCACATAGGAACATTAATAGCATAGCTTCCTTAAAGTGGAATTTCTGGGTCAAAGTATATGTTATTTTTAAATTTAGATTCTGCTAAAGTGTACTCCAAAAAGACTGTGCCAATTTAACATTTCCATCACCCATGTCTGAGACTAGCTGTTTCTCCACATCCTTTCCAAATAAAAGTTTTGTTATTTTTATCCATCTCAGTGGGTGAAAAATAAAAGCTCATTCTTTTGATTTCTATTCCTCCAATTATTAGTGTAGTTAATAATTTCTTCATGTATTTATGGTCATTTCTATTTTATTCTCTTAATTATCTATTCATCTTCTCTGCCCATTTTTCTATTGGGTTGCATGTGTTTTTTGTATATTTTGAATATTAATATTAGAATTAAGACATACTGTAAAATAGTTTTATCAGTCAGTAACATGTCTTTTAGCTTTGCTTTATTCTTCCTCACAGCAGAAATTTTAAATTTTTTATGTGATCAAATCAGTTGGTCTCCTGATTTAATCACATAAAACTCCTGAATTTTATGTCTTGGTTAGGAATACCTCCCTACTTGGAGATTATGGCCTTCTCTATTTCTTCCAGAACTCTCAGGGTTTTATATTCTACACTTAGCGTTTTAATCTATCTGAATTATATTTTTGTACCAGGTGAGAGCTACAGGTCTAGCTTTATTTTAGTTCCAAAAGCATAATGAATTATTCCCAAACCTGTCCTTTCTGATTCAAAATAGCCCTTTTATCATAAACTAAGTTCAATTCTATTCATAGTTTTCTGTCTGGACTTTCTCTTCTGTTTCATTTCTCCATTATTCTATTTCTGTGCCATAATTGTATCATTTGAACTTTGCCATAGCTTTATAATAATTTTTAAGTGGGAAAAGACCTTCATTAATATCATTTTTAAAACATTTTGTTGGCAATTCTTGTGCATTTACTTTTCCAGATGAATTTTAAAATAAGTTTTTCGGATGTCCCCCCCAAAGAAATCCTATTGTGATTTTGGTTGGAATTTCACTGAAATCATAGACTAATTTGGAGAAAACTGCCATTTTCACAATTGTGACTTTTCCTAGCCTGGAACCATGGTATGTTGCTCACTTTTTAGGTCTTTTTTATGATCTTTAATAAAATTTTGTAGTTTTCATCATATAGGCGACATAAATTTTTTGTTAGGTTTTTTTCCTAGGTAGCCATAGTTTTTATTATTATTGTGAATGGGATCAATTTGCCATTGCATTTGCTAATGGTTTATTGCTGGTAAATAAGAAAGCTATCGATTTTCGTGCTTTTCTTTTGTCATTAGCCATCTTACTGAACTCTCTCATTAGCTCTAATAGTTTTAAAGTTGATTATTTTAGATTTTCTAGATTAGACAATCATATTAGCTGAGAGTAATGTCATTTTGTTTCTTCTTTTCCCATATGTATGCTGTTTTCTTTTTCTTTTTGGCTTCTTACCTAGCCAGTGCCTCCAGAACTGTATTAAAGAGTGATAGGTTTGGCAGCTCCAAGATTTCTGCAGAAGGAATTAAAGGCAACTGTAGTTTTTACTAAATTCTACATTACAAATCAATGAAAACAACAAAATTAGTTCTAGAGATGTTTTTAGTCTCACATTATATAAAATTAAAAAATCATATGTTGTCCATATTGAATAGTGTTATTTCTTTTTTTTTTTTTTTTATTTTTTGCTTCATAGGAGAAGTTAGTGTTATTTCTTTTAATCTAGAGTGATTTGGAAGGGGCCATCGGAAAGTGTCCAGAATGGAAACCCAGTGGCTCCATGGCACCATCGCTAGATGATGCTACGAATAATTTTGCATCCTGATTATTTTGCACTGATAACGTTAGCATTTGCTCTGTGGTTATCAACCCTTGGCCTCAAAATATCCCATTAAGTGGATATATCACAATGTACTTAACCATTCCTCTTTCTGTGGACATTTAGACTGTTTCTAGTTGTTTATGTTCTAAATATTGCTGTAAAGAACAGTTTTGTGTGTGAAGCTTTTTTTTCCCCCTGAATTTATGATTATTTCTTTAGGAGCAATTCCCAGAATGAATATTTTTTAAGATTCTTGATTCTTATTGCCAAATTGCTTTCTAAAAGCATTCCATCATTTTACACTGCCACAGAATGTGAGTGTTGGAAGAAATGGGACTTTTAAAATTAAAGATTATGAAATATGTCATAGAGGGAAGAAAATGGGCTTTGGAGTCAGGGAGTTAGGTTTGAATTTTGGTTCCTCCCCCCCCCCCAAAAAAAAAGTCGTATTTGAAAGAAAAAGCTCTCTGAGCCTCAGTTTCCCTATCTTTAAAACGGGCAGCTGATTCTTTCTGCAGCCGAGCTGAAGGCTGAATAACAACCAATGGGTGATGGTGCTGAACACAAAGTAGCTCTAAACAAGTGAGAGTCACTTTCCCTTTATTTGGACTGCTTTGAGAGGTTTTTATTTTCTAAGCAGCTTTGGAGACTTTCCCTGAAAAACATGCTGCAATTAGGAATGACTTCTGTCCCTTAGCTGAGGCCTGGCTGCCAAGGGGAAGCCCTTCCCCGCGGCCGGCTGCTGGCCCCGGCTGTAAGATCCGAGACCTGTTATATGAAGGAATTTCCCATAATAAGCTGTGCCCTGCTCTGTGGGCAGGCAACTCATGAACCCTGCAGCCACCTCTGCTTGGTGGCTCTGTGGGGGAAGAGGACAGACAACAAGATCAGCATCCCCAGCGAAATCAGGGCCTCGGCTTCTCCCCTGATTGGCTAACTGCATTGTCTCTTTTGTCAACATCACATAGAGCAGGGCAGTTGTCATCTGCTCCCGGCTCTTGGTTGCCAAATCCTGCCAGTTCTGCCACATGCAGGGCTTGACAATCTGTCCCTTTCTCTGTAACCCCAGTACCCCTGACCTTGCTCAGGTGCCCTCACCCCTAGAACACTCCTCTCCAGAATTTCTCCCTCCTGCTCATCCTGTGTTTTGGCCCGGAGTGATTGTTCTAGACACCCATATCTGGCCATGCCATTTCCCTGCTGAAAACCCTTCGATGACTCCTGTCCCCTGTGGGGTACAGTCTAAACCTTCAGCTCAGCATCCCAGGCCCTCCAACTGTCACTCCTAAGTCATGCATTCCACACGAGCATTCCTTAATTCAAGAGACATGTTAGTAAACATCAGCAACCAGGCTAGATATTGGAGTTTTCATTATGATCTGTTTCAAGCTAACCAGTCCAGAATAAGAATTGTATTCGTTTACACTTTTTGCACTCCTTCTAAGGCACTTGGGGCTGTGCTAAGCACTTAATATGCGTAGTATCTCTTAACC